>NC_057862.1:603876931-604187347 GCF_019393635.1 Dromiciops gliroides | reverse complement strand
CAGTCTCCACCTTAGGGAGGTATAGAGGAGGGCCTATCCTAATTTGGAGTTGCTGGGGTCCTAAGCCAACCCCTGAGGCAGGTACCTTTTTCTGTGGAGGTGTATTTGGGGGGTTTATACATCATAAGGTGAATCTGGGAACAAATTTAGCCTTTTCTGCACATGTCTCTTTCTGGTTCCCATGCTTAGTTTCAAAACAATTTCATTTATCATTTATTCCTAGTTTGACTTTCTATAGCCTATGTAATGATTGGAATGATGCCACCTGCTGGAGATTTACTGTAGAAAAGCTCTTCCATGAGGTGAAGGTCTCTGAGGGCAAGACCATGTGTCTTTTCTTTGGTGTCAGGAAGTGAGTTTGCTTGTGGGAAGAAGAAGGGGGAGGCTGGCGCACTGGCTGACTCTCTTTCCTGTGGACTCTGGCGGGAAGCAAAGCTAGGAACGCTCTCTCCTTTTAATAGATAGATGAATCTTTTCTCTCTCTCTCTTTACCAAGTTCTTATTCTCCTTAATAAATGCTTAAAAGTCTAACTCTTGCTAAAGCTTATAATTTATTGGCGACCACTCATTGGATATTTTAGACAGCAAAGCTAGAATTTTAGCCTTTACACCTATCAATTTTTTCATTGTTATATGACCTGCCCCTTTATGTTCCCATTATGGTCACTGATTTCTGTGGGTAAGAGAACTTAGCATCCTGACTTGTAAGTTATCCATTAACTGGCATCTGAATCCCTTTTAGAGCTAATATCTGAATTAGAGCTTGCATCCTAGGTTTTTCTGTTAACGCCTTTTTGCCTCCTACATCAAGGCCAGTAGGTTATTAATAAAAGGATGGCCATTTAACCATCTCTCTTAGACCAAAGACAATCATGGGTGGACTTACACTTTATATACCCTTCAAAGCAATGAGGGGCTACTAGTGATATCATGTCACTCTTGGACAGAGAATTCTCTACTCAGACCACCTGAAACCTTGGGCTCTCTAGATAAAAGGATCTGTCTCCACCCAAGCTTGAGAATATTATGGGCTTCCCCAATTTAGATTAAATTATTTGTAAGGTTGGGTGGGGTCTGACCAAGATCAAGGATCAACAATGTCCTTTAAGAGATAACTTAAATGGGGACTTTGGAATAAGGGGATAGTTTTGAGTCTCCCTAAGATATTGGTTATTAATAATCATTTCTCACAGCCAAATCTTAAATTAAAATTCAGAACTCATGTACCTTCATGGTCACCTCAGAAATTTTCCCCAGACCCAATTCCCTTCAGACAGGGGTATACTGAAGTCAGTTTTGGGGGGCTTGGGAGAGCTGATTGCTAAATTTTCATTGTCAGCATCTATAGCTCAGAAATCAGGGAATGCTACAAACCAGGGCTTGGTTTATTGCTTTGTTGAATGTCTAGACTTAAGAAAGTGATGGAGAAAATGGCAGTGATTCACATTAAACTTAAAAGTCTGTCATTAGGAGAATTGGTTGTTAAAAATTTACCAGCAGCACACTCCTTCTTTCAAATCCCCTTAATTATATCTATTCTCTCTTCTGAGACAAGAACCAGACTGAGTCTTTTAACTTGGTCATACCTAAAAGTCAGTAAACCTGTCCAGGTATAATCAGGAACAGACCAAAGAGCAAAAGCAATTATAATCTGAAAATATCTTCACTGTAGAATAGTTCAAGTCATGATGATTTCTCTCACTTCTAACAGGTTTACTAAAAATGACTTCCTAATTTTGGGTTCCTGCTCATAAGAGCCTGAGAATTGCTGATTATCAGAAGAACACAAGAAAAATCCTTCTAGCTCATTCCCTTGGTCCCTCAGCGAGGTCCATTCCAAACCCAGTGGTCTTTCTCCTTGTTTTGGTACTCAGGTCAAAGGTTTAACAATAGAAAGTACTCATATTTTTGGATGGCATAGACTTTATTTAGGTATGTGGTAAAAAGTACGCCAGTTTTTGAAGGACCACCCTTTCAGGGAGGAGACTGACTGCAGTGCATGGGCTACGCATGCCAGTCCGGCTGCTAAGCACTCCACTTCCGGGGTGCAAGCTTAAAAGGCAAGGAGAGAATGGAAGTGAGATCTCTTTTTGGCTCTCCTTGTTCACTGGCTGCGCTGCACAGACAGACGCTGACTGGAGTTGGACTCGGCCCGGCTTGCCGTAGGAGCACGTGCTTGACGCGGCTCTCCCCCTCAAAGGTGGCCTTGGGCTTTCGGTGAATTTTATATGGAATATAGACTAAGCTTAGACTTAAGACTATTTGTTTTGTATTTCTACTTTCCTATTCCTCTAATCAACACCACCTTGTAATTTCCAAACAATAAAAGACCAGAGGCTTCTTCTATTTACTAGTCTGGGAGATAAATAAGGGAAACAGTTAAAAGGGGAGGTTAATGCTCTAGTATCCAATTTTAAATCTCACAGGTATATAGAAAGACAGAGAGATCTTAGCAATTTCTAGATGGCCCTAAGTAGTCATAATTATTCTCCCCTCTCCCTCAGTTGTTCCTGAAACCTTGGGAAGTGACAACTAGGTCCAAAAAGGAGAGAAACTGAGAGGAGGCCCTGACTTAATTAGAGTTTCTAAGGAAAAGGATCACATATTATTATGGGGAAAATAGTGGGGGTTTGGGGTAGGGGTTCTTAGGAATTCCTCTTTAAAGAATTACACCCTCTTGGACACAAATCCAATTAGAATAAAATAATATTTTATTTAGGAGCTAGGGAAAGGAAACCAAGAGAGAAGTCCTTGGACTTCTCATGGGGAAAAGGCATGACACAGAGGCGTGGCTCTCTGAGATATCTATCTCCTGGAGCAGGGGACAGGCAAATACTTTTATAGAGGGCCCATGGTGGTCTGATGGGGTGATCATCTGACCGTGGAAAGTTCCCTTATTTGGGGAAGACCATACCCCACTGGTGGTGGCTGGGGGAAGTTGGGTGAGAGGCGGCTCTGCTCTCTCAAGCCATCTCTGTCCCCCTCATGCCATAAAGGCAGCAGCCATACCTAATCTTATCTTCCCAATGGGTGGGGGAGACTGGAATGAAGGGTGGTGGTCCTGGAGCTAACTCAGTCCAGATTGGGTGCAGCTTATCTCTTTAGGTGTATCTGTCCTTTGGTTTAGTTTCTCAAGAAGAAGGTTCCTTGATTTCCCCCAGAAAATTTCTGAGGTACCCCAGGCCCATAACATACATGAAGGAAGCATGACTTGTGCTCAACCCAATTACAGTAGTGTTTACCCCACAAAGTGTTTTATTCACCCTAGGATCAACTGCTGGGCATATTCTCAGAGCCTCAGTGATACCTGCAGGCACAAAGTTCCCACACTGTGCCTCTACCTCAACACCACAAGGTCTCTCCATGTGATCATTGTCAAAGGTTAGTATCCCTTCAGAGATATCTCCAAATATCTTGAACTTTATACTGGAATACCATTGTGTTTTGTTTTTGGTTTTTGGTGAGACAATTGGGGTTAAATGACTTGCCCAGGGTCACACAGCTAGTAAGTGTCAGAGGTTGGATTTGAACTCAGGTCCTCCTGAATCCAGGGCCAGTGCTTTATCTACTATGCCACCTAGCTGCCCCAATACCATTGTGTTTTAAGAAAAGATCAAGATATGGTTTCAGAGAAACCTGGGAAGATGTGTATGAACTAATGCAGAGTGAAGTGAACAGAACCAGGAGAACAAAGATTATGATAACAACAGCATTGTAAAGACAAGATTTAAGAGCTTTGATAAATACAATATCCAGCTATAAGTCCAAAGGACCAATAACAAGACATGCTATCCACCTCCTGACAGAAGGGTGAGACAGGGAAAAACAGAGAGAGACTCACAGAAAGAGACAGAGACAAAGAATAAGAGACAGAGACATAGAATGACAGAGATAGGCAGATAGAGACAGAGATGGAGACAGGAAGAGAAGCAGAAATAAAGAGACAGAGAGAAGAAAAAGGAGGGAGAGGGTGGGAGGGAGGGAGAGAAAGAGAGACAGACAAAGATTAACAGACAGAAACAGGAGAAACAGAGAGACAGGGAATGACAGAGATGGAGAGAGACAGAGAGGAAGAGAAACAGAGAAATAAAGAGACAGAGAGAGGAAGAGAGAGGAAAAAGGGGGGGGAAGGGAAGGAGAGGAAGAAAAGGTGGGGTGGAAACTCATGCATAGACACAGAGATACACAGACAAAAGAGAAAAAGAAAGGTAGAGAAATGAGGATAGAGTAAGAGTCCCCCTCTGTTCTCTAAGCCCAATAAAAAAATATGGAGAGGAGACAGGGCAGACACAATCTGACAAGACCCTTCTCTCCAGTCATTGTTGGAATTAAAACTGGTTGCTAGTCCTTTCATCAACAAACTAATTCCTGGCTTCAGCTCTTCTGCAATGAGATGGAGACTCAGTGCCCTTCTCTCTCTTCAAAATAATTAAATAGATCAGCCTCAGCTCTCCCCTTTGTGATGGGGGAAGGGGCAGGTTCTTTCTTCCCCTCACCTCCATGCAGCCTCACAGTTTGGGGATGGGGATGGGGGTGGGGTGATAAATTAGACCTGCCAATATCCTGTGTATCTCTGGCACATACACACATTGGCCACAATTACTGGGAATTTTTTCTTCCTGGCTACACAGAACCCCTTCATATAAGCTGGTAGGAAAAACATGTGCAAATTCATACATTTACCATTAAGATTTGAAGCCAGCTTTTTTTTTTTTAATCTCTCTCTCTCTCTCTCTCTCTCTCTCTCTCTCTCTCTCTCTCCCCCTCCCCCTCCCTCCCTCCCCTATGGCAATTTCCACGTAGCACTAAGCCCCCTCCTCAACACATGTAGTGATGAAAACCGGGCCTGGATTCAGCCATATAAGAAAGAGACTTAGAGCCAGGGAGGCCCAAAGCTGCTCCTCAAATGAGCAGCATCACATCGGAGCCCAGCGGGTTTCTGTGAGGACACAGTCAGTCCTAAGGCAGAACATTGAAAATCTGTACTTGGAGTACTAGGGGATTTGGGATGACATCAGCCATTACAACTTTGGCTCAGTCCCAGCAATATTATCCCCCATTGGAAAATCACTCCTGGAGCATTTCTTTTTCTTCTGGTATTCAGGCAATGCTGTTGTTTAATCTCATCAGCCCTGCTAGGATTCCTTCCCAACCCTGGGGACAAAAAAGCTCAAAGATTGTCACTGCTCATAGCTGAGTAAGAGAAGATTTTTTTTTTAGTAGAAGCATTTATGGTGGTTTCTATTAATTTGCTAAATATGAGAGCCTATCACTCTTTTTTTTTTTTTTTTCCCTTTTTTTTTTTTTTTTTTTTAGTGAGGCAATTGGGGTTAAGTGACTTGCCCAGGGTCACACAGCTAGTAAGTGTTAAGTGTCTAAGGCCGAATTTGAACTCAGGTACTCCTGACTCCAGGGCCGGTGCTCTATCCACTGCGCCACCTAGCTGCCCCGAGCCTATCACTCTTGATAGACTAGTTTCCTCTCCCTCCCTTCATTCCTTTACAGGGACTTTTGCAGTGAAGAGTATGCTGAATTTGGAGTAAGAAGACTTGAGTTCAGATCCTATCTCTTCTGCTGTGTGACCTTGGGCAAGTCACCTAGGTCTGCTTCCTTATCTGTAAAATGGGTTGCTGATTAGGTAGTGCAGTAGATAGTGCCCTGGACCTAGAGTCAGGAAAACTTATGTTCCAACATGACCTCAGATACTTATTGGCTATGTGACCCTGGGCATTTAATCTCCTTCAGTCTCATTCCCCTCATCTATAAAAGGGATAATAATAGCTCCTACTTCCCAGGGGTGTTATGAGTATAAAATGAGTTAACATGTGTAAAGTGCTTTACAAACCTTCAAGCACTATAGAAATGCTAGTTACAGTGATTATTCTTTTTTTTTTTTTTTTTTTTAGTGAGGCAGTTGGGGTTAAGTGACTTGCCCAAGGTCACACAGCTAGTAAGTGTCAGAGGTTGGATTTGAACTCAGGTACTCCTGACTCCAGGGCCGGTGCTCTATCCACAGCGCCACCTAGCTGCCCCTACAGTGATTATTCTTAAACTTATGATCCATCTGAAGTTAGGGGATTCTGAGGGCAGCAAGAGAGTGATAATAATCTTCACTTTAATTCAAAAAGCATTTAAGTGCCTGGAAGGGGACCGATGACATCATCACAAGGGTGATGTCTTGACTTGCAAGTGAATTGGACTTAAGGGAGGCAGAGCTGTGCAAAATTGTCAGCCTCACTTTCTCCTCTGGAGTCATCAAAGTCCAGTGGCAAGAAAGAAGTCAAGATGACTGGTGATGGCCCAGGATGTAGGGGGTGACTTTGGCTTTTCTAAATTAGGGTCTTTCCCAGATCTCAGCTTGTCTGAAACACCACCCATTCAATGATTAAGGGTAGTGCCTATTATATGTATTCTAAAGCATTCTATCTCACATCAGACACTTACTAGTTGTGTGACCCTAGGCAAGTCACTTAACCCCAATTGCCTTAAACAACTGGGGCCCTCTCCAGTCTTCCTGATATCTATCTTTTTTTTTTTTTTTTTGGTGAGGCAATTGGGGTTAAGTGACTTGCCCAGGATCACACAGCTAGTAAGTGTCAAGTGTCTGTGGCCAGATTTGAACTCAGGTCCTCCTGACTCCAGGGCCAGTGCTCTATCCACTGCGCCTCCTAGCTGCCCCCCGATATCTATCTTGCCACTGGACCCAGAGGGCTCTGGAGGAGAGAATGAGGTTGGTGACCTTGCATAGCCCTCCAACACTTAAATCCAATTCAGTGCAAGTCATGACATCACCCCAATGACATGATCCTCTAGGAGAACGAAGGACAAACAATAACAACAACATTCTATGTGTTTTTACATAGTTACATGCAAAGTGATCTATGTATTTTAATGGGTACTGAAAGAACATCAATACATACATTCACTCACTGGTTAATGGGTCCTGGTCATGTGCCCATGCCTGTACTAGTCATCGCCAGGAAGAGAAGAAAAGAAGAAACTATCTCTTACCTCAAGGAACATATAGTACTGCTCCAGGCATTTTCCTATGGCATTATTTGGATGTTTTTTGGAGCAATTGTGTCATGAGTTCGAGAACTCACTGTCTTTCCTCCGCCATCTTGGAACATATAGTCCTATTGGGGAAGCATGGTAATCCAAAATACTCTTCCAAGTTCTGGGGCTTAGGCTCTCTTGCAACAAGCTTCTCTACTCTGGATACCTCCAATATCTGCCCAATTTGAGAAACTTTTGGAATCATCTATACCTAGAAACTTCCATGATCCCTGATTATTGAGCAGAGTTCTCACTGGCGATCTGCAGACTGACTCTTTGTGATATCAGAAGTGAGAGACCAACCTGATGTGTCTGAGCAAGGCCATGCTTCTCCCTTTAAAACCCATGTCCCTCATCTCCATCATGAGCTCTAGTCATGAGCTTTGCCACTGAGCCACCTGAGTTGTACCCTTTCCCTGTCTGTGATGTGGAAGTTTCATCAAGTCACACTGGTTGTTTCCTTCCCTTCCCTTCTTGTTCCTGCCTCCAGGTATCTCCTTTAATACTTCCTTTAAGTGAATTATAATGTGCTGTATTTATTATTAAAGGCCACTACTCTAAGTGTCACTGGTCAGTCTAGCTCTTTTTGTGAAAGTGCCCATAAGCCCTGAGACTACCATGAGCCAGTAAGATAATTAATCTTCTGGGGACATCTGCCACAACTACTACTACTACTTAAAAAAAGAAGAATAAAGTGTTATTCCTTCTGGAAATATGTGAACAGATGCCCACTTTAAACCAGAAATAAAAATCCAGCCCACCCATGGTGAATAGTCCTATCTCTGTGGCTCCATTAAACTGAGGACCCAGATCCTGAAGCAAGAACCAAATCAAAAGGATGGATAACACAAAGGATGATGTATGCTTTGTTTCATTACAAGAAAGTGGGTAAAGGTGAAATTAAGGTAGACACCATTCACTGAAAATGAAATAGCTATGGAGCAGGGATGGATTAGAAAAAAATGAAAATTAACCAAGATCGAGACTTCTAGCCAAGGTGACTGACCAAACAGGACGTATGTTGTCTAGCTCCCACATGCCTATTCCAGCAAAACCTGGAAGTTCATACTGCACAATGGTCAAGAAATACACTGAGAAACTATAGTAAGTGACATCCTCCTCCCCAGAATTGTACCAAAAGTCAGCCCACTGGCAATGGAAAAAATCAGACCCATTCCTCCCAGATTGACCAGAGACACAGTAGTCTGTAAGAATGTGTCTGGGGGCAGCTAGGTGGCACAGTGGATAGAGCACGGGACCTGGAGTCAGGAGTACCTAAGTTCAAATCTGGCCTCAGACACTTAACACTTACTAGATATGTGACCCTGGGCAAGTCACTTAATCCCAATTGCCTCTAAAAAAAAAAAAAAAAAAAGAATGTGTCTGTACCAGGGCAGCAAGAGTGGCAGGCAGCCTCCTCAGAAAGCTCCAGGCTGTTCAGAAAGCAGGGTGGGCATCTTGGAATAGTAGCAGGAAATGACCAGTGCCTGGCACCTAGCAAAGTGTGAAAGCCCTCAGGTTGAGAGAGCCCAGGCCCAGGGTGTCTGAAGTCTCCAAAACTCTTTCCTTA
The DNA here is from genome assembly GCF_019393635.1 of Dromiciops gliroides. Taxonomy (NCBI): domain Eukaryota; kingdom Metazoa; phylum Chordata; class Mammalia; order Microbiotheria; family Microbiotheriidae; genus Dromiciops; species Dromiciops gliroides. The sequence continues at coordinate 604,178,721 of NC_057862.1, read as the reverse complement.
GACACCAGAGAGAGTCCAGAAGATCCAGCACATTGACTCTCAAAGATCTAGGAGGCAGAACATGAGAGGTAAAGGTCAGTACAAGAATTCAGAGGTCCCTGGGGTGAAACCAGGCAGGACCAACCACCTCACCCAAAAATGCTTCAGGGAAAATAAAGGCTGGAGAGATAAGTAAATCAAAGAAAAATACCAACCAATATAAAAACTAATTACTGTAAATCTATCTCAGACAAAGACTCAAAGGAGAAAATGGATTTTCCACAAGGACTACATGAATTCCTAGAAGAAAGAAAGCAAAAGATTTTTTGTTTTGTTTTTTGCAGAGCAATGGGGGTTAAGTGACTTGCCCAGGGTCACACAGCTAGTAAGTGTCAAGTGTCTGAGGCCAGATTTGAACTCAGGTACTCCTGAATCCAGGGCCGGTGCTTTATCCACTGCACCACCTAGCTGCCCCCAAAGCAAAAGATTTTTGAAAAATGAAATAAAAGCTAGAATGAGAATGAGTAAATTAGAAGAGAAAGTGGCAAACTTTACCAAAGAAACAAACCCCCTGAAAATTAAAATAGACTAAGCAGAAATCAGTGGTTCCATGAGACAATAAGAAATATTAGAACAAAATCCAAAGATTGAAAATGTAGATCTGATATAAAAAAAAAAAATTATTGACAGGCAAGAAAATCTAATAATCATCAGACTCCTCAAAAAACACTATCAAAAACTCCTGGACACAATATTTCAAGAAATCATAAATGAAAATTTGTTGTTATTTAGTCATTTCCAACCTTCTATGACCCCTTTTGGAGTTTCTTGGCAAAGATACTGGAGTGGTTTGTCATTTCCTTTTCCAGATCACTTTATGGATAAGGAAACTTTGGTACACAGTGTTAAGTGACTTGCCCAGGGTCACACAGCTAATAAGTGCCTGAGGCCACATTTGAACTCAGATCTTCCTGACTACAGTGTTCTATCCACTGTGCCATCCAGCTGCCCCCAAATAAAAATCACCTAGGTTTATTAGAATCAGAGGTCAAAGTAAAGATAAAAAGAATCCATTGATTACCACTTAACATAAAAAGAAAAGAAAAAGTCCCAGGAATGTCATAGGTAAAATCCAGAGCTCTCACATTAAAGATAAACACATGTATCCAGAAAGGAGTTCTAAGAACCAAGTAACAAGTCAAAATTAGCAAAATCTGATAGCATCTACCAAAAACTAGAGAAGTTCTTGGAATACAATATTCCAAAGTTATAAGCTTCCAAACAAGAACTTATCCTGCAAAGCTTAGTATAATCCTAGAGAGGGGGAAAAATGGATTTTTAATGGAAGAGAGGACTTTTATGCATTTCTGATAAAAAGAAGAGCTGAATAGGAACTTTGAAATAAAAAGTCCATAGAAACCTAGAAAAGTAAGTTTACTTGACCAAGTTGAAGGAGCCATATGCTGATGTAATGCTGACATTCAAATAAGGGGAGAAGAAACAAGTGTTGCTTCAAAATGTTAGTGTCTTTAAAAGGTATAGCCAGAAATATATAAGGGTTTAGGTTTAGAACCACAGCCCCTCCACCCCCACCCCCACCCCAGTATTGCAAAGTGCTTTATTGACAAGGAAATTTTATTTAAAACATAAGGTATTAAAATGGAGACTCCTCCCCAAGGATGGAACAGAGGTCCTGTGTGTACACTCATTCTGTTTTGAGAGTTTTAAATGAGGAAGGAAAAAGGAAGATAAAAGGAGAAACATACTACTGTAGAAAGGAGGAAGAAAGGAGATAAATAGGGATAGTAATAGCACCTACCTCCCAAGGCTGTTATGAGGATCAAGTGAGATAATGATTTTAACATACTTAGTACAGTGCCTGGCACATAGTAAGCATTATATAAATGTTAGCTATTATTGTTGTTTTTGTTATATTGCTTATAATTGGAGTGCATGAGAATAGTAGATAACCATAAAAAAAGGGGTAGAGGGAATATCAGATGACTGTTACTCCTATTTGAAACAAAGGAGAATTAAATATACACACACACACAGAGTTTGATGTAGAAATAAAATTGAATAGGGAAATAAGTGAGGGGAGGGAGGTTGGGGTTGTGGTTAAGAAGAATAATAACGGGGAAGGCATTTCTATTGTACAATCATTTTTCAGTTGTTTCTGACTCTTCATGACCCCATTTTGATTTTTCTTGACAGAGATACTAAAGTGGTTTGCCATTTCCTTCTCTAGCTCATTTTACAGATGAGGAAACTGAGGCAAACAAGGTTAAGTGACTTTGCTCAGGATCACACAGCTAGTCAGTGCCTGAGTCCAGATCTGAACTCAGAAAGATTCTATCCACTGCCCCATCTAGCTTCCCAAGGGAAAGGAAAAGATATAAAGAAAACAAACTCTCTGATCAAAACAAGGACAAAAAGAAAAGAACTAGAATCTAAAAGGGATTCCTTAAGTAGTGAGAAAAATTATTATTAAATAAGAAATTATTGGGGAGATCTTTAACCTTGTCCAAAAATTTATCCCACTTAGACCATCTTATCTAGGTGGAGTTGTTGCCCCACCCAACTAAAAAAACCTTACAAAGAGATTCTAGTCCAGTGAAATCCAGCCCACTGTTTTTTTATCAGCCAGGTCTGAGTAGAGGTAGACTCCCTTTTGTCTAGATTGTCCTAGGTGGGGGTAGTCTGGATAAGAGATAAGTCTCTTTGTCCAAGACTGAGTGATCAGAGTCACACCCCCACCCTCATTAGAAGAAGCCCACCTCTCATTATAATATTCATTATTCTCATTAAATGTTAACCAATTAGAGTTGATTACCACCCTCAGGAACACCCACTCTTCCAAGAGCATATAAGCACTGAGTGGTTTCCTTTAAGGGTCTTTGGCATTTGAAAGTACCACTTACCCCTTTTATTAATTATCCACTAGCATGATTAATAAAATAACTAATTACCCAGAAACCATATCTCTTGAACTTTTTACATATCACAGTAGACAATTAGATGATTAGAAATGGATGAACAATTTAGGCATAAGAATTTAATAGAAGGGGCGGCTAGGTGGCACAGTGGATACACTTGACACTTACTAGCTGTGTGACCCTGGGCAAGTCACTTAACACCCATTGCCCCGTTAAAAAAAATAATTTAATAGAAAATACTTTATCATAAGAAATGAAAAGGAAAAAAAAAAAGACAATTTTAGAAAATATCTCTCGGTAATATAAAGCAACACAGTGTGAACTGAGCAGAACCAAGAGAACAATTTGTACAAATACATTGTAGTGAACAAAACAACTTTGAAAGACTTAAGAACTCTGATCAAAACAATGACCAGCTATGTCACCAGAGAACCTAGGATAAAACACGTTACCTATATCCTGACCTAGAAGAAATAGATACACAAAGAGACAAAGCTTTTTTTTTGGCTGGGGGTGGGGGTGGGCATGGCCACTGTGAATATTCATTTTGGTTGGTTATGCTTATTTGTTAGAGGAGTTTTTTCTCCTTTCTCTTGGTTAATTGGGATGAGGGGTCAATGGAAAGAAAGGTTAGCTATAATGATGACCCCCAAAAGAGGGCCATTATAACTTTTTTTTTTTAATTCACAGAAAAGAAAAAAAAGGAAATTCAGAAAGAAGCACAGACAAGCAGGATGGTTTTGAAAGTAACATGTAGAATTTATTCTATACTTGAAAAATAAAAACAAGCTTTGTGAAATGGAGATTCACAATTTCATATAGAATTCTCTTTTTGTATTCTAATGTGTTTATAGAATACTCTTTTTTGATGTTTAAGTTCTGAATAAAAAATAAAAAATTTAAAAATTAACCAAGATCCTCCATCTAATCATTCAACAAATCTTCATTAAGTGCTTATTAAGTGCATTTCACTAATAATAAATGTAATCTATGAAGTTAACAAAGTTCTATATATTTCCTGAGAGAACGTCCAGAGTCCCGAGGAGCGTTTTCACTCTGGGCAAGATTCTGGCAACAAAGTTACTTAAAGAATAGTTCAAACAAAAAAACAACAGTGAAAACCTGAGAATGTTTAGCCTGGAAAAGAAAAGAGTAAAAGAAAGCACAATTAATACCTTCTAATATTTGAAGGACTCCCATGTGGGAGAGGAAGTATATATTCACTCTAGTGTCAGAGGGTACAATAAGGCTCAGTGATTGAAAACTGTAGGAATACAGGTTTGGGCACAATATAGGAAAGAATTACCTAACAATTTGGGTTGTCAAAAAATAGACCAGACTATCTTATGAAGTAGTGAGCACCCTATCCTTGAAAGTATTGAAACAGGCTGGAGGAACATAGGTTAGATGGTAGGTAGGGTTTTCTTTTTTGTTTGTTTGTTTGTTTTTCCTTCCTTCCTTCCTTCCTTCCTTCCTTCCTTCCTTCCTTCCTTCTTTCCTTCTTTCCTTCCTTCCTTTTTCCTCCTCCTCCTTCTCCTTCTCCCTCTTCTTCTTCTTCTGTTAAAAAACAAAAACAAATCCAAAAACAAACAAACAAACAAACAAACAAAAACTTGCTGCAAACTGCCCCTTGATTCCAGGCACAGAGTGATTCTGCTACTAATGACAGACTGGCTGATGACCCTGACTACAGCCTCCCAACTTGTACTACAGACCGATTCCCCATCAGATTGACCATCAGATGCCAGCCACCAATTGACCTCTAACCCTAACGATAGACTGACTTTTTTTTTGCAGGGCAATGGGGGTTAAGTGACTTGCCCAGGGTCACACAGCTAGTAAGTGTCAAGTGTCTGAGGCCAGATTTGAACTCAGGTACTCCTGAATCCAGGGCCGGTGCTTTATCTACTGCGCCACCTAGTTGCCCCCATAGACTGATTTTTAAACTTATTTTTAATGTGCAAATAATTGCACATTAAAAATATATACAATGCATGTGCACAGTAACATCAATGTGCACAGCAACAGCAATGTTGTAATGATGAGTAACTGTGAAAGACTTCAATACTCTGATCAATGCAATGATCCAAGACAATTCCAAAGGACTCATGATGAAAAAATGCTACCCACCTCCACTGATTAACTCTGAGTACAAATTGAAGTATAATTTTTCTCACTTTATTTTTCTTACTTTTTAAAAAGATATGGCTAATATGGAAATGTTTTTCATGATTTTACACGTAGAATTGATATCATACTGCTTGCCTTCTCAGTAGGTAGGGGAAAGGGTTAGAGAGGGAGGAGAGAAAATTTCAGTATTTAGAAAGAAAAGAATGTTAAAAATTAAGAAATAATATTTTTTAAAATAACTCATCATAGTGCCTGGGGGAGAGAGAGAGAGAGAGAGAGAGAGAGAGAGGGATTTATATAGTGAAATGGAAGGTAGTTTCATATGGAAAGCACTGGGAACGGGGGTTAGGAAAACTGGAAAAATCTTCTCTTATAAAATAAAATTTGAGCAGAGACTTAAAGGAAGCCAGAAAGAGGAGGCCATGAGGAAAGGCACTTCAAGGATTGGGGATAGGCAGTGAAAATGTCCAGAGCTGAGAGATGAAGAGTTGTGTGCAAGGAATTAATCACAAGATGGTCAGTGTTATACTCTACCCCGCTCTTTGTGCTTTATAGTCCAACAACACAGGATTATAGAGTCATTTATAAAAAAAAAGACTGGAAAAGAGGAGACTAGATTGTGAAGGGCTTTAAATGTGAAACAGAGCACTTTACATTTGATCCTGAAGGTAATAGGAAACCACTGAATTTTATTAATGAGGAACTGACATAGTCAGACCTGCATTTTTAGGAAAATCACTTTGGCAACTGGGTGGAGGATGGGTTGGATGGAACAGGGATAGATTTGAGGCATGGAAACCAATCAGAGGGCTGTTGCAATAGTTCAAACAAGAAGTGATGAGAGTCTATAGCAGGGTAGTGACTGGGTATGTAGGAAGAAGGGGATGTATAGGAGATAAATTATGAAGGTAAAAATGACAAATATGGCAGCAAATTAGATATGTTGAGTGAATATGAGAGATGGGTCAAGGATGACACTAAAGTTGTGACCTTGGGTGATTCAGAAGTTGGTAGTGACCTCCATTGTAAAAAGGAATAGGAGAAATGGGTTTTGTGGAAAAGAGAATGAGTTCTGTTTTGGACATGTTGAATTTGAGTCCTTACAGGATCTCAGTGATCAATCTTCAAGTCCTCACATGAATATTGATTTGATGACTGTGCCCAGAGTTGGAAGGGGAAAGTAAGAGTCAGGGTCATGGTGGCAAGATGATCTAGATGCATGGTATGGGATGTTAAGCCTAGTCTGGTCTGGGGAAGGCTAGATATAGTGGCTAGGTGAAACTTCACTGATTCACCAACCACTCAAGACAGTTCAGTCCCAGAGAGTTCCAAAGCTAAGTGGCGTAGCCCTGGTCACAGAATGACTCTTGCTTCATATAGCCACTTACTAATACCTAACCATAGACTGACCACTAGTATAAGCCATAGACCGACTATTAATCTTAACCCCAGCCTGATCTCTAAACTTGATTTCACTGTGGTACAATGAAAAGGTCACTGAATTTAGTGTCAAAGGACCTGGTTTCAAATCTTATCTCTATACCTTGCTACCTGTGTCTAGGTCTTGGTTTCCTCATTTTTAAAATGAGAGGGTTGGACTAGATGATGTTTGACCCTGATGGTGTCTGATCACTGTTCTCTTTATTAACATATGATTCTGTATAATTCTATATATGCATAGCATAGCATAAAGAAAAGAGAGGCAAACCAGGAGCCAGGACAACCCTACGTTCAAGTTCAGTCTCAGAAACATACTCTCTGTATAAGCCTGGCTCAACTTCTTAATCTTTAGTACCCAAGTCAACTCTCTAAGACTGTAAGTAGCTGAACAGTTTTCAATCTGCTTTAGTAGAGAGAGTTTCTTAACCAGGGAGCTCCCTGAAGTTACGTTTTTTTGTTTTTTGTTTTTTGTTTTTTGTTTTTTGCTTTTTTGCAGGGCAATTGGGGTTAAGTGACTTGCCCAGGGTCACACAGCTAGTAAGTGTCAAGTGTCTGAAGCCGGATTTGAACTCAGGTCCTCCTTAATCCAGGGCTGGTGCTTTATCCACTGCGCCACCTAGCTGCCCCTGAAGTTATGAAGTCACATCTGGAACATACAATCCTATTATCCCTGCCAGCTAGTAGTAGAAGTAGTAGTAATAGTAGTAGTAGTAGTAGTAGTAGTAGTAGTAGTAGTAGTAGTAGTAGTGATTGAGTTGTTGGTGTTGTTGGTGGTGGTGGTGGTAGTGGTAGTAGTAGTGGTAGTAATAGTGGTAGTGATGATGATGGTGGTGATATAAGGGTAGTAGTGGTGGTAGTGGTAGTGGTAGTAGTAGTAATATTAAAGCACTTTACAAATAATATCTCATTTTATCACAACAGCTCTGGGAGGAAGGTGCTATTATTATCTGCATTTTACAGATGAGTAAACTGAGGCTGAGGAAAATTAAGTGACTTGTCCAGGGTTACATAGCTAGAAAGTGTCTGAGGCCAGAATTAAGCTAAGATCTTCCTAACTCCAGATCCATTACTCTAATTACAAGGAAGACCAGCTGAAACCTTGCCTGGTTTAGATCTACTCCCAATTACAGAAGCCAAAGCTCAGAATGTATCATCAGCATATTCCTAGAATTAAACTTTATTATGATCATAAAATTCTGGTGAAGAAACAAATTACCACTTTACCTTTCAGGTGAAAACTTTCAGAACCTGGGACAGCACTCCACTGATGGTAATAGGACTGAATGCCCAAACTAACTCTGTCATCCTATCCATTGATCTCCAGCTTTGGAGCTTAAGCGGGGATATAAATGAAGCAAAAGGGCTCTTCTTGTCTTCTAGGAGTTTATTGTCTACCTGGGCAAAAGGTCTTCTCATATAAATCAATATACAAAAGTTGGCTGAGTACTTACTGTGTGCTCACATCTGTATTGGGAATTACGGGGATATAGGATCACAGACTTAGAGAGTTGGAAGGGACCTATCCAGTTCAAGCCACACACAAAAGGAATCCTCACAATAATATACTTGATAAATGGTCATCCAGCCTTTGCTTGAAGAACTCTAGGGAGGGGCAACTCAATACCTCTTGAAGCAGTTCATTTCACCTTTGGACAGTTTTAATTGTTAGGAAATTTATCAAGTCTAAATTTGCTTCTTTGCACTTTCTACCCATTGTTCCTAGTTCTACCCTCTGTGACCAAACAGAACAAATCCAATTCTTCTCCCACCTGACTACCCTCAAATATTTGAAGACTGCTATCATATCCTCACTAAGTCTCCTTTTCTCTAGGATCAATATGTACTGTTCCTTCAATTTTTCTCATATGACATGAACTCAAAGCTCTTCATAGTCCTGACTACCCTCCTCTGGACACTCTCCAACTTAGCAATGTCTTTCTTTGGTGAACATAAATGGATACTCTCTCTCTCTCTCTCTCTCTCTCTCTCTCTCTCTCTCTATGTATATGTATGTGTATGTGTATGTATGTGTGTGTATGTGTATGTGTATGTGTGTGTATATATATATATATTGCAAAAAAAACATTTATTTTATTTTTTCCAGTTACATGTAAGGGTAGTTTTCAACATTCATTTTCATAAGATTTAAAGTTCCAAATTTTTCTTCCTCCCTCCCTTCCCTCCCCCCTCCACAAGACAGCAACCAATCTGGCATAGGTTATATATATGTTCAGTCCACAAGTGCTCTTTTTATCAGTTCTTTCTCTGGGAGTGGATAGTATGCTTCATTATTAGTCCCTTGGGATTGTCTTGGATCATTGTATTGCTGAGAGTAGTTAAGTCATTCGCAATTGCTCATTAAACAGTACTGCTGTCACTATGCACAACATCCTCCCAGTTCTGCTCATTTCACTATACATCAGTTCATATGAGTCGTTCCAGATTTTTCTGGTGTCATCCTGTTTCTCATTTCATATAGCACAATACCAGTCCACTACAATCATATACCACCACCACAGCTTCTTCAGTTATTCCTCAACTGATGGACATTCCCTTGATTCTCAATTCTTAGCCACCAAAAAGAGTTGCTATAAATATTTTTTTGTACAATTCCCCCCCCTTTTCTCTTTTTCATGATTACTATTGTTAACTGTTTCCCTCCATCCTATTCCCTTCCCCATAATATTTACTCTATTATCTATCTTCTTTCACCTTATCCCTCTTCAAAAGGGATTTGCTTCTGTCTATCCCCATCCCCAATCTGACCTCCCTTCTTTTGCCCCTCTATCTTTATCCTCTTCCCCTCCTATTTTCCTGCAGGGTTAGATAGATTACTCCACCCAATTGAGTGTATATGTTATTCCCTCTTTGAGCCAATTCTGATGAGATTAAGGTCTTTGAGACTATTCTGATGAGTATAAAGTTCATTTATGGCCCTGCTCCTCCCACATCTGTTCGCCTACTCCATAAGCCCTTTCCTGTTTCTTTCATGTGGGATTTCATCCCATGCTACCTCTACCCTTCCCCTTCCCACAGTGCATCCCTCAATTTTCCCCTAAAGATGTCATCAAGGGGCAACTAGGTGACACAGTGGACAAAGCATCCACCCTGGACCCAGGGGTACCCCAGTCAAAACCCAGAGAGTCATCCACTGCATGACCGCAGGTATGTCCCTCAAGTTCATTTTTTTATGTTTCTCTAGGGTCTTGTATTTGAAAGTCAAATTTTCCATTCAGTTCAGGTCTTTTCATCACAAATACCTGAAAATCCTCTTTTTCATTGAAGTCCCATTTTTTCCTCTGAAAGATTATAATCAGTTTTGCTAGATACATGATTCTTGGTTGTAATCGCAATTCCTTTGCTCTCTGGAATATCATATTCCATGCCCTCTGATCCTTTAATGTAGAACCTGCTAGATCTTGTGCTATCCTGACTGGGGCTCCATAGTACTTGAATTCTTTCTTTTGGGCAGCTTGCAATATTTTCTCCTTGACTTGGGAGCTCTGGAATTTGGCTATAATATTCCTGAGAGTTTTCCTTTTGGGATCTCTTTCAGAAGGTGATCGGTGGATTCTTTCAATTTCTAGTTTACCTTCTGATTCTAGAATATCAGGGCAGTTTTCCCTGACAATTTCTTGGAAGATGATTCTAAGCTCTTTACTTGATCATGGTTTTCAGGTAGACCAATAATTTTCAAATTATCTCTCCTGTTTCTATTTTCCAGGTCAGTAGTTTTTCCAAGAAGATATTTCACATTGCCCTCTATTTTATTATTCATTTGCTTTATTGTGTCTTGGTTTCTCATAAAGTCACTGGCTTCCATTTGTTTGATCCTAATTTTTAGGCAATTATTTTCATCAGAGAGCTTTTCCATTTGGCTTTTCAAGCTGTTGACTTTTTTCTCATGTCTTTCCTGCATCACCCTCATTTATTTTTTCCTCTATCTCTCTAACTTTATCTTCAAAATCCTTTTTGAGCACTTCATATTTTTCTTGGAAGCTTTAGATATAGGGGCCCTGACATTGACATATTCCTCTGAGAATGCATCTCAATCTTCCTTGTCACTAAAGAAACTTTCTATGGTCCTCACCTTTCTCTGTCTACTCATCTTGCCTTTCTTTTACTTGACTTTTAGCTCCTTAAAGTGGGGAACTGTTTCCAGGCTGCACTATCCCAAGCTTCAGGAGGTCCCAGGTGGTATGATTTAAGGAGGAGCAGATTCTTCACCTGCCTGGCCTGTTCCCTGGTCCATAGATGACCCCAGACCGATTTGCTAATCAACCAACTTTGTGTGTTGTGGTTTTCAGCTTGTATGAGCCTATGTCTCTCCCCCACCTGGACCACAGCTACTCAAGCCTACCTCCTGGTTCCCAACAGGGGTGAAAAACCCAAGTTCTACCTCAGCACCAGCAGAAACCCCTGTAGTTTCCCCACTGCCAAGGGTTCAGCCTTCTCACCAGACCGTGAGCTTAGTTCCAGATGACACTGGTGCTGCAGCTGATTCAGAGGTTCTGGAGGTCTCTTTCTCTGGCAAGGCCTTCCTTGGACTGGATCTGTGTCAGTGTGACTGTGGGGTTGGGCTCCAGTCCTGTCTCAGCACAGCAGCTCCCTCCTTCCAACCTTCCAAGCTGTCCTTGGTTGGAAAATGATCTCAGCACATTCTTCTGTGGATTTTGCTGGATACAATATTCTTGATGAGGTCTGATGAAGTCTGATGAAGTCATGCCCCTTGCAATCTAACCCAAGATTACCCTGGATTTTTTTTTGACTTCTACATCATACTACTGACTCATTTTGAAAATACACTCCTCTAAAACCCACAGATCTTTTTTCAGAACAACTGCTGTCTAACCATGCCACCATCCTTTTGTATTTGTTAATTGTTTGTATCATACTGAAAGACTTTACATTTATCCCTATTGAATTTTATGCTATTAGATTCATCCCAATGCTTTTAGCCTGTTAAGATCCTTTTGGACTCTGACTCTGTCATTTACAGTGTTAGTGAGCCATCTCAGCTTTGTGTCATCACTAAATTTTGTGAGAAAATAATGGGTTTTGGAATGCCCAGAGGCGCCCCCCCCCCCCCCGCCCCATTTGAGAGAAGGCCTGGTCATGTATTGAGAGAAAAATAAAGGATAGGCCCTGTGCTCTACATAGCCCCTTATAATGTCAAAAGAAAGTAAGGAAGCCTCCAGAATAGTAGGTAGACACACTTTGGTGGACATATAGGAAGATATGACAAGGGTCATACAAGATGGACAGTCATGGATGAATTGTCATCTGTACTGTTTGAGGGAAGAATTCATACTGATAAGATCATATCTCTTTTTAAATATTATTATTTTTTTTCCAATTACATGTAAAGACTATTTTTTAACATTGATTTAAAAAAATTTTTGAGTTTCAAATTTTCTCCCTCTCTCTCTTCCCTCTCTCTTTCCTAAGATGGTAAGCAATTTGATATAGGTTATATATGTACAATCATGTAAAACATATTTCCATGTTAATCATGTTGGATCACATATCTGTTTTCTTTTTTAAAAAATAATAAACATTTTTATTTTAAGTTTTGAGTTTCAAATTTTATTCCTCCTTCCCTCCTTCCCCTCTCCCCTCTCCCCTCTCTGAGGCAGTAAGCATATATAGGTTTTACATATTCTTTATTAGTCATTTGGTATAAGAAAACTTGAATAAAAGAAAAAAATGAAAGAAAGTGAAAATAGCATGCTTCAGTCAATCACATATCTCTTGGGTAAAGTTTTTTTTTATATCAAGCTTCTTTTCAAGTTCTACTTCAATAGAAGTTATAATTTTTTTTTAAATCATTTCAAGGTTGTGTTTACACTTTTCTCTGGTGTATCACTAATTAGATACAAGTAGGGATGTGCTGGAGACTTTTGAGGACTAATTGTTAAATTGTCTGAGCATTTACATTTGGAAATCAGAAAATTCTAAAAATAAGGGCTTGATTTTGTTGCTTGTTGAGATATAAGAAAGTGGTAGATAAAATGTTAATAACATGGATTCATCTTATAAGTGTGTCATGCATATATTTTTTTTCAGAGACCAGGTTGCAAAATATTTACCAGGATACCCCTGTGTATAAGCCTCTTTGGGGCCAAATTATCTGCAAAATGGGAATCCCACACCTTAGCCCAATCAGTCTAACTAAAAAGATGCTATATAGTCTGATACCTTTCTCAGACAGTTAGTCAATAAACATTCATTCAGCACCTACTATGTGTCAAGCACTGTGCTAACGAGTGATACAAAGAAAGGCAGAAGACTGTCCCTAGTCCCTGTCTTGAGGAGCTCACAATCTAAAACCAAGTGAGAAGGCTTTTTGATTGAGTTACAGAATCAAAGGTACAAAATATATGTGAACAATTCTGGACACCTCTTGAATCAATCAGCTAACATAAACTAGATGTCAATTTATTATCTAAATAAATTGGTGAAGAGTAAGTTGTTTTGAGCCATTGGGTGAAATCAAATGATGAAATGTATTAAAATTGTTCCGATATTTAGGCACATCTCTGGGCTCACATATATCAAAGAAGATTTTATCAGAGTGTTCAGCAATTGCTTTAGGAGACTAGCTTTTTGAACACTTTGAGAAGATGGACCTCTTTGTACCTGTACTAGACAGTAGAAAGGGAAAGGGGAATAAGAGACAGAATTATATTACCACTCTTCCAACCTTCACTGTGTCATCAGAGATATTGGACCAATAACAAACAATGCATCTGTCTAAGATCTGGGAGGGAACATGTTAGACACAATAAGGAAAACAGCTTCAGACCTATTTGTGTAAGAGAGAAGTACAGCTTCATGATGCTACATGGGCCCTTACCCTCAGAACCCATAAAAGATTTACATTTGCCTCAGGGGAACTTTATGAGGACTCTAGGAAGGGAGAAAAGGACTTCCAGGAAGTAACCATTGACCATATGTGCATTTTGTATTTAAATCCACTTTTTCCTGGATTCTGTATGTACTTATTAGGGTACCCTAGACTTTTTTTGTGTGGGGCAATGGGGGTTAAGTGACTTGCCCAGGATCACACAGCTAGTAAGTGTCAAGTGTCTGAGGCCAGATTTGAACTCAGGTACTCCTGAATCCAGGGCCAGTGCTTTATCCACTGCGCCACCTAGCCGCCCTGTACCCTAGACTTTTAAGGATAGTGTTTTGTGCCATCTGTTTTCAGTGAACCATTTTAGTAAATGTCACTAATTAAAAACTAAATAATTGTGGCTGGGTAATTAATATAAACTGGATAATCACTGGGGAGTTAACAGGAGGGGGCTCCTGAGGAAACTCCTAGAGAAACCATTCCCAGTTCCTCAGAGTTACCCCCTAGAACCTGTCTTCACTTTATTCTCTGGTTCAGATAGAGCTGGGATATTTTCATTTATGATTTCTTGAAATACAGTACCTAGGCTTTTTAAAAATTATGGTTTTCAAGGAGTTCAGTGATTCTTAAATTATCTCTACTTGACCTGTTTACCAGGTCAGTTGCTCACTTTTTTTTTTTTTAACATCTTTTGATTTTGTTCTAGTATTTCTTCCTGTCTCATGGAGTTACTATGTGCCTGGCACATAGAAGGCATTTAATAAATATTTGTAGATTGATTGATTGACCTATCATAACTTTCAGGAAGTTGGTTACTTTGGTAAGGTTTACCATTTCTTCTTCTATGCTTTTTTTTTTTTTCAGGGCAATGGGGGTTAAGTGACTTGCCCAGGGTCACACAGCTAGTAAGTGTCAAGTGTCTGAGGTCGGATTTGAACTCAGGTACTCCTGAATCCAGGGCCGATGCTTTATCCACTGTGCCACCTAGCCGCCCCTCCATTTCTTCTTCTAAGCTATTTATTCTTTCTCTAATTCTTTTCTCCAGTGTGATTTTGTGAGAAACCCCATTTAAAAATTTCTGGTACTCAGGGTTGGAGATGTATCAAAGGTCTTTATTTACATTCTTGTGAGAATGAGCCCCTTCCTTAATAGAATAGCAGTGAAAAGTGCCCCCCCCCTTTTATCCTTTAACATAGCTGGCCCCTCCCTTCTTATCCAGTTACAATCTTTGAGCCAAGACAGTGGTGCCAAAAACTAGCCAATCAGAACAAGATGTAGCCAATGGGGGGGGGGGGGAAGCAACACTGAGACTTTGCTCTAAACTCCTCCCCCACGTGACCAGCCTTGGGTCTCCCTCATCATGTGATTTGGTTTGCTGGGGAGAGGGAGGGGAAGCAGCCCCTTTTTAGACTTGGAGGAGTCTGGCCCCCTATTTGTGGATATTAGCATTTTCAACTTTTGAGGGGGGGCCCCCCATTTCCCACAGGTTTCTTTTTTTAAAAAAATCTCTTGCTTCATTTATTCTAAGTATTCTTGTAGTTCTTGTGAAAAATATATTTTTCCCCTTTGAGTCTCTACTTGGAGTTGTTAGTTACTTAATTCCTTCTTTTGAAAAATCTCTAGATCTATAGTAATTTTTATACTAATTGGTGCTTTTCAGGATTTGCTTTTCTCTCCAGTTTCAATTCCTCAATTGAGGTTTTATGCTAAGGCCAGGCTCTGCCTCCTTTAGCAGTCTGAGGTGGGATGATTGGTCCTGATTAGTCTCAATCTAGGTCAGTTGGGCTCCTATCCTGACCCCTGGGCTTAGGTCCCTCTGGATCTTTGAGATTCAAAATAATGGATCTTTAGGGCCCTCTTTGGTATCTTGGGACATAGTGTTAGGGATTGTCAGAGCCTCTGTGTCTAGTGTGTCCTGGTCTGAGAGGTCCTAGGCTACACTGGTCACTGCCCACTATGTTCATGGTCCCCATTACTTGGAAGGTTCCCTTCATGTCCTGAATTTCTGAGCCTTTCAGGTTAGGTAGACCTCCACTTGCACTGGGAAGTTGCTAGCTCTGACTTCATTGGTGGACCCCCTTTCCTACTGTCCTCAGGCTGATCTTTTATGTAGTTCTGGGATATAAGAATTCACTTAGTGTAGTTTCTTATCAGATTTCTTGATCATTATTCAGTCTGGTGTGAACATCAAGGTTTTGTTGGAGTGGGTGTGGAAGTCTGTCTCCCATTCAAGCAACCACCTTGGCAAGAAGCTCCAGGTTGTTTTCTTTAGATAGCTAGTTCTTTCTTTTCTCTCTCGTCAGATTTGCCTGTATTTGTTTGATTAGAATTATATTGTTGAGAAGTTCTCATTTGTAGTAAGAGCATATCTTAACTGCTCCCTCACCCTGTGCAGGTTAGGTTAGTTGGTTAGTTTTTTCTTGAACGATATTAAGATATTCTTTGAGACTTGGTTGGCTCAGGGAATTAAAGACTCAGACTATTGCCATTGCTGCCTTATTACCTAAAGACAAAGCAGCTAGGAGAACCTGGGGAGGGGTTTATAGGTTGTGATAGGAGCTTCACTCATTTGAATCAACTCCAGGGGTTCTCAGTGCCTCTCCTTGTTGAATAGCCTTCTGCTGTGGGGAAGTAAATCTGCTTCTGTTAACTGGTGAATGATTTGTTGTTGTCATCATTATTGTTGAGTCATTCAGTCATGTCCAACTCTTTGTGACCCAGTGGACCATTGCACACCAGGCCCTTCTATCTACCACTTTCTCTCCAAGCCTGTCCAAGCTCAAGGTTATTGTTTCCATGACACTATCCATCCATCTCATCCTCTGCCTTCTCCTCCTTTTGCCTTCAATGTTTCCTAACATCAGGATATTTTCCAGTGAGTCTCATTTTCTCATTATGTGGCCAGAGTATTTAAAGTGAATGACCTGGGGCAGCTAGGTGGCACAGTGGATAAAGCACTGGCCCTGGAGTCAGGAGTACCTGAGTTCAAATCCGGCCTCAGACACTTAACACTTACTAGCTGTGTGACCCTGGGCAAGTTACTTAACCCCAATTGCCTCACTAAAAAAAAAAAAAAAAAAAAAAATTGGAACTTAAAGTGAATGACCTACAAGCATCTCATTTTGTACCAACATCAAACCTAAACTACCATGGCATTGGCCTGGATCAGGCCCTGACCAGAGCACCATTCTTCCTGAGCTTTCTTCTATGAAATGTTATTCTATGGAGGGGCAGCTAGGTGGCGCAGTGGATAAAGCACTGGCCCTAGATTCAGGAGGACCTGAGTTCAAATCTGGCCTCAGATGCTTGACACATACTAGCTGTGTGACCCTGGGCAAGTCACTTAACCCCCATTGCCCCACCAAAAAAACCCAAAAAACCAAAAAAAAAATGTTTATTCTATGAGTAACTGGCCTTTCCTTGAACCCTTTGAAATCTACTGTTAAATGAATATATGGATCACCTGGATTTGATGGAGGTACCTTATTATCCAAAAATATTTTTTATGAAATCCTGGGTTAATAGGAACAAAATATCCTTCAACCGAACTCCAAACCTGAACTCAGATAGCTAGCAAATAAAAGACTTTACCTAGTGACTTCTTTTCCCTCAGGACAGTTAGTCCTTCTTTTATGGTAACATTTGGGCGTCCTCATCCTTGCCAAACCCTTTTTTGGAATTCTGTAGTCTTATAGTGATGCTTCTGTATTACCTCCATACTTGTTATAACTGAAAGTGTTAAACTGCTTTTTGCTTCTGGGTTGATTTCTGTTGTGAGATTTAAAATTGGATTTAAGAGCATTAAACTCCCCTTTAACCTTTCCCTTATATATCTCCCAGACCAGTAAGAGAAAGAAACCTCTGAGCTTTAGTTAGAAATGGATTACTTAGCTTTATTGTTTGGGAATTAATTAGCCAACAAACAAGGCGATGCTGATTAGAGAAATAGGAAAGTAGAAATACAAATAAATAGTCGTAGATCTAAGCTTAGTCTATATTCCGTATAGAACTCACCAAATCCCAAGGCCACCTCTGAGGCTGAGAACCGCGTCAAGCACGTGCTGTTATGGAGGACCAGGCTGATCACCAAGGACCATGCTGTCAAATCTGAGTCAGCGTGTGTGTGCAGAGTGAGAGAGACCACTTCCGTTCTCTCCTCGTTTTTAAGTTCACACCACGGAAGTAGAGTGCTTGGTCACGCTCTCTGGAGCATTAGCGGAGGCGTGGCTGTTTGTCACGGTCTCCTCCCCAAAAGGGCGGGCGGTCCTTCAAAAACTGGCGTCCTTCAGTTATCGCTAACCAACTCTTAAATCTTAGTTAAAAGCTTTCACTTTTTACCACACTGTATCATACTATTGAAAATGACAATGCCCTGTAATCAGTGGACTAAAACGATATATACCCTCAGAAATGGGGAGTCCCCCGAGCTTCTGTCTTAGGAGGGAAGTCTCCACATGGTCATGTTGTGTTATCTTTCTTCTTGGGACAAAATGTTAAATTGATATTATGTTTTTCTGTCTGTCTCTAATCTGGTTTTTTTGTTCGTTTTGTTTTTTTGTGTGAGGCAATTGAGGTTAAGTGACTTGCCCAGGGTCACACAGCTAGTAAGTGTCAAGTGTCTGAGGCTGGATTTGAACCCAGGTCCTCCTGACTCCAGGACCAGTGCTCTATCCACTGCGCCACCTAGCTGCCCCTCTAATCTGTTTTGTAGGAGGAAAGGTATCATGTTCTCTGATCTGGTTTGTTTTGTAGAAGATATTGTAAGATATTATAATTTCTCTGATCTGTTTATTAATTTTGTAGGAGGGATTAAAGATTATTTCTATGATCTCTTTGTAGGAGACAGGCAGATACAAAAACTATATTTTAGTATTCAGCACCTTGCTCCCCAAATCTGGAGTATAGAAAACTGTCTCTTGGCTTCTAATTCTTCTCTCTCATGAATTCTAAGATGGAATACCCACTTACAGGATTCTTATACTCTCTATCCACTTCAAGAACCTTTTCATTACTATTGACCAGAATTAGGTTATAATAAT
Organism: Dromiciops gliroides; assembly: GCF_019393635.1. Lineage (NCBI taxonomy): Eukaryota > Metazoa > Chordata > Mammalia > Microbiotheria > Microbiotheriidae > Dromiciops > Dromiciops gliroides. The sequence goes on along the minus strand of NC_057862.1, from coordinate 604,160,341 downwards.
TATAGCTAGCAGTTATATAAAACTTTTTTTTTTTGTAGGACAATGAGGTTTAAGTGACTTGCCCAGGGTCACACAGCCAGTAAATATCAAGTGTCTGAGGTTGGATTTGAACTCAGGTACTCCTGAATCCAGAGCTGGTGCTTTGTCCACTGTGCCACTCAGCTATCTCCTATGTAAAAGTTTAAGGTTTGCAAAGTTCTTTACAAATATCTGGGAGGTAGGTGTTATTATCATCCTGATTTTATAGATGAGGGAATTGAGGCAGAGAGAGGTTAAGTGACTTGTCCAGAGTCACACGCCTAATAAGTACCTAAGGCTGTATTTGAACTCAGGTCTTCCTCACTCCAGGCTCAGTACTCTTTCCATTATATAACCTAGCTGTCTCACTAGTATGAGAATCAAGGTGTCACCCCCTGCTGAGAAAGACATTGTGAGAACCAGGGCAAACCCTGCCCCCCCCCCCCATGAGAAAGCATGTGGCTAGTGTCTGGAAGCTGCCTGCCATTAGGAAGTTAGCTCTATTTATAGACTGCCTGTAAGTCATGTCAATCAATGGACTGGCCAATTAGACTGGAGCTGTGTGTGTGGGGACTACCCTGCTTCCTGTTCCACAGGGGGCTTCCGAGAGAAGCAGCTAGGACTCAATCTCTTTGGAAGTGTGAGCTGCTAGGTGAAGGTGGGTTTTTTCTTTGTCTATCCTGCATAGATCTGAGCTAAGTTTTTTCATTCTTTCAGAGTCCTGTGTTCACTCTCTCTCCACTAACTTCTTTTTTTTTTTTTTGGTGAGGCAATTTGGGTTAAGTGACTTGCCCAGGGTCACACAGCTAAGTAAATGTCAAGTGTCTGAGACCAGATTTGAACTCAGGTCCTCCTGACTCCAGGGTCACCTAACTGCCCCTTCACTAACTTCTAATACAATTTAATAAATACTTAAAAGCCTAAACTGTTGTTGAATTTATCAGTAAACTTAGCTAGTTCTCCCCCCCACACCAAGGAGGGAGTGGGGCAGGTAAGGTGATCATACATTAGATTTTAAACATCACACTATATACACATAAACTAGCATTTCTCACTTCCTTTACCCTTTTGAAGAATAAAATTGTAATTTAAGGTCATTAACAGAATCTATTTGGAGTTTCATTATTGTCAAAGAGAAAAACCTCTAGTGGACATGTAGGTGATTGAAGTCCTCCATCCATAACTACTAAATTGTATCTCTATGCCAAGTCTGTGGTCTGTTTCCCAAATTTCTTGTCTATTTCTACCTTCATTCTATGTACCCCATCATCACACCACTCTCCGGGGGTTTTTTCCCCCTCTACTCAGCCCCACCCACATTCTGTCCCCCAAGCTTCACCTCTCCACTTCATAGACTTCCTGCCATGAATACATTTTCTTAATTTACAATGCTAATCCACTTCCCCTTTTATCTATTCTAGTCCTTTGCAATAAGATACACTGCCAGTTGGGAGTCCCATCTGAGAGCTCTCAGTGCTTCCCTATGTGGTTGAATCTGACTATTTGTAGCAGGGTCTCTGTTCACCTCGTTCATTATTCATACTTTGTGCATTTGTGTACAAAAATATGAGGTCATAGAATGTGCCATTAGTTCTTTTCTTGGGTGTTATTTCCTGGCTCTTAGTCCTGTGGTCTTTTCCCTATGTCACACTCTTGAGAAAATGAAAGACAAGACAAAAGCAAGGAGCAGCAATCACATGGTGGCAAATGTATTTGTGCTAATGAGTAAATAAGATATTTCAGAGTCTTTTCTGTCAGTATATTTAATAAGAGGAGGGGCAGGGAGGTGCTGGGTTAACTATGATAGCAGAAAAAAAAACCTTTAAGTTTCTTAAAAGTAATAACAATAGTGACCCTGGGCAAGTCACTTAACCCTCATTGCCCCACCAAAAAAAAAAAAGTAATAACAATAATTATTATTACAGCTGACATTTAAATGTTACTTTCTAGAGCCAGGCGTTGTGCTAAGTACTTTATAATTATTATCTCATTTGGTTCTCACAACAACCCTGGGACATAGGGTCTATTATTATCCTCATTTGACAGATGAGGAAACTGAGGCAAACAGGTTCAGTGACTTGCCCAAGGTCACACAGATAGTAAGTGTCTGAGGTCAGATTTAAACTCAGGTCTTCCTGACTCTAGGACCAGTGCACCCGAGGCTGCCTGTTTCATTTTTGTCTTTGTATCCCCATCACTGGACCTGGAGTCAGGAAGACCTGAGTTCAAATCAGGCCTCAAACACTAGTTGTGTGACCCTGGGCAAGTCACTTAACCCGGTTTGCCTCAGTTTTCTCATCTGTAAAATGATCTGGAGAAGGAAATGGCAAACCACTCCGGTATCTTCATCAAGAAAACCCCAAATAGAAGCATGAAGACTGGAACATGGCTGAAAAATGACTGAACAACAACAAAACAATGTCATGGGAGGATTATGGGCCCTGGTCATCCCAATAATTCTCTGGGGGGTTCAAGGAACTTTTTCCTTGAAACCTCAGGGGTTTTCCCTTGAAATCAAGTAGGCCTCTCCTTGAACTCAATCAAGGACACACACACACACACACACACACACACACACACACACACATGCACCTAACAGAGATAAGGGCACAGATCGAACTGAGCATGCTCCAGGACCATCACTCTCTGTTCCACTCAACCGAAGCATCTGGATGAGGTAATCTAGGAGAAGACCACCTGGAACCACCCATCAGCAGACTGCTTAGACCCATCAGGACAAAGTTGACACCCACCACCAGATCACTCATGAGGGATTCTTCCAACCCCAGTGGGAAGACCACCAGCCCCTCACCCAATAAGAGACTCTTACCCACCCCATCTAAACCCTATAAAATGGCACCCCACAAGTTAGCCGGGGAGGAAAGCATTTTGTTCTGGCAAAACCTTCCTCCCAGCCGGTTTCTCTTGTACCCCAATAAACCTGTTCTTTTATTCCTAATTAAGTCTTGTGTGAGAGTGTAATTCTTTACAGAGGAATCCTAAGGACCCACGTGCTTTCTCCTATCAGTTTCTCCCCTATATCAACACCTAGCATATATATCCCTAACACCTGGCATATAGTAGGCATTTAATAAATATTGTTGGGTTGGAGAAAGAAACGTATCATCGAGTTATACCATGAGAAGGGCTCAAAGTCAAAAGGAGAGGGGCAGATAGGCTTCACTAACTTCAGAATTTTGCTGAGAGCCACCCTGGTTCTTAAGTAAAGCAAAAATAATCTTTCAAAAAATACAATTTTGGTGTCCTGCACAATTATGCTCCCTCTTCTGCCCCCACCCTGACCCCTGACTATTTATCTTTGGAAGAAGAAAAATCCCACAGATGTTTACAAGTATAAATTCAGCAGACAGAAGAACTTCTGATTTCAGCTTTCCACCACCATTGTAATTTCCATTTTTTTCATTCCATAGACAGTTACCCAATTTGACCTCTTATCTCTACCAGATATACCATAGCTCAGGAAATGGAAAAGAAACCTAGGTTTCCCAACTCTCAGTGGTGTGAACTAACCAAAATGCCTGCTTCATAGCCTGTATATCCTACCTCCTCCTTCTCCTAGTAAATATAGCCATGCACTTCCCCAAGGCTTTGGGACCAGAGGGACTCTGCCTTGTCCCAAGAGGCTGTGAATTCCTGACCAGGGAAGACTCACTTGGATTTATATTCTCACAGGCCTGGTGTGTTTATAACCCCTAGAAGGGGTGAAGGTGATCTATGCCCTGCAAGAAGATGGACTATTATTACATGACAGTACAGTGGAAAGTTTGGGACTTTCACTAGAGGCCATGGCCATCAGGAGGATACTTGGTTGTTTTGGACCCTCTCTCTCTCTCTGTTGTCCTTGGATGACTGTTGGTCCGAGCAATGACACAATGAAGAGCTATGTGAAATGAATGAAGATGGGCCAAGAAATGGAGCCATGATCCTAGGATTGTCAGGATTCATTTCCCACAGTAGCATGGAGAGAATGTCAGAAGATGGCATTGTGCAATGATGTTTTATTCCTGACTATAACTGATCCCACTTCAGGTATCAGGAAAAAAATAGAAAAGGTAGTACTACTACCTGGAGTCTTCTGTTGTATGGTCCTGAATGCTTTACAATCTGTGGTATCAAACTCAAATAGAAACAGCTCCTCTATGGCAACATATTGACTTAGAAAACCACAAATGAACATTATCTGTATTTTATTGTATCTTTGTTTATTCTGTTAAACATTTTACAATTACATTTTAATCTGTTTGGGGGAGTTTTTGTTGATCACATGTGTGGGCAGCAAGTTTGACACCTCTGCTTTACATAATGACTTATGATATTTGGATCAAGAGAAAATGTTGAAGATGCTACAAAAATAGATTTTATTGGTCCAAAGTATTGGCCCAGCTGTAAGGAATGTGAGATCTGTCTGTGCAAAGGAAAGTGCTGCTAACTTGGGCTATTTGCCTGGAAAGTGTAAGTAGCAGCTAGTCTTTGGAGCTTGGGTATCTAGACTTTTTTTTTTTTAATCTCTGGAAGTTTGGAAGACTATGAGCCACATCCTAGTGGTGATGGACCACATCAACCAGCATATTGAGACAAATGCAGCCAGGAGCCAGAAAGCTTCTATAATTGTCAAGGTATTGTCATGGGGTGCAGAGTATCCCAGAAGTTCTCTGGGGCACATCAAGGAAGCTTCTCCTTGAGAAACTAAACCAGAGGACAGATAACGCCTAGAGAGATAAACTGAACCAAATCCGGACTGAGCTAGCTTCGGATTCCTACCCTCCATTCTGGTCTCCCTTACCCTGGGGAGATAAATTTGGGTGTGGCTGCGGCCTTTGTGAAGAGGGATCCGTAGCCACCCCTCACCCAATTCCTCTAGTCACTACCAGTGGGGGATGGTCCTCCACTCCTCACCCAATTCCCCCAGCTACCACCAGTGGGGGATGGTCCACCCTCACTAAAGGAACTTTCCACAGGCAGATGGTCTACCCCCATCAGGCCTCTATAAAAGTACTTTCCAGTCTCCGGTTGAAAGAGATTTGGTACCTCTGAGCCACATGCTTTATGCCAGTCTCCCCATCAAAAGTCCAAGGATTTCTTTCATGGTTTCCCTCCCCCCACCCTTCCCCTTCCCTTGCTCCTAAATAAACTACCACCTTATTCTAACTATGTTTTGTGTGCAAGAGGGTGTAATTCTTTAAAGAGGAATTCCTAAGAACCCCAGCCCCTAACGCAAACCCGTACCCCATTTCCCACCATTACAGTATGATAGGAAGGGAAATACTTCTTGGTGTTAATGTCTTTTTAACCAAGGCTGAGACATTGAGAATAAGCAATTCAAGGAATAAGTTTTCTCAGGAATCAAAAGGTCTACAATTATACTGTGTTGTCCTCAAGAGGATCCACAGCCTAAGCATTTTAGTCAAACCCTCCTGAACATGCTAATGAGTATGAGACCCGACCAAAATGCTCCATGGAGTTAACATGTGTTGTTTCCAAATTCATACATACAAGGCTGTAAAATCGGAGAGCTTAACCATCATTTACAAGCTCTATGCAATAAATGCTAATGTTTAGATGAGAGGCATATGCACAATGTGTTTTGAAGACTCAGGAGACAGAGAAAATAGATAGCACATTTGAAGGAGGCCTGCCTAGCCTTCCCTCAACTCAGGAAAATTGAAGAGAAGAAATAGCAAGATTCTTGAGTATACTGTCAGGAACAAGTCAAGAGACAGAATTCTGCTAAGCAATATTGGTGTCCACAGAAGAAAAACATGACGTAGAACAATAGCAAGATATCCTCTATCAAGAAGCTAAGAGGCATGGGCAGCTAGGTGGCGCAGTGGATAGAGCACTGGCCCTGGAGTCAGGAGGACCTGAGTTCAAATCTGGCCTCAGACACTTAACACTTACTAGCTGTGTGACCCTGGGCAAGTCACTTAATCCCAATTGCCTATCTAAAAAAACCCAAAAAACAAAAAAACCTAAGAGGCAATCTAGCCAACTACAAAATAGTCCCAGGCAAATGGTTGGGGACAATTGACAAGGACAGAGCAGGGGCCATGTGCACCAGTGCATCTAGGTGGTACTCCTTCTTAGTCAATGGGACTAGGGAAAAACATGTCATATGTTCTTCTCCTCTGTGTGCTTTATGTTTGCTGCATTAATTCCAAATGAGGTTGACATGTACCAGTGTAGGGATATAGAAATGATGAAGATGAGAGATGAGATAAGGGATTTAACTACATTTCTAAAGGAGATTAGAGGACACAGAGAGTCTGATCTACCATTTCTTACCTTGGTCCAGGTTTTTCTAGACTCAATCTAGGGATTGAATGTGTGAAATAATAATTTGCACATACAATTTCATAAATCCATCACAAATTCAGATAGTAGCTTACCCCTACACTGGATATACAATACGAGAAATTAGAAGATAACAGAACATAGAATTGTGGTTCCCAAACTAAGCTTTGCTTAGGTAAAAGGGAGCAGGACTCAGGAAGCTTAGCAACAGCTGCAGAGTTAATGGCTGAGTTCACACAGTTAATCTCCCAAGGGAAATGCAGGGTATTCAGGTCTGGTCTCCCCCAAAGAAGCCAGTATTCCTTAAAGCAATTGGAAAAGAATTGTCATTCATTCCTCCACACCCTGCCACCTCCCCTACCCCACGGCCACAGTCAAAAATAAAGGAGAAAAAAACCACATCTCCCTAGTCTGGGGGCTGAGAGAGAGCCCCACTGCAGCTCTCCAGGATGCAGCTGACCATACCCTGGACCCTTCTGTGGTTCTGCAGACTTCCTGCTTCAGCGTTCTCTCCACCCCATCAACCTGCCTTTCTGCTTATTCAATGTCAGTCAAGTGTGCTGAGTACAGGAGGTGGTCGAGACAGTCCTGTTGTATTTTGCCTTGGTTAGACCCTGTCTAGAATACCATGGGCAGTTCTGGACTCCACTTTTGAGGAAGGACAAAGACAAATTGGAGAGGATCCATGGTGAGGATGGTGAGGGGCCTGGAGACCATTCCATAAACAGAATCATTTAAAGAAACTAGGGATGTCTAACCTGGAAAAGATTTAAGGGCAAGAGATCCGTGATGGGCTGCAAGTATTTGAAAGTTTGTCTTGTAGAAAATGAATTAGACTTTTTCTGTTTGATCCCAGAAGGCAGAACTGAGATGAATGGATAGAAGTTGCAGAGGGACAAATTTAGGCTTGATATAAGGAAAATCTAATAATTAGCATCTTAGGAACATAGATTTGGAGATGAAAGAAACCTACCTCTAAGGCCATCTAGTCTAGCATCTTCATTTTTTCAAACAGAAATTTTTTTTCCATCTTAATTGTTATGGAACCCCAAGAAACCTAAAGATCCCAACCCCCCAAGGAATCCTTGAACTCTCCCCAGGGGCGGGGCAGCTCTGCCTCCCACCTCAGGAATGGGTGTTGCTGAGTAAGACCCGGTATACAGATATGCAAAATAATATGGATGGGTGCTGCATATCTTACTGACCCATTATCCCCATATCCCCTCCCTGTTGTTACATTTCCCTCCCAGTTCTTTGTAATGCCCTTCCCTCCCTTTTGTCTGGTAAAAATACAAAAGACCAGTCTTCTCTTACTCCAGTGGGACAGTCACTGGGTGATTTGTTCCTCCCCACCCCAAATATTCCTCTCCTAATAAATCTCTTTTTATTTTACAAGATTTGTGATGAGCCTTCAATGTTTTGGGTGAGCTAGACCCCCTAGTCCAGGCCACAAATCTCCCCCAAAACATGAATTAGCATTTGATTTTTTTTACAATTATGTTATGGGGAAAGCACGTGGGTCCTTAGTAGGATTCCTCTGTAAAGAATTACACTCTCACGCAAGTCCTAGTTAGGAATAAAAGAACAGGTTTATTGGATACAAGAGAAACTGTCCCGGAGGAAGGTTTAAAACACTTTCCTCCCTGACTAGACTAGGGAGTGCCCTTTTATAGGGCCAAGATGGTGTGGGTGAAATGTCCCTATTGGGTGGTGGGTTGGGAGTAGTCTGATGGTGGGCGGTTGCTCTGTCCTGGTGGATCTCCTGGTGGGAAGTTACTCTGTCCCCTCCTGGTGCAGCCACCCCTAACAGGATTACCTCACCTAGGGGGTGAGGAGGACTGAAATGGTGGTGGTCCTGGAGCTAGTTCAGTCCAATCCTGTGCGGCTTATCTCTCTGGGTGTGTCTGTCCTTTGGCTTAGTTTCAAGGAGAAGGTTCCTTGATGTCTAGGGAAAATTCATGGGGTTTCAAGGAAAAAGTTCCTTGACCTCCCCAGACAACTTCTGGTGTAACCGGGGCCCATAATATTCCCATAACATTTACATGTATAGTTTTTTTGTTGTTGTTTTGTTTTGTTTTGTTTGTGGGGCAATGAAGGTTAAGTGACTTGCCCAGGGTCACACAGCTAGTGTCAAGTGTCTGAGGCCAGATTTGAACGCAAGTCCTCTTGAATCCAGGGTTGGTGCTTTATCCACTAAGCCACCTAGTTTTTAACATTAATTTTTCTAAGATTTTGAGTTCCAAATTTTTCTCTTTCCCTCCCTCCCTCCTCTCCCCCCTCCCTAAGACAGCATGCAATCTGAGCATCTTCATTTTTTAAGATGTTCCCTCCCCTTCCCCTCCCCCCCCCATACCTGGCTGCTCTCCCTCCTCAGTTCTACCTACTGACTTCCCTGGCTTCCTTTAACTCCTAACTAAAATCTCATCTTTTAGAGGAAATATTTCTCAACCCCTCTTTATTCTAGTGCCTTCCTTCTGTTTGTTATTTCCTATTTTTCCTGCCTATAGCTGGGTTTGTATATATTTGCATGTTTTCTCCCCCATTAGATTAAACTCCTAGACCAGTTTTTTGACTTTTACCTCTTTTTGTATCCGTAGCACTTAGCACAGAGCCTGGCACATAGTGAGCATTTAATAAATGTTTATTGATCAATTAAGGAACTTTGAGGCCCAGAAAAGCTAACTTTTGTGAGGTCACACAGCACACAGAAAAAAAAAGGATTTTGAACCCTATTTCTCTGGCACCAAATCTAGTACCCTTTCGCTAGTGTCATGTTCATTTTTCCAACTTTGGATTTTTCCCAAAATGCAATAGGCCTCCTTGGGAGGTAGAAGATTTCCCCTCAGTAGAGGTATCTGAAGCAAAGCCTGAATGACCAGTTCTGTGGAGATGTTATAGAGAGAATTCATTTTTTTTAATTTATGGGTAGGACAAAATTGCTTCTGAGGTCTCTTGCAACTTGGAGTTTCTGTGACAGGTGCTATTGTTTCAGAAGAAGAAATTGGTGTGATTATAATCATCAGAAGAGATTTCATAGAACATGTGAGACTGGAACTAGGCCTTCAATAATGGGAAGGAGTTGTCATGGGAGGATTATGGGCCCCGGTCACCCCAACAATTCTCTGGGGGGTTCAAGGAACCTTTTCCTTGAAACCTCAGGGGTTTTCCCTTGAAATCAAGTAGGCCTCTCCTTGAACACAATCAAGGACACACACACCTAACAGAGATAAGCGGCACAGATTGAACTGAGCATGCTCCAGGACCATCACCCCACATTCCAGTCCTCCTAAGCATCTGGATAAGGTAATCCAGGAGAAGACCACCTGGAACCGCCCATCAGCAGACTGCTTAGACCCATCAGGACAAACTTGACACCCACCACCAGATCTCTCACGAGGGATTCTTCCTACCACAGCGCAACACGGGAAGACCACCAGCCCCTCACCCAATAAGAGACTCTTACCCACCCCCCATCGAAACCCTATAAAATGGCACCCCACAAGTCAGTTGGGGGAAGCGTTTTGTTCTGGCAAAACCTTCCTCCCGGCCGGTTTCTCTTGTACCCCAATAAACCTGTTCTCTTATTCCTGATTAGGTCTTGTGCGAGAGTGTAATTCTTTACAGAGGAATCCTAAGGACCCACGTGCTTTCTCCTATCCGCTCCCCCCCATATCAGAGTCATATGGGAGAAGACAGAGGAGAAACTAGGTAAGCAGAGGCAGAGAAGTGGGAATGTCCAGGGTGTATTCAGGGGACATCAAAGACACCAGTTTGTATTTAGCAGTCTAGAATTGTAGCATTGCGTGGCCAAGGTTGAAGTAGTTGACAATCTGTACAAAGCCCTGTTTATCCACCCTCCTAGTTTGTCCTGGGTTTGTTGCTCTAGGGTTGTCTGTCTTCTCAATAGGGGGATTAGGCTCCATTCTAACCCTACCTTGTATTCTCAAGAAACAGATCCACCTTTGATTCTAGTCTAGACAGACCTTTCTACCACCACCAAAAGGGGAAATAAAGGAAGTACCCAACATTCAACATGAACTTGCCAATGGGAGCAAAGTTGGATCAATACCAAGTGGGTTCTTTCTTTCCAGTGGTATCTCTCTCTCTGTAGACTGCTCTTTCCCTTTTTGCCTGTATGTTGCTGCTTTTGTTACCACCACTAGTGCCCTTTGGAGCCACTGCTCTTCTGGGTGAATACCTAGGAAAGATAAGAAGTCAACAGCCTTTCAAGATTTCACAAGACACTATACCAAAGGAAGGAAGACACTAATAGCAGGCAGTCCCATCCCAGGCACAGACTTGCCTAGTAGGCTATAAACTCATGGCTTGAGGCTGGGTAGGGAAAAGAATACACCCTATTTTTTAGACAATTCAAAGTTGTCTTTGAATACTGATGTTAGCAGAAAGAGGAGTCCTGAGGAACAGAGATTGCTCCCTTAGTATAGCCACAAAATTCCAACTCGTAGCCAATTGAAGGACTTTTTATCACTATACTGCAAAATCCCCGAGTCATGGCCAGCAGGAAGCTGTCAGAGGATATCTGTGCTTGCTCTGAAGTGGAAGGGGGTTGAGGATGTCTCTAACACACATGCATAGAAGCAAGCCCACCCCAAGCTTCCATACCCTTGACCAGAATGCCAATTATTCATGTTCCTGACTTTCTGGATTTCAAAAAAGAAGGGGACATACAATAGAATTGATGTCCTGGAAGATGGATCCGTGGAAGAGAAAACTGGGTAGTTAAGCAGTGGGTAGAGACCCTTTAATACTGGTTAAATAGTTATGAAAGCATTTAATCTGTATATGACTTTTTTTTTTCAGGACAGTCCTGGGTTCAGGTAAAATGCTTTCCATGAGATCAGCAGGATCTATTTTCCTTCTAAGTAATGTCAGCAGCAAGACCAACATGTCTATAACCTCGGGGACCCCAGTTCAAAGGAGCTGGTTATAGAACCTGTAGCCTACAGAGAAATCATCCTTCCATTTGCCTCTTGTTACTTATTTGCCAAGCACTGGGTTGTTTACAGTTTCTTGATTCAATAGCCCTGCTTGAACACATCAGGTGGCTGACTGCTGCTGAGGGAGGAAGAGCTTGTAAAACTCAGCAAACAGAGCTCCTAGGGGTGGTCTGGTCCCCGCATGAAAAAGAAAATGAAATGAACAGACACATAAAGCTCAAGAATAATAAAATATTAACATTGTGTACAATGGAGAAATGTTCGATTTCCTCCTGAAAAGAGAGAGAAGAGAATCTTGGCAGTAAGATGAAGCAAAGCCTTTTACTGAGCTGAGGGCAGAAATCCTGTCCAATCAGACTTGATTTCCAGCTGACTGGAACCCGTGATGGAAGCCAGCTGGGACATTTAGAGGATTATGGGTTGTTTTCTTACCCTCTATGCCAGTAGGGTTGTTGACACTAGGAGATTGTGAAAATATTTGCCATTATTTTGTCTTTTCCTAATTGTAGTTTCTCAAATGACAAGCTCCACTGAGGGAATACAACATGGTGAGTGGCCAGCCAAGGGTAACATGGAACAAATAGTATCTGTAGTGTAGCTGCCTTCCTTATTGCATGTTTTCCCCTGCAAGTTCACCATTGGACTACCCCTTCCCTTTGCCCATTTTTAGGGGGGGAGAGGGGGTTGCAGACTTTTGATGGGAATTTTCTTTGGTTTTATTCCCTTAACTACCTACTCTGAATGTATCATATCTATGCCTACTTATGGGCACATCTTCTGCCTCAATGAAATGAAAGCTTCTTAAGAGTAGGGGTTTGTATTGCTTTTTCTTCATATCTCCAGTTCTTAGCACAATGCCTGGAACATAGCAAGCATTTAATAAATGCTTGTTGATTGACGGATTAATCAATATTTAGAAGAATACAAGCTTTAGAGCTTAGCAATTCAAAACCCAGAACAATAATATAAATTGTCACAATTTATATTATTATGACTAACTCCTAAATTTGTTTGTTGTTGTGTGTGTGTGTGTGTGTGTGTGTGTTTTTGTGGGGCAATGAGGGTTAAGTGACTTGCCCAGGGTCACACAACTAGTAAGTGTCAAGCATCTGAGGCCAGATTTGAACTCAGGTTCTCCTGAATCTAGGGCTGGTGCTTTATCCACTACTCCACCTAGCTGCCCCCTAACACCAAAATTTGATACAAGAAATGAAGTATTTAGAGTATACAGAATACTATGCTAGGCTTGAGAGAGAGGCAATATTTAGATTAGCCAGGTACCTGTTTTCTTGGGGTTACAGTCTAGTTAGAAGGAGGGAAAGAATGTGATACATGTGTAATGCATAATAATATATAACAAGTACATAATAATGGTTAGTGTTTCATACAGTGTTATTTGTACAGGACTCTCCCGGCCCTGTTCCTGACTTTCTGGACTTCAAAATCATTCCTTTCCTTCTATCTCATCCTAGAACATCCCTCAGTGCCTCAAACATCCTGCCATGCCTATTGTCTGCTTATCCTGAAATATCTCACCACAAGGCCAACCTGCCTTCCCCCATTAGAGAGTTGCTCCTGGAGCCTCCATTTTGTGAAGGGGTTCAGGTCATTCTGTGGAGGCTGGGTGGCACAATGGATAGAGTGCTGAGCAGGGAGTCAGGAAAATGAGTCTTCCTGAGTTCAAATCCAGCTTCAGACATATGCTGTGTGACCCTGGGCAAGTCACTTAACCCTGTTTGCCTTGGTCCCTCATCTGTAAAATGATCTAGAGAAGGAAATAGCAAAACACTCCAGCATCTTTGCCAAGAAAACCCCAAATGGGGTCATGAAGAGTCAGACACAACTGAAGTGACTGAACAACAACTACCAGGTCATCCTGACTTTATTCCCCTCCTGGTCCTGATCCTGACTTTCTGGACTTTAAAACCCTGCCTTGGTTCCTACCTTTTACCCCTTTTCGCTGCCTTTCAGCTCCCATTTATGCATTGTCTTCCTCCATCAGAATGTAAGCTTCTTGAAGGCAGGAACTATCTTTTTGCTTGTACTTATATCCCTGGCATTTAGCTCAGTACCTTTCTTCCTTCCTTTCTAGTTATCAAAGCATTAAATAGGTTACCTCATTTGATCTTCACAACGGCCCTGTGAAGTGGATACTAAAAGTATGATTATACTATTTTACAGAGGAAGAAACTGATACTCAGAGATTTGCTGCCTTGCCCATGTTCACACAGCTAAGTATCAGAGGGAGGATTGAAACCTAGGTCCTCTTGGCTCCAACTCCAATTCTCTATCCACAACACCACGGGTCTCCAAGATGGGAGAATGGGACCCAGAAGGCTGACATAATTCCAAAAAATATTATTCATCAGTTAGAGGGTAGGAAGATAGGTTGAATCCCAGCTTCCCTGCAATAACCTATTGTGGGGCTTGGATGAAGATAGATGATGACATATAAGAAATATCCTGCTACAAGGTAAAAGAATAAGACTGGCCTTTAGGTTACAGGTAAAAATAACAAGCCAGTTGGTACGCTCTCTCTCTCTCTCTCTCTTTCTCTCTCTCTGTCACACCCTCCCTCTCTCTCTCTCTCTCAGTCTCTTTCTCTCTCCCCCCTCTCTCCAACCCCTCCTCTGTGTGTGTCTCTCTCTCCTCTCTCTCTCTCTCTCTCTCTCTCTCTCTTTCTGTCTGTCTTTCCTCTGATGACCTAATGAAATTCTAAATGTCAACACTTCCCTTCAGTGTCAGTAGGAGTGTCCTTGAAGCAGCTTTGGCGGATAGTAACATCTGCATTGGAAGCTAAGAGACACAGTAGGAACAAACTAGACCTACTGTGGAAAGTCAGCACTGGGGAACATGACCCTTCAAGGCAGAGACAAAGGCGAGTTATGAAAGACACTCTAGCAAGGTACTGATCTTTGGAACCTGGCAGAGAGCTATGCCTATGGAGAATTTCATGAAGATTATGCACAGAGGAAAATGCTACCAGTGAGAAGGAACTGAATTACCCCTTTACCATAGGTGTATTCTGTGTATGTGCTTCAAATTTGAGGCCATTCTTCCCAGGGACCTTGTGTATGCAAGGCAAGAATGTACCCTGATTTAGGGGAGGGAACTGTTTTTGTTCCATAGTTGTTTAGTAAATACCCTTTCTAAAAGCTGATTAATCTGCCACCTGGGGATTACCCCTAGAAGCTGAAGGAGTACAGGAGTCAGCTTCCCTCTGAGGACCCAACCTGCCTTTCAGTGAGAATTGGAAAAGTAACCTCAGAAGACATATTATACAGATAAATAAATTCTAAAATTTACAAAGTAAATTATTTCAGGGAGAAGGCACTAACAGCTTTAGGCATCAGGACAGGCCCCTTCTAGAAGGTGTCCTTCAACTTAGCTCTGTAGGCATCCAGGTATGGGATGATGTAATCAGGTCTAACTTGTAGGACAACTCAGAAGTTGAATGCTGAGAAATCATGAGCTAGGAAAGAGCAATGAAGGCTGCAGTTGTCAAGGGAACTCCTCCTGGGCTTAGGAGGCAGATAGGATTTGCATAGGAACAGAGAAGGAAGAAGGGTTACCAAAGCTCAGAGAACAGCATGCCAATGAGCATAACATATGTGAAGATCAGTGGGGACACAAAGCTGGCTGAACTAAGGAGAGAAAAATTGGGAAGGGCCTTGGAAATCAGGCAGAGACGTTAAGAATTTATGGGGGATGGGGGCAGCTAGGTGGCACAGTGGATAAACCACCCACCCTGGATTCAGAAGGACCTGAGTTCAAATCTGGCTTCAGACACTTTAACACTTACTAGCAGTGTGACCTTGGGCAAGTCACAATCCTCATTTCCCAGGGAAAAAGAAAAGAAAAGGAAAAAAAGAATTAATGCAATAGGCACTTGGGAGCCATTATAGATTGAGTCAGGAAGTCAAATAAGGGAGGATGTAACCTAATAAATATAAATTCCTTGAGAGTAGGGATTGGTGAACTTTTAAATATTTATGTCCAGGTCCTGTGATATATCCGCTGTGTCACCAAGCTCTCCACAGAGAGTTTGCCAGAAGAGAGACTGTATTAAAACTAAATTCACCATTTCAATTTAGAATTTTATTCAGAAATACCTGGATTCTAATTCTGCAACAGTTACTTGTTAGCTTTGTGACCCTTAGGCAACTCACTTAACCTCTCTGTGTCTCAGTTTTCTAATTG
This sequence comes from Dromiciops gliroides, assembly GCF_019393635.1. Lineage (NCBI taxonomy): Eukaryota > Metazoa > Chordata > Mammalia > Microbiotheria > Microbiotheriidae > Dromiciops > Dromiciops gliroides. Next base: position 604,144,853 of record NC_057862.1, on the reverse strand, counting down.
TGGTATGTGGGGACCAATTTTTAATTGGAGAGTGTTAGCTAAGCGGCTTGCTGCAATATTGGGGCAAGGAAGGAAACCGGCAGCCTCCCTCAAAACAGAACAAGATTTATTTTAACAAGAACGAACTTAAAAAAAAAACACAAAAAGGATCAGTAGGATCAAGGGAAAGGAAATAAAAATGGGGAAAGGGAAATTATAATACCTGAAAAATACCACTGCCCAGGAATCAGCTGAAAATACGCAGCAGAACGCCTGTCGCTTTCCAGCTTCCACCTAGAATGCCCAATTCTCCTCCCCCAAACCTAGAAACACCCCCACACAGTCCTGGCCAATGGGATGGCCTCTCTGACAGTCACATGACTGCCCTCACTAGGCTTCCAATCATAATTTTGCCAGGCCCATGTAGGCATAGGCGAGTGGTGGTGACTTGAGGTGCTAGAGCCCTGGCAACGGCTACAACCAGTGGGTGGAGCATCGTGAGGTTTGCGGAGCCCCAGGCCAGTGCTCGCCGAGGCATAAAAACCTCAAATAACAATTAATTCTTTACAGGTATAAAACTAACAAGAGAACCTACCACACCAAATCGTGAGAACCAAATGAGATAGCATACTTAAAATGCCTTGAGAACATTAAAACATTTTCTAAAGGCTAGTTATCTTTTTTAAATTGTTGATCATGGAACCAAAGAAGACTAACATAAGTTCCCAATTTTTTTTCTTTATTCCTTCTTTTTGACTACAGTGTGACCTGAAGAAAAGTGGGTATAGTTTAATAGTCTCCTGGCAGGACCCTAAATCAATTTGATCAACTAAAGTCTCCTAAAGTGATCTACTAAAATCTTATATCAGTCAATCAACCATTAAGTATTTATTAAGCCTTTATTATATGCAAGGTATTTTAGGCACTAGGAATACAAATATAATGAATGAAATACTCCCTCCTTGCAAAGAGCTTACATTCTAAATTTAAGGTGTTAGGACTTTTGGGAAGGGGGGGGGGGGCGGGGCAGAGATAATTTTCAAAACAGTGGATAAAGCACCAGCCCTGGATTCAGGAGGACCTGAGTTCAAATCCGGACTCAGACACTTGACACTTACTAGATGTGTGACCCTGGGCAAGTCACTTAATCCTCATTGCCCTGCAAAAACAAAACAAAACAAAAAAGGACTCCTAGAGACCCAATTAATTAACACAGAGAAATAAATCACTAATCTGGAATTTCAGGTTCATGCATACTCTGACTATAGGCAAACAGTGGTCCAGCTATCCCAAGAAGTTGGGATGCAGAAATTTTCTGGGTTAATCTCATTCTCATGTTTGACTAAAAAAGTAACCTCAGCCAAATGTGCACGAGAAGACAAAGAGGAGAACCAAATTCTCTGGGGTGGGGGTGGGGGGGGTGGAAAGCACAGGCAATTAACAGAAAGAGCTGAATCCTTAGAGATCATCTTTAGTCTGACCCTTTCCTTTAACAGATGAGGAAACTGAGGCCCCGACAGCTTGAGTCACACAGCTAGTAACTGGCAGGGTCAGGACTTGAACACATTCCCTGTTGATTCCAAATTCAGTCCTCTCTCCATGGTACATGCTTTCTCCTCCCACTGATATCTTCTCATTTTGTTCAAGTCAAGTCAACTGGCACTTTTTAAGTGCTTACAAAACTTGACTACCATCTGTTTGTGGGCACACAGCAACTCCTCTCCAAGGATATCATAGTTCCAGTGTTCTTAAATAGAAATTGGAGGAAAACATGGTTTTATTTTATAGAAGGTTTCTTACTTGTGCCATTTGGTTCAAAAAGTCAGTTTAATAAAGAGAAAAGGACTTGATTTTGTCCTTATGGGTTTTCACTTGTTAAACAGGGAAATTGATATGTAATTTGACAGTGGAGAGAGGCAAACTCAAGCTTTGGATGAAAACAAAACTACTGTTGTCCCTGAAGCCCCATATCATCACTTACTTCCTCTGTGAAGTCATCCCAAATTAACTCCTCTTCATCCCAGTCACTCTATCATTGGATATTTCTTCCACATTTTTTTATTTTTAGCATGTCTTGCACTTGTTGACATATCACTTGTAACTGTCTTCATTTTTTAATGACTTAAGTTCTTTAGGCATCATTTTCATCACATCACTTGGCTTGTTAAGAACTCATAGTGACTCTCCGTTGCCCACTGACTGAATCTAACCTCTTCAACCTAGCATTAAAAGCTGACATTCATCTCTCTCTTCCCTAGAGAGGAAGACTTAGAGGCTATGTCATAAAACTAAGCAGTTATTTACATATGGTCTCAAATGGATCTAAAATTTATTTATGTTGGTCTTGTATTCCCATAATTGTAAACTCATTGAGGGTTGGGATCCTGTAGCATTTCCACTTAGAAGGTCTACAGTCATCTCAAACCCAACATAGTTTAGCTGGAACTCATCCTTTTCATACATTAGGGCCCAAATTTAATATAGGGAGAGTTAATTGGGTGGCTCGGGGCAGCTAGGTGGTGCAGTGGATAGAGCACCGGCCCTGGAGTCAGGAGGACCTGAGTTCAAATCCGGCCTCAGACACTTGACACTTACTAGCTGTGTTACCCTGGGCAAGTCACTTAACCCCAATTGCCTCACTAAAAAAATAAATAAATAAATTAGGTGGCTCGCTGTAATATTGGGGTTCAGAAAATAATGAGGGACATCTAGGTCCACAGTTTTCTCCCCTCCAGACTGCCTTTTTAGTTATTTCTCAGGCCAATAAGAAAGGAGTTTAACAACATCTTTTCCACAGACAAATCAGGTTTTATTAATGGGAATAAAATATACAGCAAAAATGAAATTAATTAAGTCAAGGACAAGAGAAATAAGGAAATCAAAAAATGGATAAGATCCCTGGCTCTAGCAAAGACTGACACAATCCCCAAACTTGTTTCCAGCTCAGCTAATTCAAAGAGCTGGACTCGTTTTTTATTGACTCACCCCCTGGGGTCCATAGTTTCAATAGGAAACAGCTATGCAGCCTCTCTGCAGTCTGCTCTTGGAAGCTCACTGACAGGAAAGCGCGCTCCCCTCAGTGAGTGTTTCCTTGTCTACTTTTTCTCTCCCTCTCCCAAAAGGGAGGTCCTTCAAGCTGGATGTCGGAGAGTGGTTCCCCTGCTGACATCAGCAGCATACATTACTCAGGGCAGGCCAGGTGTGGCCCATATCCAATCATCCCAAGTAGGTACCTAGCCGTTTTCCCAAACAATACTAGATCAATCAGGTGGGACCCCTGGGTGTCTGCCAAATTCCATTATTTTATCACATTCCCCCCTTTGTTTCTTTTAGGAATACAGAGTATTTCCTTGATGAAACAGTAAAAAAATAACAGAATATATTACCTTATGCTAACAAACAATATGTTAATAACAATATAGGAAAGGGAGAAAGGGGAAATTTTGTCCAGAGGGGCAGTCCCTCATGGACCTGCACTTTGACAATGTCTACAGAGGGAAGGCCTCTGCAGAGAATACATATTACAGATGGTGTATATAATAACAGAAGGAAAATAACAAAAAATATTCATTTAAAGTCTTTGAAATCTTGTCTTCTTTGAGTGTTGAGATGTCATCAGGGAAACTGGATTCTGGTCTGGACTCTGGTTGTCTCTGGACTCTGGTTGTCTACTACTTCAAGTTAACTAGACTGTAACCACACCTGGCTAGCCCTTAAGGAGGTATTGTTCTCAGAAGCTAAGGACTTTGAACTCAACATGAGACCATCTTCAAGTCCCGTGAACCAATGGATTTGGATGATGCCTGCCAATCAGTTTGAATCAGCGTGTAAGGACCGCCTCTGCTCCAGACCTATAAAAAGCTTCCACACTCAGTTTGAAGGGAGTTTGTGGTTGAAGCAGGCTTGTGGTGGAGGACTTGAGTAAGAACCCATCCAGGCTAGAACTCTAGGCTAGATAGGCCTTTTCTTAACTTTCTGAACACCACATGAATACCTGGTATGCTTTAGTAAATGCTTAATGCCCAAAGACTGGTGCTAAAGCTTTTAATTTAAGGTGACCACACATTTAGATTTTTAAACAACACAATACCAAATCAGTTCCTTCTGATGATGCCTACTTCAGTTAATGGTGGCACTTCCCAGTCATCCAGGTTTGAAACTTGACCTCATCTTTGATTCTTCTTTTTTCTCTACCTTCCTCCTAGCCAATAAATCATCAAATCCTGTTGATTCTTCCTACACAATGTTTATAGTATCTATCCCTTCCTTTATCATCTCTCTGTCACCATCCTATTTTAGGTATTTATGGCCTCATATCACAATTACCTTCCAATTTGTCTCCCTGCCCCCATTCTCTTCTTCATCAAATCTATCTGTTCCCATATTAATCTTCCCAAAATACCTTGTAGGCAGCTATGTCACTGATGCTGTAGGAAACACTGCCCCAGTCAGTTTGTACCAGGGCCAGGGCATCACTGCAGCTGCTTGGCAGCTGAGAGATCACTGTGGCAGCTGCTTTCCCTCCTCTCTCCCAGAAGCTATGCTATAAATAACCAGCAAGAGGGTTCCCTTGATGCTGGTTTTTGTCCCTCAACAACTGTCCCCTCCCCAGTCCTCCCACAGCTTATTCCTCTAGCAGCTGGGTTCCTCCCTTGTGTGTTGCAAGGAGTCTATATGGACCGCCTTATCTAGATCTGGCAGTGTAGGCTACTGGCTCAGGACAGGGTTGTCACATTAGCATTCTCCATTTTCCATCAGAGGCTCAGCTTAGTTAGGGCTCCTGAACATTCTACCTCCCCCAGGATAAGCTGGTTACCTGAAATCTCATCACCAAGCAGAATGACTCAGCTTTTGATATTCAACACCTTCTTAGCTGCCTCAGTTACCTCTCCCCTCTGACTGGAGGATTGGAGGGTTGTAGGGTACAGCAAAACAACAACAACAACAACAACAACAACAAAATAAAAACTCTTTCCAAAGCCTCCCTTTATTTAAAAAAAAAAAGCTCAGAGCTTTCCAGGTAACTCTCCATTTTTCATCAGTGGCTCTGCTTGGTTTTAACTCCACAAATATCATGCTCCTGCCCAAGAAACTTCTTTGTAGTGCCCACGTACACACTGTTTAACTTCCTTTTGTGAATTCTCTCTCTCTCTCTCTCTCTCTCTTTATCTTTCTCTCTCTGTCTCTCCCTCCTTCCCTCCTTTCCTGTCTCTGTCACACGCGCACACACACACAGAGATTATAAATTCCTTGAGGGCAGGGAATGTCTTTTTCTTTTTGTATCCCCACTACCTGATGTATAGTAGGTGTTTAATTATTTATTTTTAAAATTTTTTTAATTTTTGCAGGGCAATGAGGGTTAAGTGACTTGCCCAGGGTCACACAGCTAGTTAAGTGTCAAGTGTCTGAGACTGGATTTGAACTTGGGTACTCCAGGTACTCTTGAATCCAAGGCCAGTGCTTTATCCACTCTGCTACCTAGCTGCCCCAGGCGCTTAATTATTGTTAACTGAATTAAATTGAAAATGGAATTCCTTAGAATTCAGTGGGATCCCTCCGTTTGTTTATCTGAGAACTTTGATGGCATAACTGAATCAAATTAGATAACATACGTAAAGTACTCTGCAAATATTAACATACTTGAGAAAACTTAAGGATGCTGATGATTATTACTACTAGCACTAAAAACCCAAGTCCAGATGGTTTTCTAGGTCCCTGACACTCATACTAAGGCTAAGAAAGAAATTTATTATGATCTGTAAAGTCCACTCTGACACCCCCACTCAAGGAACTTCACCTCTTCACTGGCTGGATGTTGAAGTCTAAACTTCTTGGCCTAGTATTCAGTGTTCTTCGTAATATAATTCCAAACTTATCTCTCAACCTTATCTCTGCACTCCAACAACTAAACTCATCTATTTGGTCATATGTGCCTCCAACTTCCCTGTCTCTGTGATTTTGCTCATGCCATTCTTTCTTCCTTGTCAAATACCCTACCTCACCCTCACTTATGGAAATCCTGCCCATTCTTTAAGGTCCATCTCAAATTCTATAACTTTCATAAAGTCTCCTCTGGTCATCTTAGCCTTATAAGTGGTCTTTCCATCCGCTCAATTTTTGTCAAGCTTATTTTGCTCATAAGCCACTTACTGTGATTATACTTGTATCTCATTTTTCCAACCATAGTATCAATTCCTCGAGGGCAGGTAGCAGGCCTTAGATTTCTTTCTTTCTTTCTTTCTTTTTTTTTTTGCTGGGCAATGGGGGTTAAGTGACTTACCCAGGGTCACACAGCTAGTAAGTGTCAAGTGTCTGAGGCCGGATTTGAACTCAGATACTCCTGAATCCAAGGCCGGTGCTTTATCCACTGCACCACCTAGCCGCCCCCAGGTCTTAGATTTCTTTATAACTGCCAACATAATGCTGGGTACAAAGTGGACACTCAAAAAACATTTGATTGATTTGTTCACAAATATCTTATTGTTAAGTCTTCTTTTTTAGTCGTGTGCAACTCTTCATGACCCCATTTGGGGTTTTCTTGACAAAGATACTGGAGTGGTTGGCCATTTCCTTCTCCAGATCATTTTAGAGATGAGGAAACTGAGGCAAACAGGATTAAGTGACTTGCCCAGGGAAATATATATGTATATATCTCTATATATCTAGTAAGTATCTGAGGCTAGATTTGAACTCATGAAGATGAGTCTTTATGATTCTAGGCCTGGCACTCTATTCACTGTGCCACCTAGTTGCCCATAGCTATATCTTATAGTTAGTTGCTTTCCTTTCCCTTCAGCTAAATTAGCGATTCCTTTAAATGAGAGATCTCAGCTCTTCCTTTTGTATGACACTCGGTACTAGTTAATTAATGTTCAGTGAAGGTTTGCTCAATAACCAAGTAGAAACACACAGAAGAGAGGAATCAAGAGAAAGCAAGCAATTTCACCTAGAAGGCCAGGATGCATGAGCCTCATCTTTACAGGTGATTCAGGGGACCAGTTCTTTTTGTGTGTGGGGGGGGCAATGAGGGTTAAGTGACTTGCCCAGGGTCACACAGCTAGTAAGTGTCAAGTGTCTGAGGCTGGATTCGAACTCAGGTCCTCCTGAATCCAAGGTCGGTGCTTTATCCATTGGGCCACCTAGCTGCCCTGGGTCAGTTCTTTCCAGTGACATAATCTACCTTATTTGGGGCTCTTATATCAAACAAGGCAATTTAATCGCCTGCCATAGAATACAAAAGCCACATGTCCATTCCCCAAGCTGCTGTTAACAAGAACTGGAGTTTAATATTACACAGCTGCTATTTGATAGGAGTCCCATGTAAACAGGATCAACAAAAGTGTGATATGGTGGCCAAAAAAGTTAATGTGATCTTAGGCTTCATTGAGAGGCCTAGTGTCCAGAATTGGGAAGGCACTGTGTATTCTGCCCTCAATATACGACATTGAGAGTATTGTGTTCAATTTGGGGAGCCACATTTTAGGTAGGGCATTTATAAGCTGAAGAGCACCCAGAAGAAAGCTATCAGGTTGGTGAAGGACCCAAAGATTGTGCTGAGAATGAGTAGAAGCAAATGGAAATGCCTAGCCTTAAAAAAGCAAAGAGGTGATATGTTTGCTATCTTCAAACATTTGAAGTATCAAACTATAGAAAGGGAGATTATTCTGTTTGACCCCAGAGGGGGAAATGGGTGGCTTAATGTCAAGAAAGGCATCTTCACAATTTAAATTGCCCCTAATGGTGGTAGGTTCCCCTTCTCTAGAGATCTTCAAGCAAAGGTTAGATCATCATGGTGGGGGCAGAGTTGTAGGATATAAAAGTGATTCTTCATCAGGTGTGGATAAGATACAATGATCTCTGAGGACTCTCACAACTCTGAGATTCTGTGATTTTGTGGCCTATCAAAATTAGTTAAAAATCTGGGGCAGCTAGGTGGCACAGTGGATAGAGCGCTGGCCCTGGATTCAGGATGACCTGAGTTTGAATCCAACCTCAGACACTTGACACTTACTAGCTGTGTGACCCTGGGCACACATAGTGTGCAGGACACCCATAGTCCTGCAAAAAAAAAAAAGAAAAAAGAAAAGAAAGAAACAAAAAATCAACAGGCATGCATGCACTTAATATGTGCTATGAGACAAGTACTGGGAATACAAGGAAAGACAAAGGTATGGTCCCTGTCCGTGAGGAGCTTACATTCAAATGGGGGAGCCAATATGCAACTAACTATAAGATATATACAATTTTTTTTTAATTTTTAGTGAGGCAATTGGGGTTAAGTGACTTGTCCAGGGTCACACAACTAGTAAGTGTTGAATGTCTGAGGTCGAATTTGAACTCAGGTACTCCTGACTCCAGGGCCGGTGCTCTATCCACTGCGCCACCTAGCTGCCCCCTATAAGATATATACAAGGGAAATTGAAAGTCTCATTCCTTCCCCTTCCTCTTTTCTTCTGCTCTGTCACCATTAGCTTGGGCAACTCATTTAAAATATCTTATTAGTTTATACTAAACTGCTGTTTAGGAGGCATTTCCTCAACACCACCTTTATTGTCTCCTGAGAACTCTCAGTCCCCTCCCTTCTTGCTAGTGTAACATGGAATTGGTACATGCCCATGTCACCCAAATTGAAATCACTCCTACTGGAGTCTGAAAGACAGTGCGACTAGCCTACAGGTAAACATTCTATATTGGCCCACCATGTAGTTGGAAGCAGTCTCCCCATTGGCTGTGTAGCTGGAACTGGCATCTTTCAAACTACCTGACTAAAACAGTATTCATGGCTAAGGCTAAAGTTCCCCTTCATTCATAGCAGGTGACATCATGAAGTAAGGGGATAGCCCTCTACCTTAAGCTGTGTGACTCTGAGAAACAGGTTTAGGATTTTGGTTTCATTTAGCTTTCCTCTTTCAGTTCTGGGTACAGGGAAGGGATTCCCCAATCCCAGAGCTTGAGCCATGGGGAGCCCATGAATACTGGTCAAATATTGTAGCCAGCCCAACAAGTCATCTCTGAGAAACCAAAGTGTGGGAATTCCAGCCCAGAGAAGCTTTGGACTTGATCTCATTGGGACTAATACTATGTAGGAATTGTGTTAAACTGTGAAAAAAATCCCTAGAAACTGGGTAGTATAGGGGAGAGTATGCCCCTGAGTTGATGGGAGGAAATAGCATATGTTTGCTCTTAGTATATCTTTGAAGTAGATATTCCCTTTTAAAAGTTAATCTGGGGGGCAGCTAGGTGGCGCAGTGGATAGAGCACCGGCCTTGGAGTCAGGAGTACCTGAGTTCAAATCCGGCCTCAGACACTTAACACTTAATAGCTGTGTGACCCTGGGCAAGTCACTTAACCCCAATTGCCTCACTAAAAAAAAAAAAAAAGTTAATCTGGGGGGCAGCTAGGTGGCACAGTGGATAGAGCACTGGCCCTGAATTCAGGAGGACCTGAGTTCAAATTGGCCTTAGACACTTGACACTTACTAGCTGTGTGACCTTGGGCAAGTCACTTAATCCTCATTGCCCTGCAAAAAAAAAAAAAAGTTAATCTGATAATGCCTGGCACATAGTAGGTGCTTAATAAATGTTTACTGAATTTTATTGAATTAAATATAACTGGTTAAATGGAAGTGGTGTGCTAGTCACTGGTTTAGTACAGTGACTGCCACATAGTGTATGTGTATGTGAGAGTGTAATTATGTATATATATTAAATATATACAAATATATGTGTATCGATACATATATACAAACACATACATATATTTGGGGAGGGGGCTTCTGGGGATGGGGAAAGTTGGGGAAATAATAACATGTGGTCTTCAGAGAATGGAACTTGAGTAAATCTATATTGCACTGAAGTAGAGTAATGGGTGCCTTATACGATGAACTCACAAGGTACTTGGTCTCTTTGCTCGACCCCAGTTTTAATGTGTATGTCTCAGATGTACCTTGTGTGAGAAAGCAGACTGCAAGTTTACACACAATGCTCTTTGAAGGTAGGCGTCTTGTATCCCGATGTGGTACCTCGCGCATTTTAGGGGATTTGGGGTAGATGGAGCTCATCTGTGATTTCATCAGAAGCTCTCTCTAACAATGTATATTGTTAGAGAATTATCTAGGGAAACTGATATGCCCAATGGTCACAGAGTAGGTTTGTGTCAGAAACCAAAATTGAACTTGGGTCTAGCATAGTACATAAAATAGTATGCATTTAATAAGTGCTTGTTGATTATTTGATTGGTATGCCTACTGTATGCAATGTGCCAGGAAAGATGTTGTAAGAGGGCCACTAGGTGGTGCAGTGGATAAAGCACCAGCCCTGGATTCAGGAGGACCTTAGTTCAAATCTGGCCTCAGACACTTGGCACTTAACTACTTGTGTGACCCTGGGCAAGTCACTTAACCCCCATTATTGCCCTGCCCCCCACCCAAAAATGCTTGTCTTTGCAACAAAACAAAATGGATACCTGATATAATTTAAAAAAAAAAAGATGTTGTAAGGGATAGCTCTCTGGGTAAAGATATGTTCAGAAATGAAGGTGATGTAAAAACAAAAGATCAATAAAATTTTTTAAAAATCAATGATTCAGGGCAGCTAGGTAGTACAGTGGATAGAGCACCAGCCCTGAATTCAGGAGCACCTAAGTTCAAATCTGGCCTCAGACATTTGATACTAGCTGTGTGACCCTGGGCAAGTCACTTAACACCAATTGCCTCACCAAAATAAATAAATAAATAAATGGTTTTCTAGATTTTTGCAGTGATCAAATCTTTTCTTTTTAAAAAAAATTTTATGGCTATCATGTGTTTGAACATCCCCTTCATTTCCAAGTATACCATTCCCTTTTCATCCATACAGAGGTCATTCCTTGTAAAAAAAAAAAAAAAGATAGATGACTGATGGCTAAACACCAGTAAGAGGAAAAAAGCATTTCAGCATAATTTCAACAGAAGTCAGACAGTATATAAACCCTTTAAACAATCCTTCAGCATAACGTTCTTTGCAATGAAATCTTTCAAGATCATTTTTCTAAATGCTTGCTAACTCAATAATAACCAACAATCCCAAATGAGTAATTCTTTGCATTTCTTTTCATCCCTGCCTTTATATTTCATGCACTTGAGGTTTGACATAAGGAAAAACTTCTTAATATTTAGAGCGCCCCCTGTTTTGCATGAGCTGACTCAAGGATCCTGGATTTCCCCGTCCTGCGGGTGACCCGACAAGGCTAGATGACCACATACTGGATGTGCTGGAGGGGCTAGTTTTTATTCAGATATCATGTGGACTAGATAGGGTCCGAGGGTCCCTCCGACTCTGAGCTCCTGGGAATCTGTAAACGTGCAGCCTGGCAGCTGTCAGCTATCCCCGGACTCCAACTTTGTCATGAAGATAATTCCTCTCCCAAGCCCAGGCAGCCCTTCAGGACATAACCTTTTGTATATTCCACAGCTAGTGAAAGGAGTCTTTGTCCCCTGCCGGAAGAACAAATGACAAAGGCAATTGTGTATTTCTCTACCCAGGACGGGGAAAAGTCATTTCCCCAAGAATCCAGTTTTGCAAGATTGTTGTAGCTAACTCTAGCAAAGAAGGCTTTGGAGTGGTATTGATTTAGTCAAGCATGTCTTATGCCTGCACAGAGATAATTATGCAGGTTAAACCTTTCCTGCCCAAGTTAATATTGTAATGAATTATAGAGCAGGGAAGGAGCTAAGATCAATTGGTTTAGTCCTCCTCCCCCTGCCTCAGGAAGTACTATTAAACTCCCTTTTTCCAGCTGAAGCAACTGAGGCTCAGAGGGAGTAAGTGGATTGAGTAAACTCAGGGTCACATGTCTAATAAGAATGGTTATGTCCTAGTCCAGTGTTGTTTCTACTTCATTAAAATGAACCAGCTGAGTACCTTGTGCCCAGCCTGCCGATGAGTGTTGCTCAGCATATTGGTTGGGAAGTACCCAAGGATGATGGAAAAGGTGCAGGAGTCAATCATCCCCTAAGACAAAATTCAGATATGGGAAGACTCTTCCTTGATGGCCAAACCTGTAGTTCCAGACTGGTTGGAATTTTTCACTTTATCTTAAACTGTCTGAAATGTCACCACCTCGAGACATATTGATGGGCAACACTGGGTTGCTAGGTGTTATAGTGAATAGAGCGCCGGGTTTGAAGTCAGGAAGACTCATGTTCCTAAATTCAAATCCAGCCTCAGACACTACTAGCTGTGTGATCCCAGGCAAGTCACTTAACCCTGTTTGCCTCAGTTTCCTCATCTGTAAAATGGAGCTGGAGAAGGAAATGGCAAACCACTCCAGTATCTTTCCCAAGAAAACCCCAAAACGAGGTCAGGAAGAGTCAGACACAACTGAAACACCTGAACAACAACAACATTGGGTGGTGAAGAAGACACTAAATTAGAATGCAGAAGACCTGGTTTTAGTTCTAGCTTGATGGAGCTAGATAGATAGAGCTAATGATAATTAACGGAGACTTTAGAGCAAATTCTTTCACTACTCTGATCTTTCACCTCTGCTTTTTGCAAATGCCCTCAGGGCGTACAGGAGATGGGAGGTAAAAGCTATCAGTAATTTGCAGCCTAGTGTGAAGTAGTTTAATTTCCCCTTGCTGGCTTGCTAATGTATAGCAGAGATTCACTTGGGAAAGAAAATTTTGATTTGGGTGAAAGGACAGGAAAGAGATTTAACAAGAGTTTAGGGAATTAGGAACCGAGACAAAAGTACTCTCTCTCTCTCTCTCTCTCTGTTATCTGCATTTCCCTTTCTTTTTTTTTTTTAAATTTTTTTAAATTTCCCCCTAGCATTCTTCCTTCCCTTCTTTCTCTCCCTCTTAATTACTTATAATATGGAGCTGAAACATATTTTCAAATTCATTATAGTAGTTGAATAGAAATGTCTAGTCATCATTTTTGAAATTTAATAAGTGAATGAAATATTTTTTCTGCTAAGGGTAATAACTCAAGTGCTTTTAGGTTTTCAAAGGTTCTCCCCCCCATTTTACAGATGAGGAATCTGAGTTTTGGATTGTCTTTTATCTTTCTGTGTATATCTCCAGAGCTTACTATGTTGGTTGATTTATTAATTAAATTATCTTACATTAATTAAATGGTCTCACAGCTAGTTATCAGGGCAGGAAGTCAAAGTTTGCCTTTTGTCAGTTGAAATCAATTCTCCTGATTCCAAGCCCAGGGTTCTTTCTACTACACCTTGGTGCTAACTTCAGTTATTCTTTACTTTTGCGATTCTAGAATCTAGGACCCCAATGGAATGTTTATGGAAATCAGCAAATCCTCCCTAGGAAAAAGGTTCCCTGGCCCAGCATGGGCTGGAGCAGCTTTGCCCCCTATCTGGAGGACATAGAAATGTAGAAAAATACCCCCTTCCTCTGTGCTCAGCTAGTGTTAATCTCTTACTTTTCTACAGGGTGAACCAAAAGCTACAATGTTTTTTTTTTTTTTTAAGTGAGGCAATTGGGGTTAAGTGACTTGCCCAGGGTCACACAGCTAGTAAGTGTTAAGTGTCTGAGGGTGGATTTGAACTCAGGTACTCCTGACTCCAGGGCCAGTGCTCTATCCACTGCGCCACCTAGCTGCCCCCAAGCTACAATGTTTTTAATAACTTTTTGAAAATTATTTTTTCTTTATTTTTTTACCATTTATGAGATTTTATTGTTCACACATAATGTAAATTAATTTCCTATATATGCTGTATATGATGCTATGGGATTGTAAATTAAAAACAAAAAATAAAAACAAAAAATTCAATACTGAAACCCCTTTGAGACTGTTGGCCCACCCTGCACAATGTGGAAAGGTTTGGAGGGAGGAGATGGAGGAAAGGGAGTATTATTAAGCCATATCCTTTAGGAGAAAATATTGATCTGAAAATCAGGAAGACTGGAACCCCAAACCTAGCTTGAACTCCTCATATAAACCACAAGACTGAACATAACAGTTTTCTTCTAGGGAGGGTTACAAAAAAGAGAGAGAGAGATAATCATTTTGGCTGATTCCTAATTGGAATAAGAAGCCTCCTAACATTTTTTTTAACTTAATTTTATTTTTTCCCTTTTTTGTTCTCTCCTAACTTCTTTGGAGAAAATCACAAAATCTTATACTATAATATTACATGAATCTCAACTCCCAGATTATTTTCAGATGAACTGCTACTTAGTCCCATCTTCTCCATCTTGCATTTCAAATTGATGTCTTCATTAAGAACTACTCTCTAAAACTAGTCTGTCTACCTGTTCCAAATATAACTAACTATACGCCCATTTAACCCTCACCTCTCCATATTGACTATAAAGGTAGCATGAGATTATTATTGTTTGTCCTTTGTTCCCAAAGAGAAGCTTGACATCAGGATGATGTCATGACTTGCAGTGAATTGGATTTAAGTGAGGGAGGGCTGTGCAAGGTCACCAGCCTCACTCTCTCCTCCAGAGCCATCTGGGTCCAGTGGACTGGATCTATATCCGGAGGACTAGAGATGGCCCTGGATGTTTAAGAGGCAATTGTTGAAGGCAATTGGGATTAAGTGATTTGCCCAGGGTCACATAGCTAGTAAGTATCAGGAGGTGAGATTTGTACTCGTGGTCCTGCTGATTCAAGGGCCAGTATTTTATCCACTGCATTACTGAGAGACTGTCAAAAGCTTTCCTGAAACCTAGGTAATCAATATCCCATTGATCTATTAGTGTAAGAACACTGTGAAGAAAGAAAGAAAATCAGTTTAGTTTGGCATGACTTGGGTTTTTTTTTGGGGGGGGGGGACAGGGCAATGAGGGTCAAGTGACTTGCCCAGGGTCACACAGCTAGTAAGTGTCAAGTGTCTGAGGCTGGATTTGAACTCAGGTCCTCCTGAATCCAGGGCCAGTACTTTATCCACTGTGCCACCTAGGAATGTTTTCAGGAATGTTTGGGGCTATCGGACTGCTGAAATCCCTTCTGGTTCCAAAATTCTGTGATCCAAAGCAGAGTTTGTAATTCAAGCTTTGGTGGACAGAGCACTGGACCAGGAAGTTCCAGACCAGGTTTCTTAGCACTAGCTCTATCGCTAATTTGCCATTGGACTTTGGGCCAAGTTCCTTCACTTGTCCGAGGTTTAGTTCTCTCCTTTGTCAAATGGGCATAATAATACCTGCTCTACCTGCTTCCCAAGGCTGCTGAGAAATCAAACGGAACGAGATAATTTGAAAGAACTCTAGTGAATGTTATGCAAATGTAAACTAATATGTAAAGTCACTTCCAGATCTGAATCTATGATGGGGTGGGGAGAGGGTGGGGTTCTGTTCTTTTATGTGTACCTGTCAACTAGGTGTTACAGTAGCTGTACCTGGAGTCAGGAAGACCTGAGTTTAAAATCCTAAATTACTAGCTGTGGGACGTTGGTTGGGTCAGTAACTTAACCTCAGTTTCCTTAACTATAAAATGGACATAATAATAGCACAGTACTTGGCACACAATAAGCATTTAATAAATATTACCTAATGGATAATAACAGAGGTTCTTAAACTGTGGGTCCCGACCCCAAATGGGGCAATGTAACTGAATGTGGGGGTCTCAAAAAAATATGGCAATAATGTTTGATTTGTATACCTATTTTATACACCTGGGGGTGTGCAAAAATTTCTCTAGGGAAAATGAGTCTCAAGTGGAAAAAGTTTAAGCCCTGATAATAGTACCTACCTCCCAGGTTTGTCGTGAGGATCAAATTGATGTGGGATGAAATTAGGGTCAAATTGATCGTGAGTCATCCCAAAAGAATTACAAGACTCAAGGACTCAGTTTCCCAAGTTTTATTGCAATATTGTGAGTGATCACAGGGAGAGAACCAGAAAAGTGGAAAGGTATCTCTTGAATAGTGAAAGAAAAGACAGTTATATTTATAGTATGGATAAATTGATTATCAGTCTCAATAATCTCTACCTTTGGGAGGTACAGGGGAGGGCCTATCCTAATTTGGAGTTCCTGGGATCCTAAACCAACCCCCAAGGCAGGTACCTTTTTCAGTGGGGGTGGGTTTGGGGGGTTTACACATCATAAGGTGAATCTGGGGACAAATTTGGCTTTTTCTGTATGTCTCTTTCTGCTCCCCATGACTAGTTTCAATCATTGTTATAGTCTCAGGTCTCCATGGCCTCTCTCCCTCTGTTATGGGTACTGATTACTGTGGGTAAGAGAACCTAGCATCCTGACTTGTAAGTTATCCATTAATTGGAATCTGAATCCCTCTTAGAGCTCTTATCTGAATTAGAGCTTGGGTCTTAAGTTTTTCTGTTAACCCCTTTTTTGCCTCCCACATCCAAATGAGATATTTATGAGCACCTGGCACAGAGTAGGGGCTTAATAAGCTGTTGCTTTCTTCATGGAAGTCTTTTGCAGTCTGTTTTTTAAAAATAATAAACATTTTTATTTAAAGTTTTGAATTCCAAATTCTATCGTACATCCCCTCCAACATCCAATCTTTTCTTTTTTTTGTTGTTATATTTGCCACTCTGATGGGTGTGAGGTGATAACTCAGAGTTGTTTTAAAGGGGCAGCTAGGTGGCTCGGTGGATAAAGCACCAGCCCTGGATTCAGGAGGACCTGAGTTCAAATCTGGCCTCAGACACTTGACACTTACTAGCTGTGTGACCCTGGGCAAGTCACTTAACCCCCATTGCCCTGCAAACCAAAAACAAACCAGAGTTATTTTAATTTGCATTTTTCTGATCAATAGTGATTCATATGGCTATAGTTTTAATTTCTTTGAGCAGTCTGGTTTTAAAAGAATAAAATAGAATATATGCATTTTATATGTATGTTTATATATGCATGTACACATGTGTGTATATATATATATATATGAATAATGATTGCAGAGGAAACTGATTTTATTGAAAGTTATTAAGATATTTTTAAAAGAGTGTTCAAGGATCCCAAGTTAAGAAGCCCCTCCTACAGAAGGTAGGTAGGATCTTAGAGGTCATCCAGTACAACCTCTTCAGTTTACAGGTGAAGAAACTAGATCACAAAGGTAGTGGCAGAGACTGGATTCAAACACAGGTGTAAATCTTATGAGACAGACAACACTTTTGTGGACGGGCCATACAGATCTCACGCAAGCCAGTGAACAAGTATAGTCAAGATAAACGTCTATCAAAGAACGTATTGATGCAAGTAAGTCAACCTTCGGGACGATGAGTAAAAGGGAAACCCAGGGAGTGGCCAGTTTAGACCGGGTTGAGCTGGACCTGTAGGAGGGGGAATTGTCTCCCATTTCCAAATTAGCCCGGGATTCCTTCCTGCAGTGGGTGGAGCTGCCTGGCTCGGAAGGAGGAAAGAGGAAGGGGGGCGGGGCAGGGGAGGAAATGGGATGGTCTGGTTGCTTCATTCATGCAATTCTGCATTTTCCAGCAAAAGAATTTAAGCGAGAGGTGAGCGTTTCCAAAAACCTTCAGAATAAGAACCGCAATAATAAAGACAGTTATTGCTTAAGGGGAGCCATCTTGCTCTGGGTTTTCCTTCTGCAAAATTCCTCAGGAATTACGTGGAGTGGAGCACCTGAGTGCCTGCAGCCTGAGCACGTGGCCCTGCCCGGGAATGCGATTGGGCGGCTTCATTCAGTCTGTCCTTTCGGTAGGGCCCTGTGGTTTTAAAAAGGCCGGGCTCTGCCGCACGCAGGAGAGAGCTCTGTATTTCTCAGCTGGTTGAGAAATACAGAGCTTTACTCCGTGTACAATAATCATTCTGGTCTGGCAATGCTTCACTCAAATAACCTGCCCACCTTAGCTTGAGCCTGCCCATCTCTGCCTTCTCCACTGCTGACCAATGAACAAAGATCCATTTAGCACTTATGCATTGTTTTTATTATTGAGTGCTTTTACTAGCCACCCAACCCTGTGCTGGTATGCCCAAGTTAGGAAATCCAGCTTCTGCCACTTGTTTGTTACCCGTGTGACCTTGGGTTACAAAGAAGAATAATGCAGAATCTCCCAACTACACAGAGTCAATTTAATACTTCTTTTCTATTTGCGGCTTAGGAACCCAGTGTCACCACACTAAAAATGGAATTGGGGGGGGGGGCATCGAGGTGGTGCAGTGGTTAAAGCACTGGCCCTGGATTCAGGAGGACCTGAGTTCAAATCCGACCTCAGACACTTGACACTTATAAGCTGTGTGACCCTGGGCAAGTCACTTAACCCTCATTGCCCCGCAAAAAAAAAAAAAATTAAAAATGGAATTTTCCAATAATCTGTGGCCTTAGACAAATCACCTCTGTAAGACACTTTACTCATCTGTAAAATGAAGGTAATACCTGGACTATTGACTTCATGGGACTTTGGTTTATTAAATGAAACGATGTAGGTAAATGACTATATAAATGGCATTTATTTGTTGCATTTTCCTACACTGAGTTGAAAAGGACATTAGAGGTCACCTAATTGAATTCTGGTCCAACTTGAATCCCATGTCCAATATTCCCAGAAACTGGTGCATAGCCTGTTTTTGTGGTAGTAAGAGAGTGGGTTTTGTTGTCATTTGCAGGACTTTTAATAATTCCTAAAATTATAAATTTAAAAACAATATGAAAAATTACATAACAGAATGGAAGAATAACTTCCCAACTAAAACCATAAAATCTGAACTATTGATATTTTAATTTTAAAATTTGTTTAGCAAAATAACAGTTTGGGGTCTGGGGTACCTCAGAAGTTTTCTGGGGAGAAATCAAGGAATCTTCTCCTTGAGAAGCTAAACCAAAGGACAGACACACCTAAAGAGATAAGTTGCACAAGATCTGGACAGTTAGTTCCAGGACCACCACCCTTCATTCCAGTCTCCCACATGCCTCAGGGAGATGAGATTGGGTGTGCCTGCTGCCTTTTTGGCATAAGGGGGATAGAGATGACTTGAGAGATGAGAGCCATCCCAACTTCCCCCAGCCACCACCAGTGGGGGATGGTCCTCCCCCAATAAGGGAACTTTTCACAGTCAGATGATCACCCCATCAGACTACCATCAGTCCTCTATAAAAATATCTGCCTGTCTCCTGCTCCAGGAGATAGGTATCTCAGAGAACCACGCCTCTGTGCCATGCCTTCTCCCCATGAGAAGTCCAAGGACTTCTCTCTTGGTTTCCTTTCCCTAGCACCTAAATAAAATATTATTTTATTCTAATTGGATTTGTGTGCAAGAGGGAGTAATTCTTTAAAGAAGAATTCCTAAGAACCCCTACCCCAACCCCCCCCCAATTTCCCCCATAACAAACACCTTTGCAATTATGTAGGTAAAAGGTTTTATCTCTGCTTCTTAGAGTCCAGTTTCCTTCATTTCAGTGAAAAACCAACTCCTATCCAAAACCTTTCCCAATTCCCATTTGTTAGCACTCTCTCCCTCTTGATAATTGTATATACAACTTTGCCCTTGGTGTATCCCCTTGTATAATGTAAATTCCTTGAAGGTCAGGATTATTTCATTTAATCCTAACCTTAAATTCCCAGCATTTAGTATGGTACCCTGAACATATGAGGCAATTAATACATGTTTTTTGAATTACATTAAATTTCTTGCTTATATTTTTATATAACTAGTCTCAGAGGCTCCTTCAGGAAAATCCCTAGTCATGCATCCCTTTACTCTTAACTTTCCTGATAGCTCTTCGCACCCCTCTTCAACACCACCTGACTTCCAGTTCTGGAACCTTGACTCCGGTGTTGCTGGATGGGGCGTGTCTTATCTATTTCGTCGTGGCACTGCTCACCAACCCAGTAACTTTCTAAACCAAAGTGTCCCTCCCTGACCACAATGTCCTTTTGTGTGTTGTCCTGTTTTTGTTGTTCGATCTTTCTTTGTAACTCCATGGACCATGTTCTTTTGCTTTTTTCTTTTTTTGCAGGGCAATGGGGGTTAAGAGACTTGCCCAGGGTCACATAGCCAGTAAGTGTCAGATGTCTGAGGCCAGATCCGAACTCAGGTACTCCTGAATCCAGGGCTGTTGCTCTATCCACTGCACCACCCAGCTGCCCCCCATGGACCATATTCTTAGCAAAGATAATGAAGTGCTTTGCCATTGTCTTCTCCAGTGGATTCTCCATAGGTTAAGTGACTTGCCTAGCATCTTACAGCTATGTGGCTGAGGTTGGATTTGAACTCAGGTCTTCCTGACTACAAACTCAGAACCATTTAGCTGCCCAGTCTTTTCCCATGTTATAATGTAAACTGCTTGAGGTCAGAGATTGTTTTGCTTTTTTTTTTTTGTATTTGCATCCCAACGTGTTTAACATTGTTGTTCAATTGTATCAAACTCTTTGTGACCCCATATATGGTTTTCTTGCCAAAAGCAGTGAAGTAGTTTGCCATTTCCTTCTCCAGCTCATTTTCTAGATCAGGAAACTGAGGCAAATGGAATGAAGTGACATGCCCAGGGTCACACACCCAACACTTATCTGAGGCTGGATTTGATCTTAGGTCTTCCTGACTACAGTCTTTGAGTTCTATCAATTGTGCCACCTAGCTGCTTTTTCATTCATTTTCCAGTATCCTACTCCTGCTCCTTCTGGAAGAAAAATTGTTCCATACAGCTCAGGAATGAGTGATGACTTTGGACACTTGTCCCAGCTGTGCTACTTACTACCTGTTTGACCTTAGACAAATCATTTAAATGCTCTGGGCTTCCATATCTTCTATAAAATGAAAGAGTTAGATTCGATCAACCAGTAAGCATTTATTAACCACCTATTTCATAGAAGACTTTTTTTCTGTACAAAGTTCATTACTATTTCCTTAAGGCAGCAAGTCAGATAAACTAGCTGGAGCCGGCAGAATTTAGCTGACACTCAAAACTTTAGCTCAGCTGATTAATTGGTTAGTGATAAGAGATTTCTGGCTCAGCTTTATTCACTCTATTTACTTATGATATGCACATCAAGTAACTAGGTATAGCTCCAGTGTTAATGGTTAGTCTGCAAATTCCAGCTATATGCCTATTGTTTACTGACCAATTTATAATTTTAACTGATGTAGATCTGCCCCCTTTTGCTATCTGTTCTTTGATGTGTAAATCTTTAGCTCTCCTTTCTGTTCTCTGTAAAATTCTCTCTCTCTGTCCTACCTGTGGAACTAAAACCTATATTAGGTTGCTAAAACTGCTAACCTGCCTGGTTTTTGCATATTGTGGGTCCATTCTCCAAATAACAAACCGGTTATTTTAAAAAAAAATTTTTTTTAGTGAGGCAATTGGGGTTAAGTGACTTGCCCAGGGTCACACAGCTAGTAAGTGTTAAGTGTCTCAGGTTGGATTTGAACTCAGGTACTCCTGACTCTAGGGCCGGTGCTCTATCCACTGTGCCACCTAGCTGCTCCCAAACCAGTTATTAAAATGTTTTTGTGTGTTGATGAGTATGATTGGCAACAGTATCCATAAAGGAATCCTTGGGACAATTTTGATGTCACCTGCTATGTGCTAGGCAGTGGAGACACAAAGATGAAAATTAATTGATCCCTGCCCTCAAAGAGCTTACCTTTTACTCAGAGAAACAATTTGTGCAGGTAGGTATCCTCTTCTGGCTCTAAATCGATGATCCAATTTCACTCTCTTCAATAACTGTATGGCCATACTGGACCACCAGCAAGGCTAGATCTCCTTCTACCAGTATAAACAAAGTTTAGTAACCAGGATCAAAGGAAGCTATTGGCACTTTCCTGCATCCTGGGAGGATAAGGAACAATTGTTGCCAATTGTTACAGTTGTCCAACTTCTCTGTCTCTCAGCCCCCCTCCAATACCCCTTATCAACCTTAGGTCTAGGCTATAAAGTCCATAGGGGCAGAGAAGTGTCATATATAAACTTTGGATGTCTCCAGGTTAATATATCATTCTGCACATTCAACACTTGATACATGTTTATTGGGATTTTTCTATGCTCAGATCCTTACTTCCCAGAGGTATCAAAGTCGGGGAACCCCTTGAAGTGTCTTGGCCTTGTATTTGCTATTGTTGAGTTTGTTTGCCTAAAACAGGATTCTGTGAAGTTCTAAGGTCCCTTTCTCATTATGAAATTATATAATGCAATTCAACAAGCATTGCTTTGTGCAAGTCACTAGGCTCTGGATAGACAAAGACAAAACAAAAATAGCCCTTGTCATCAAGGTACTTATATAAACATCTAATAAGCTGGGAGACTGTTTTGTAAAACACTAAAATTGGGGGTTGGGGTGGGTGGAAGGGAAGAATCTGTGACTGTAGCTTTATCTCTCTGGATTGAATTTGTCTATAGAATAAGGGGCTTAGACTAGATGCTCTGTCTCTAAGGTGTCTCTGAGCTCTGACTTTGAGTGCATCTGTGATTCATTCATTATTCAGCATTCCCTTTTTTTGACATTTCACCTCTGATCAACTGTGCCTGGGAAGCCTAGCTTTTAGTTTGCTTTGATGTCTCTCCTGTGGGTACAGGGGCAGCTGGGTGGTACAGTGGGCAGAGCACTTACCACAGAGCTTAGCACATAGTAGCCACTGTATAAAAACAATACCTATTGTTGTTATTGTATACAGATGTATGATATACACAGAACACACATAATATGTATGTGTTTTGTATATCTTGTTTGTATATATAGGTACACATATATGTTATATATACACATATGCATTCAAATATCAATTATCATATTTGTTGTGTCTCCTCAACAGAATATAAGTTCTCTTTTACTTTTTCTAAGTACAATGTCTGGAATATACTTAATAAATAAGCATACTCTCATATACTAATGAGAGGAAGGGGAATAAGCATTTATATAGTTCCTATCATATGCTGGGCACTTACAAATATCATCTCCTTTGATCCTTACAACAACCCTGGGAGGGAGGTGCTTTTATTATCCTCATTTTATAGTTGAGGAAACTGAGACAAACAGAAATTAAGTGATTTGCTCAGAGTCCTAAAGCTGGTAAGTATCTGGGGTTATATTTGTACTTGAGTCTTGCTAGGTGTCGAAGTGGATAAAGCACTGGTCCTGAAGTTAGGAGAACCTCAGTTCAAATCTTCCGTCAGACACTTACTAGACGTGTGACCCTGGGCAAGTCACTTAACCCCAATTGCCTTAAACATCCAGCCATCTCCAGTCATCCTGATGTACATTTTGCCTGGAGCCAGATGGCTCTGGAGGAGAGAGTGAGGTGCACAGCCCTTCCTCACTTGTATCCAGTTCAGTGAAAGTCATGACATCACTTCCTGATGTCATGGTCCTCCTGGAGAATGAAGGACCACCAACAACATGTACTTGAGTCTTTGTGATTCCAGACCCAGTGCTCTATACACTGAACCACCTCTAATAGACCCAAGAATAGAACTAAGTCTTCTTGACTCTTTCCACTATGCCACACTGTTCCTAATTACAATTAGGAAGGTAAATCTGTCATTCCCTTTTCTGTACCCCTCCAACCTAGCACTTCTTTCCAAACTGTGTATAATAATGCATTCAGAAACAAACAAAAATTGTACCTATTGTTGCATGTCTATTAACATTATATTAGTAGATAATTGACAGTAGACACATTTTATATTATATATTGTACATTATTACACATATACATGTATGTTTGTCTATGTTACAGGCCATATTATATGTTGTGTGTACACATACATATACACGTGTGTGTGTGCGTGTGTGTGCATGCACACACTACCAGGTCCTTCTCATCGCAGAGATAATTAGATAATTGAGAATTGTCTGAACCAGTCTGGAAGAAAGGATTATACAATCAATCAATAAGCATTTATTAAGGTACTGTGCATTCTGGGAATAACACTCGAAAGATGCCTTGCTATGTACATAACTTGGGCCAGATAGGATTGATCGTCTAAATATTTGATCATCACTATAAGGGAAGTTAGAACTCATTTCCTCCAGGCTCCATTTAGCTCTTTCCTGGAGGCTGCTTGCCCTTCTCTGAGGAGTGCTACTGACCTTCAGTGGGTGAATAAGGAATCACAGGTTTCCAGAAGTGCCAGGAACCCTCTCCAATGAATGATGCAGTTGTTCCAAGACTTCCTAGTGGCAATCATTACCACCAGACATCTAGCCTATAACTCACCTTTAGCTCATGCTCCCGGCCACACTGGAGAGGGAGTAATGAGGATACTTTGTCTCTGCCCGACCCCAGGGGATTCCAAATTAGATGAGTTTTTATTTGTTCAGCTAGGAGTAAAAAGTGAGAGAGAGGGGTGGGGTGTGGGGTGGGGGAACAGAGATTCCATCTCTTTTCTTCCATGCTACAAACAATGTAAACTGTGAGAACCCTAGAGTACTAAATTCCTTGGAATGTACAAAGCAAAATCAGGGCCAGCACTTAGTAATATCCAATAGAAATGCCATTTGCTTTCAGGTCCTTAAATATCTCCTTTCTACATCCACACCACCAGCTGTCCCTTGCCCCTAGACTCCCCACTCTGGTTTTTCTCCCTAGGCTCTGGCCCTCTTCCTTTTCTATCTCTCCATCCCTCAGCAAACATTTATTAAGCACTTGCTGTTTACCTACCAGTGTCAGGTGATGTGGTGGTAGAAATGGATTTGGAGTTATTAAGCCCAGAGTTCCAATACTACCTCAGACACTTGCTAGCTGTGTGACCCTGGGTGCAAATCACTGAAACTTCTCTCAGTTTTATTTTCTGCTCTTTAAAATGGGTATAATAGTAGCATTTAACTCCCAGGGTGGTTGTAAGGAGGGAATGAGATAATATATGTAAAGCCCATTGCAAATCTTAAAGAGCCACATAGATGCTAACTTTCATTATTAACATGAGTTAAGCATGGGGATACAAATATAAAGCATGAAACTAGTCCTTCTGACAAGAAGCTTGCATTCTCTTTTTTTTTTAACATTCTGATTTTTTAAATTTTGAGTTCCAAATTCTCTCCCTTAGGCCCCTCCCCCATCCACTTTGAAGGCAAACAATGCTATCAATTTACATGTGAAATCATGCAAAACACATTTCCATATTAGCCCTATTGCTGGGGCTCTCTGGAAGGGGAGAGCATTATTCTTTGTGAGACCTGAATTGTCTTGGTCAGAGTAGATAAGTCTTTCACAGGTGATCATCATTACATTTTGGCTGTTACTGTGTATAATGTTCTCCTGGTTCTGCTAACTTCACTTTTGTTCATTTAAGTCTTCCCAGGTTTAAGAAGCTTGTATTCTATGGAGAAGATAGTGATAAGTAATACTTCAGTGTATTTCGGATAAAGACAAAGGATAAATACAAAGTTATCGTTATATAGGAAGTAGTTGAACAGGGAGGGCATTGGCAAATGAGGAAATCAGAAAAAGTTTTCTGCAGAACACGGTTCCTTAACCCTAGAATCCCTTTAACAATCTGGCAAAACCTATAGACTCCTCGTGTGAGAATATTATTACCAGGGGCACCCCTTCTGAGAGAGCATGGGTTGACCTGTCTAAGGTCAATCCAGTCAGGAAGTTACCTCACAAAACCTTGTTCCCACCAGAGGATCTGAACTCTGACCTCAGCACATTCTGTTCATGGACCACCTTCAAGTCAAGTCATTCAATGGACTTGAATGCTACCAACCAATTAGCTTGGAGCAGTGTGTAGGGACCGCCTCTTCTTCCTGACCAGCAGGGAGCTTTTGCTAGTGGAGAGACAGGATCTTCCTCTTGGTAGCCTGGGTCTGCTAGGTGGAGGCAGCTTTTTCTCCTCTGTCTTCCGGAGACCTTTTTTTTTTTTTTTTAATTTTTAATTAATTAATTTATTTTTGGTGAGGCAATTGGAGTTAAATGACTTGTCCAGGGTCACAGCTAGTAAGTATCAAGTGTCTGAGGCCAGATTTGAACTCAGGTCCTCCTGAATCCAGGGCTGGTGCTCTATCCACTGTACCACCTAGCACCCTCTCCCATAGATCTTAGCTGGACTCTCCTATTCTTTCTCTCTTTGCTAACCTCTAATATACTTTACTAAATGCTTAATGCCTAAACTGATGCTAAAGCTTCTAATTTATAAGTAAATCCTAGCTAGCTTTCCCTACACTGAGGACAGGAATAAGGTGACCACACATTTAGTTTTACCTGTCACGCTTGTTAGAACCATATTTTAAATGCACAAAATAAAATACATAGGATTAAAAAGGAAATTGAACTTAAAACACTTAAAAAAAAGTAAGTTCAAGGACCCCAGGTTAAGATGGTGGCACTTGGTGAGAAAGACAATGAATTCAGGTTTCGACATGTTGAATTTGAGATAAGAACTTTCCTATTGTCTTCAGGAAGTGCCTGTAGAACCTGAAGGAACAGTTGCCAGGCTGCTTCTCTGCGGGAGCTGTTTCCCAGGATGCTGGTTATGGTCATTGGGCTAGAAGAATTGCTATTCCTAAGGCTCTTGGGCTCAAGGTCCTGAGCTGTTTCTGTCAGGATCTCAGGAAAATGGCGGTCAAGAGAGTAGTAATGGGTTAGCTTGTCTGGCACTTGCTGCCTCCTGTCCCTCCCTCAAAGTGCCACTGCGTCAGCTAGGCTGGCTTGCATGCCCTGTGTGTGGCAGTTGGTTGGCAGTTGATAGGAATGACTGGTCCCTTTTCCACTAGAGATGCTTCCCTGGATGATGGTTGTGAGGGATGCTCTGGAAAAGAGAGCTAGTGGGCAGAAGGGTGCCTTTCTGGGCCTGTCTGATAGTGGGTGGCAGTTGGTCATCTGTTGTTGCTGGTGATTAGAACAGCAGGCCTCCTCTGGACAATGATTTCTACCCTCAATGATGGCTGTGGGGCCTGGGCTGGAAGTAGTTTATGTTGGGGGTGAGGGGGATTGCTATTCCCAAGACTCTTGGGCTCAGGTCCCCATCAGGTATGTTATATCCCATAAGTACCTTCTTATCAATTCTTACCACCCAAATCCTTGACACTATCAAATGGCTCAAAATCAGAAACTAATATGACTTTATCAGTGGAAATGACGTTAAAGAAGAGGCATTACAATCTGTTCTGCTGATGTACCCTAAGGATTATGGGCCCTTTCCATGTGACTTGCAAGTAAAATCTTCCATGTGTATTGTCTTCCCCAGTAGAATATGAGCTTCTGAAGACCAAGGATCACCACACTTTTCTATTTCTATCCCTACCCTTAGAGTGGTGCTATGCACATAGTAAGTGCTTAAGAAATGCCTCATTCATTCATGTTTGAATATATTGTTCAACCAATCAATAAACATTTATTAAGCACCTTGTTGTTTGTTGTTGTTCAGCATCTGACTCTTAGTGACCTCACAGACCATGGCACGCCAGGCCCTTTCAACCTCATCTTCCAGTCTTTTAGCATTTTAATACTGTCCATAGGGTTTTCTTGGCAAAGATACTAGAGTGGCTTGCTGTTTCCTTCTCCAGTGGATCACCTTTTCTCAGAACTATGATCTGTTTGTCTTGGGTAACCCAGCACACAGCTGCATAGCTCCTAGTGTCGTAGAGCTACACAAACCCCTCTACCACAACAAGGCAGTGATTTAGGAGGGGTATTAAGGGTCTACTATGTGCCAGGCACTGTGCTAAACTCTGGGTATACAAAAAGAGGCCAAAGATAGTCCTTGCTCTCAAGGAACTTACAATTCAATGGGGGAGACAACATACAAAAAAAATATTCAAAGTAAATGATATACAGGATAAATAAGAAATAATTAAAAGAGGAAAGACAATGGAATTAAGAGAGGTTGGAAAAGCCTTCCTATGGAAGGTAGGATTTTAGTTGTTCATTACTTTCATTTTTGTTTTTGTTTGTTTTTTGATGGGCAATGGGGGTTAAGTGACTTGCCCAGGGTCACATAGCTAGTAAGTGTCAAGTGTCTGAGGCTGGATTTGAACTCAGGTCCTCCTGAATACAGGGCCATTGCTTTATCCACTGCGCCACCTAGCTGCCCCCGTTCATTACTTTTATTGTTCCTATGCTGAGAGTAAACATTGTATACAGTATTCAGGCATGTTCTTTCTGTTCCCTGGTGGGAATGACTTATTTATATGAAGGTCACATGAAATGGAGGGTTGTCTGAAATACAGCAAGTACAACATCGTATATTCAGAGAAGAGATTTGTCAGCTCAGAGTTGATTCTGATTAGGTTAATCCATAACAGTCATCCCCTAGATTGTAAGGGATTGCTATGCTACAGAGAGAGATGGAGCTTTGGGGATGAAAGGACTGAGAAACATAGGAAGCTCAGTGCTTCTGCATAACCTCCTCTCTAAAGCATATCACTCCCCAGGTGACCAGGAGAAGGACATCATTCCATCCCCCTGGTGGAAGAGGATGCAGGTATTGGCTCACAGTGCCACCTGGTTGTGGGGAATTAAATAAAAGGAAATTGTCTGCCCTGGAATTGGCAGTTAAAGTGACCTTGGACCAGTTATTTCCTCTCTCCTGGCCTCTGTTTCTAGTTCTCTCTCTCTCCCTCTCTCTCTCTCTCTCTCTCTCTCTCTCTCTCTCTCTCTCTCTCTCTCTCTCTCTCTTTCTCTTTTTGGTGAGGCAGTTGGGGTTAAGTGACTTGCTCAGGGTCACACAGCTAGTAAGTGTTAAGTGTCTGAGGTCAAATTTGAACTCAGGTCCTCCTGAATCCAGGGCTGGTGCTTTATCCACTGCACCACCTAGCTGCCCCTGGCCTCTGTTTCTAAAGCTGTACTCTCTCTTTCTCTGTAGTCCTCAACCCTTCGGGGTATAGCCTGCCATCTAGCCTCCTGCTCCTCCAAAGCTTGC
The DNA here is from genome assembly GCF_019393635.1 of Dromiciops gliroides. Lineage (NCBI taxonomy): Eukaryota > Metazoa > Chordata > Mammalia > Microbiotheria > Microbiotheriidae > Dromiciops > Dromiciops gliroides. Next base: position 604,116,140 of record NC_057862.1, on the reverse strand, counting down.
TCATTTACAGTCACTGCCTCCATTTCCCCATCCTTCTTGCCATGCTTGGACTGCCTGAAAGGTATGCATTGACTCTTGCCAAGGGAGCTCTTTGAAGTGTAAGGTAAAATATAATTATCAAAAAGCAGGAAGGAAGAAAGGATGTTCAGCCAACCTTACATTTTAATTTCAAATCATGCAGATTAATGTGCAAATGAGATGCTGCTCCCTGTTTCTCCTCCTTATTGCAGCCCAACCCCAGAAGCAAACAAGGGAAGGACCCATGGGCCTGTGCCAACAGACCCAGCAGCAGCCACTTTCTTTTTTAAAAAAGATTATTGATGTTTTCTATCCTTACATCATAGTCATTTCAATTCCCTCTCTAGACTGAGCAATGCCTTGAGACAAAGAAAAACATTTAAGCAAAAACATTTGAAAGTGACCACATGTGCCAAGGTATATAACACTCAGCATTCCTAGTCTCCTGCCTCTCCTGCAGTGAGGAGAGAGCTATGTTTCATTATCTTTTCCCCAAGGCCTTCATTACTTTATCAGTTCTTCTAAGTTCAGCTTCCTTTTAGTGAACTTTTCACATATATTGTTCTCTTGGTTTTGTTTATTTTTACCTGCATCAATTCAGACAAATCTTCATGTGTTTCTCTGCATTCCTCAAACCAGGCATTTGTTAGCATCATTAGCTTGGTTGACTACAGGGTTTCTCCCCCACCCAGCCCAGTCATTTTCCTATTGATGGACACCTCCCCTTGTTTCCAGTTCTTTACAGCCACAAAAGGTGCCAGCATCATCTTTCTTAAAAGGAAAATTTTATTTCCAGCTTGACTTTCATTCCTTAGGACACAGTGGTAAACTCATTTCCTGGCATTGGATTGCACTCTGGAAAAGACAAAGTGGTGTTTTTTTCCCCTCTTGCAATTACATAGCCCTAGACACCCAGAAGATTTGTCACCCACAAAGGCCTTCCTTTAATAAAAAAGAAATGGCAGGCCCACCTTTCACAAGAAATCTAGGCTACAGCAATTTCTGTTTCGGGTAATCCATCTACCTTTCAGTTCAGGGAGAGGAGCTGTTTGTCCTGAGCTATTGGAACATGCTGAAAATGCCACCTAGCTCCAGGCTTCCTCTGCTCTATCCGGTTCAGCTGGTGTAACAACCACACCAGTCCAGGGGCTCCTGGCCCAGTGCTTTTTTTCCATTAATAAAAAAGGAAAACAAAGGGCAGCCAGCTTGCCTATGCAACTGATCCTCCACAATCTTATAGAAACAGAACAAGAGGATACATAGATAACCTCTCCTGGATCTCTTCCCCTATCCCAATCTCTGCAAAAATAGATTAACTTCTCCTGGAGAAGGATGGGGAATGGGGAGGGGGAGTGGGAAATGAGTAAAACAAACCCCACATTTACAGGCTGTCGAAAGATAGGAGAATAACAGTGACTCACTGGTGAGGCTTTAAGCTGCAAAATGTAATTGTAATATATTGTGTCTGGGGCCCTTCAGATTGGCTCTCTTGCATGAGGGCAAATTCAGGTTAATGGTTGGTGTGTCTCCTAGAATCAGTTTTTTATTCTGTTTATTCTGTGCAGCGCTCCATATTTGAGACCAATGACCTTGTATTTGACATATAATAATCATGATAATAATAATGTGTGGTCCTTTCAGAATAAAGATAATGCTATTATCAGCAGTGTTATCCAAGCATTTGCTTTGAATTATTTTTCTCTAGCTGAGTTTTTTCTTTTTTTTTAAGTACCACCTTTCATCATGTCAAACTACCCTGAATAAAAACACACAGTAGCTACAAACTCCTCTGCCTGGCTATACAAGACCCTCCACAATCATAAGATCATGAATTCAGAACTGGAATCAACCTAAGCAATCATATGTATCCCAGCGGTCCTTAGCCTTTTTGGCATCATGGACCCCTTTGGTGACAATCTGGGGACCCACCCCTATGGACCTCCCCTTCTAAGAATCATGTTTGTCAAATGCATCAAATAAAATACACAGGATAACAAAGGAAATCAATTATGTTGAAGCAAAGGTGTCATTTTTCTACCATCCAAATTCATAGATCCCCTGAAATCTAATCTCAGATCCACATGTGTGGATCCTAGGTTAAGAACTTCGGAAATCATCTACAGTCCTTATTTTATATATAGAAGAAGAAACTAATGGTTAGAAAGTCCACAATCAAAGAGGCAGAAAGTGTGTGTGTGGGGGGGGGCAGCTAGGTGGCGCAGCAGATAAAGCCCCTGCCCTGGATTCAGGAGGACCTGAGTTCAAATCCAGCCTCAGATTCTTGACACTTAACTAGCTATGTGACCCTGGGCAAGTCAATTAAGCCTCATTGCCCTAAAAAAAAAAAAAAGAGGTAAAAAGTGGGCAGATTCAAGATTTGAAACTAAATCAAGGGCTCTTTCCATCACATGCCACTGCCTCCCTCAATAAGAGACCATACTTCCCTGTCTTCATATGGCTATCTTGTATGCTTCCCTTTGCTTCAGCTAAGTTGGTCTCTGTTATGCTCTGTATAGACCTTGAGCATTCCCCAGTCCTCTTGCTCCCCCACCCTCTCTTTCTCCTGTATGGAATACTCTGAAGCCTCCTCTTTGACTTGCTAAATCTTCTGCTCATCCTTCAAGGTCAGACTTGAGTGCCACCTCCTCCAGTGTAAACTTCCTGTGGCCTTTTTCTCAAAGCTTTGAACGCTCAGTTAACTTTCCTGTACTTAGTTGGCACTGATTAAGCTGCCTTTCATTCTTATGCTCCATGTAGTCTTGTCTTTCCAATTAGACCACAGGCTTCTTGAGGGCAGGTAGAGCTCACTGGGCAGCTAGATGGCACCATAGTGGATACAGAACCAGTCCCAGAGTCAAGAAGACTAATTTTTCTGAGTTCAAATCTGGTCTCAGACACTAGCTGTGTGACTCTGAGGAAGTCACTTAATCCTGTTTGCCTCGGTTTCCTCCTCTGTAAAAAGGGCTGGAGAAGGATTTGGCAAACCACTCCAGTATCTTTACAAGGAAACTCCAAATGGGATCATGAAGAGTTGGATACAATTGAAATGATTAAACAACTTGGCCCACAACAAAAAATGGTACAAAATAGGTGATAAATTAGGGCCACTCATAACATTTTTTAGTGAAAAGTTCACTAAAAGGAAGCTGAACTTAGAAGAACTGATAAAGTAACATTTTGCAATGTTAAGAACCCTTCTCTTTGTGAATTCTAGGAGCATAATAATAAAACTTGGTCAGTTTTTCCTATCCATTTAAATCCCTGTGCATGGTGGTGAAGGCATCTCCAAGTGAGTAGGAAAGAGAAAATGATAAAACCCAAGTATGAGATTTACACGTTTGAATGATATTTATTAATACAGGGATTCTTAAACTTTTGTTTATACTTTCCTTAATTTATTTCCTTTTGTGTTCTATTGTGTTTTATATTTTTTCTTTTAAAAAATGTTATTATTTTTATTCTTTTCTTCTTTTTGGGGGGGGGTGGCGAGGCAATTGGGGTTACGTGACTTGCCCAGGGTCACAGATGTGGTAAAAAGTTTTAACAGTTGGTTAGATAATGGAGAGACGCCAGTTTTTTTTTTAGGACCACCCTTTTGGGGAGGAGACCAACAGCATGAGCTACGCACACCAGTCCGCCTGCAACGCATGCCAGATTGCCTGCTGAGCACTCGACTTCCGGGGTGCGAGCTTAAAAGAAAAGGAAAGAATGGAAGTGCGGCCTTTTTTTCCTGCTCCGCTGGTCTCCTGGCTGCGCTGCACAGACAGACGCGGACTGGAGTTTGACTCGGCCCGGCTCTCGGTTAACAGCACGCGCTTGACTCGGTCTCTTGCCCCAAAGGTGGCCTTCCGCTTTTGGTGAGTTTTATACGGAATATAGACTAAGCCTAGACTTAAGATGATTTGTATTGTATTTCTACTTTCCTATCCTTCTAATCAACATCACCTTGTGACTACCATACAATAAAAGCTCTATCTAGAAAACCAGAAGCTTCTTCCATTTACTAGTCTGGGAGATAAATTAAGGGAAAGGTAAAGTAGGGGAGATTTATGATCTAATATCCAATTTTAATCTCACACAGAGCTAGTAAGTGTTAAGTGTCTGAGTCCAGATTTGAACTCAGGTCCTCTTGACTCCAGGGCTGGTGCTCTATCCACTGTGCCACCTAGCTGCCCCTATTCTTTTCTTCTTAAATTTTGAGTTCCAAATTCTCTCCCTCCCTTCCATTCCTCTCTGACCCACCCAGAAGGCAAAAAAATATATAAATTATTCATGTGAACTCACGTAAAACATATTCCCATATTAGCCATATTTCCCCCCCAAACCAAGAAAAATAAAATGAGAAAATTGTATTTCAATTTGCATTCAGAGTTCATTCTCTCTCTCTGGAGGTAGATGGTCTTTTTTTTCATTATGAGCCTTTTGGATTTAGGAACATCACATTGATTAGAGTAGCCAAGTCTTTTACAGTTGATCATTATTACAACTTGTTCTTAGTGTACACAATGATCTCCCTGTTCTCACTTCACTTTGTATCAGGTCATATAGATCTTGGCATCATTTTTCATAGCACAATAGTACTCCATCATAACCATATGCCACAACTTGTTTAGCCATTTTCCAATTGATGAGCATCCCCTTGATTTCCAACTCTTTGTCATTACAAAAAGAGTTGCTATTAATATTTTTGTACAAATAGGTCCTTCTTTTTCTTTGATCTCTTTGGAATATAGACTTCATGGTGGTATTACTGGGTCAAGGGGTATACAGTTTTATATCCCTTTGGGCCCAATTCCAAATTATTTCCCAAAATGAGGGACTAGTTCACTCCTCCTTCATCTCCTCCAGTATGCCATTTCTGATAGCTGTGGTGTTAACTCAAAGTTGTTTTAATTTGCATTCCTCTAATCAATAAGAATGTTTTTCATGACTATAGGTAGTTTTGATTTCCTCTTCATCAAACTGCCTGTTTTTATCTTTTGACCATTTATCAATTGAGGAATGCCTCTTATTTTTATAAATTTGACTCAATTCTATACTCAGCATATATTTGAGAAATGAGTTTTTAAAAGGAGAAAGTTACTGTAAATTTTTTTTATATTACTTCATTGTCTATAGTACCTTTTAGCAAAATGTAATTTCTTTGATTATTTCTTTTAATTAGGTTTTTTTTTCTTTTGCTTTGTCTGAGATCATGATTGCTACCCCTGCCTTTTTTATTTCAGCTGAAGCATATTAGATTCACCCACAGGAGCTTTCTTCAATGACTTTTTGTAACTCCTTTTCCATTTGGCCTATTCTGTTTTTTTAAGGAATTTGTTTTTCAGTAAAATTTTGTGCCTCTTTTACCATTAGGCCAATTTTGTTTTTTAAGGTATTATTTTCTTCATAACTTTTTTGATGCTTCTCTTGACAAGCTGTTAATTCTCTTTTCACAATTTTCTTGCATCACTCTCATTTCTTTTCTCAATTTTTCCTTTACCACTCTTATTTCTTTCTTTAACTTTTCCCAGAATTCTTCTTGGACTTGGGTCCAATTAGCATATTTCTATCTTTCTTCAGGGCAATGAGGATAACAAAGTGACTTGCCCTGGGTCACACAGCTAGTAAATATCAAGTATCTGAGGTCATATTTGAACTCAGGTCCTCCTGAATCCAAGACCAGTGCTTTATCCACTGCACCACCTAGCTGCCTAGCATTTTTTCTTCAAGGCTTTTTTGGAGCTGTTTTCACATTGTTATCTTTTTCTGAGTTTATGTTGTTGTCTTCCTTGCCAATGTAGAGACTTTTAAATGGTCATATTCTTTTTTTTTGTTTGTTTTGGTGAGGCGATTGGGGTTAAGTGACTTGCCCAGGGTCACACAGCTAGTAAGTGTTAAGTGTCTGAGGCCGGATTTGAACTCAGGTACTCCTGAATCCAGGGCCAATGCTCTATCCACTGCGCCATCTGGCTGCCCCATCATATTCTTTTTTGTTGTTTGCTCATTTTCCCAGCTTATTTCTTAACTTTGCTAATTAACTAGACAGTAAAAACTTGTGTGCTGTGGTTAGCTCCAACGAGCCTGCTCCCCTCCCCGACCTGGGCCACCCCCACTCAAGCCTACTTCCTGGTTCCCAGCAGGGGTGAAAAACCCAATTTTCACCTCAGCACCAGCAGAGACCCCTGTAATCTCCCCCCCACCCCCAGCAAACTGCTCAGCACTCTCACCAGGCTGTGAGCTTAGTTCCAGATAACATTGGTGCTGCAGCTGATTCAGAGACTCTAGGGGTCTCTTTCCCTGGCTTGGCCTGCCTGGGACTGCCTGTCAGCATGACTGTGGGGTTGAGCTCCACTCCTGTCCTGGCACAGCAGCCCCCTACTGCCAACTTTCTAAACTGTCTTTTCCTAGAAAATTATCTCAGTCCATTCTTTTTGTGGGTTTTATGGCTCCAGGAATTGTCCTATGGCATTATTTGGAGATTTTTTTGGAGCAATGGTGTCATGAGTTCTGAGAGCTTACTGCTTTTCCAAATCCATGTTGACTCTTCCCAGGAAATCTTTATTTCTTAACTTTGAACTTTATGTTAAAGTTAGGTTCTGCTCACCTAAGGGTGGGAAGGCACTGTGCCAAGCTTCAGGCTTTTTAAGGCTGCTGTTTTCAAAGTTATTTCTTTATGTCTGCAAGTTTCTGGTGCTTCCAAGGTGGTGTGATCCTGGGAGAGGTGTGGTCACTGTTTTCCTGTTCTACACTCTGGTCTTTACCAAGGAACAGCCTCTGGTCCCCTCACATGTTAGCACTTCTCTTTGCCTTGGAAATGTAACCAAAGCATTTCTCTCTGCCCTGCAACTGCAACCCAGAACTGCACTGGGACAATAGAGTTGCCAGTCAGCACCCAATGTACCCAGTGCCATCAAAGAATCCCCTGCAATCTCTTTCTGACCCATTGTCCAACCCCTTTAGCATCTCTGGGTTGAGAGTTCTAAAGCTGTTGCTACTGCTGCAGCCACTGTTGCCAATGTGTGGGCTTCAGACAAACCCTGTGTCACAGACTTCTCCTGTTGACCTCTTAAGTTTTCTTAGGCAGGAAAAATGTTTCACCTCAACTTTGTGTTGGCTCTGCCACTCCAAAATTTAATTTGAACCATTATTTTAAAGTTGTTTGGAGGGGAATATTGAGAGGGTTCAGCTGGCTGGCTGTCCTTAATTTGCCATCTTGGCTCCACCGATTCTTAAACTTTTTAATGTCATGGACCCCTTCAGTAGTCTCAGGAAGCCTACAGACCCCTTCTCAGAATAATGTTTTTAAATTAATAAAATACATAGCATTATGAAGGAAACTATATTGAAATATAATTTTAAAAATATTTTTTTAAAATATCATGGACCCAGGCTAAGAATCTGTGTATAAAAAGGATATTCCATACAGTCTCCTAAGACCTTACAGGAACTAAAGATTGGTGAGAAGGGGTTACAGTTTTCCAAATCTGCATCAAGATTGGGGGTGATGATGTGAAAATTCCCAAGATGGCTTCCCAGCTGTATAAGAATAGCTTCATCTCTGACATATTTTAAGGATGTTCCCTCTCTAGGGCTTTCCAGGATGACGATTAGTACAGAGCTGTTACTTCTGTTTCTAGATTTATAATTTGGCATCTCTGAGTTCTTTACTGTTCACCCATCTACTTAAGGTTGACTAACATGATAGATGTGAAGGATCTTACCTGCAACCCCATATGTCCTAGAACCATATGGACTCAAGCGAATATTTATTTATGCAATTATAATTGAGGAGACCTGAAGACCTTCTCAGATGGTTTTAGAGGATAAATAAAAAGAATATGAGAAGCAATTAAAAGACATGATGGTAGCCAATTAGTACACATATGAGACTTTCTCCTCTCTCACCTCCTCACACCACCCTCTCCCCTACTTTAGCTTCTAACCTTCTGGCCATGTTTCCAGGAAAATGGTCTTGAATTGTCCTGTCAAGTGAGTATCAGGGGCCTTCTGATAAAGGGGCTTTGTAGCTTTTCTCACTTTGAGATTCTTCTTATGAATACTAGCCCCAATTTTATGGGGATAAGGGGTGAATATAAACTTCCAATACACAAAGAGCATAGCATGGGGGTAGGGGTGGGGGAAGGACTCACATGCAGATATAGCTATGTATAAAGCTGTGTATCCATGGATATATTCTCTGGTAAAACAGTATCAGTTCATTTGCATTACTTACAATGACAAAATTCTAAGAAGCAACTGTATCCTCATGTATGTACATCATCAGAGAGGTCATAGGAACTGCAAACCAAGCTCCATCAAATTAATTGCCGCAGTTATAGTTTAATAGGTCTTACAGTAGATGCCTAGTACAAAATTACTGAATGCATGGTTTTTTATTAATATGTCTATGGTTTTATTTCACCCAGAATCACTATTAGGTTCCCTTTAGGACCGTGACAGTGTACACAGTCTAGGGTCATAGAAAGGGGTTAAGATTAATGACCCTCAAAAACATGGAACCTAAAACCTTGACCTTGTTGGCATAAGGTTCTAACTAAACAATGGGTAAGCACAGATAAACAGTACGCAGAAAGGAAAATGTATTGGTTATAATGCTTTGGGATTTTGCTAAATGTTCTTGTCCTCAAAAAAGTAAATAGAAAGTTGAATTTGATCAATAAGACACTAAGGGAGAAATGCAGCTTGATCAAGCATGCCATGACCTGGTCCTCTCTGTTTCATATTGAAAGGAATGATATGCAAGATCCTTTAAGTCATTCCCCATATTGTATAGGAATTTAACTGAACTCTGGATTCTCTCTCAATCTCTCTCTCTCTCTCTCTCTCTCTCTCTCTCTCTCTCTCTCTCTCTCTCTCTCTCTCTCTGTGTGTGTGTGTGTGTTTCTCTCTCTCTGTCTTTCTGTCTCTGTCTTTCTGTCTCTCCCTCCTGGCTGCTTCCCTTCGGCCTACAAACATACTCATATCTCTCCCACCTTTAAAAAACCCTCACTTTATCTAGACATCCCCGCTAGCTATCATCTTAAATCTTTTCACCCCTTTGTGGCTAAACTCTTTGAGAAAACTATCTATACTTGATGCCTCCATTTCAACCCATTCTCTACTCAGCTGTTAAAGTGACAGTGTCACCCCCTACCATGCACTCAATTTATTCTACTCCTTTCTATTACTATCAGGATCCAATGTAAAGTCTTTTAAAGCCTGCTATAACCTGTCCTCTTCCATCCTTTCCAGTCTTCTCACACTCCAGTTCCCTCACCCCAAAGTCTACAATCCAATGACACTGGGCTTCTTTTCTTGTCTCCATGACTTTTTGCTCGCTGTCCTGCTATGTCTAGAATGCTCTCCTTCCTGACCTCTGTCTTCTGGCTCCCTTCAAGATTCAGCTCAAGTCCCATCTTCTGTAGAGTGCCATTCTTCCCTCCCTTACCCACCTCAATGCCTTGTCTCTAAGATTACTGTCCATTTACACTGTGTTTATTTTATATATCCAAGTTTTTGCATATTATCTACCTCATTAGGATGTGAGCTCCTGGAGGCCACGGACCATAGCTTTACCTTTCTTTGTATCCCCAGCACTTGGCAATGTCTGGCACAGAGCAGAAACTTAATAAATATTCACCAACTGACAGGTTGGATTTGCTCCAGATCTCTTGAGCACCTAGTAGTATGTACCTAGGGGGGTACTCAAGAAAGTGAGAGAATGCCATTCCTGTCCTTGAGGCATATGCATTCTGGGTAAAGAGAGGATACTCTAAGACCCAACCCCACAAAATGCTAAATTAAAAGTAAACCCTAGGGGCAGCTAGGTGGTGCAGTAGATAAAGCACCGGCCTTGGATTCAGGAGGACCTGAGTTCAAATCGGGCCTCAGACACTTGACACTTACTAGCTGTGTGACCCTGGGCAAGTCACTTAACCCCCATTGCCCCACCCAAAAAAAAAAAAAGTAAACCGTGGTCCAGGGAACAAGTTCAGAGGTAGTAGAATGCAGGATGGCCCAGTGAAAGAATGCTTGGTGAGGTTGGAAGGACTTGAGCTAGGGAAACTGAAATATCACCAGAGGCTCTGCAGTGTGCCTCTGACTAGCTCCTGTTACAGAATACTGAAGACAATACGTACCACAGAGCATTCTGATAAAATATTAAAATGCTCTGAGGCATGAGCTCTTCAGTCAATTGTTGCTCCTTAAATTTAAAACCTGGAGGAATCCTGGCTTGGGTCAGGGTCTCATGTCTTCCTCAAACCTTGTCTTTTCCCTTACCAAAGATTTCACAAAATAGTACAAAGTTCATCTTAAGCACCAAAGTTACTGCTCTGAGCCAGAAAGCCAAAGAGACAGGGAAGTTTTAATGAACAAAGCTATTTGGAAAGACTAGGTCATTGGTGTGGTATTTCAGGGGCATGGGAAAGGCCCCTCTCTAGCATCCTCAGCCAAAAAGGCTGTTCTCACTTCCTCACTGATACTTTAGATTAAGGCTCTATCTCCAGTTAGAATGCAAATCCCCTAGGCGAGTCACATATCAAGTCTCTTCAGTCATTGACACCTTTCTGGGAACTTAGTTCAAAAACATTTATTCAGTCCCTACCATATACAAGACACTATGCTTGACAATAGAGATAAATAGCTTAGAAATGACACAGTTCCTGCTCCCAAGGACTACTGGAATGGGAGGAGGAAAAGGGATCTAGACACATGAGGGTGATGATCCAGATATGGGGCTCTAGAAAATTTTGAAGACAAGGGGAAGCTAGGTGGCACAGTGGATAAAGCACCAGTCCTGGATTCAGGAGGACCTGAGTTCAAATCCAGTCTCAGACACTTGACACTTACTAGCTGTGTGACCCTGGGCAAGTGACTTAACCTTCATTGCCCCGAAAAAAAAAAAACTGAAGAAGGAAGAAGGACTTTCAGCTAGGAGAATGAGAGAAGACTTCGTGGAGGAGATGCCACAGGAGTTGAACCTTGAAGGGAATTCTTCACAGTCCTCGGCATCTTACACATAACCGCCCATCGATGTATTTTACAGTCTGGTCAAACTGGCCTTTTTGCTGTTCTGCACATGCTCTAACTCCCACCTCCTTGCTTTTGTGATGACTGTCCCCCCATGCCTACAATGCTCACCACCCTCAGCCTTTTAGCATCCTTGGCTTTGTGCAAGATTTATCTGAAACATCATTTTCTGGAGGACATCTTTCCCAGCCCCCAGCTGCTAATGACTTCCCCATCTACTCTGTATGATCCTTGTATGTATCAAGTATATGTATGTTTTGTCCCTGCTTAGAATGTAAACTCCTTGGGAGAAGGAACTGAGGGTTTTTTCTTTGTCTCCCCAGCATTCAGCACAGTTCCTGGCTTATTTTTTTTTTTTATTATTGGAAATGAAGAGGAGGCATATTCCAGTCACGGGAGATGGCTTGTTTGAATGTGGGATTCATTGTATGTAGTGTTCAGGGAAGTAGCTAGTAGTCCAGTCTACTAAGGACAAATAATGTGAAATAAAACTAGAAAGATAAGTTGGAAACAGATTGTGAAGGGTCTTAAATGTTACTCTAAGGAGTTTCTGCCCACAAAGTGCTCCAGGCTCAGTTGGAAGCCTAGTTACATGTATAATAAGCCTGGAAAAGTAGGTTGGAGCCAGATTGTGAAGGATTCTAAATGCCAGACAGAGGAGTTTGCGCTGTATCCTGACAGGCAATTGAAATCCACTAGTTTAGTGAGCAGGAAAGGAAAATAACCACACCTGCGTTTTAGTGGTATCACTTTAGCAGCTATGTGAAGGACGGATTAGAGAAGAGAAAGACCTGAAGCAGGGAGACCGACTAGGGGTCTATTGCAATGATCCAGATGATGAACAACTGAGCAAGGGGAGTGGTTGTATGAGTGGAGAAAGGGAGTTAAAGGGAAGAGAAGATGTGAAGGTAGAAGTGGCCAGATTTGGATATGTGGGGTAAGGGAGAGTCAGGAGTCAAATGAGGTTATAATGTGGGAGCCTAGGAGGATGGCAGTGCCTTTGACAGAAATAGGGATGCTTGGAAGGGGAGAGGGTTTAGGGAAGAAGGAGAATGAGTTCAGTCCTAGGCATGTCAAGGTATAGATGTCTCCAGGACATTCAGTTTGAAATATCAGTTAGTCAGTTGGTGATGCAGGAAGGAGAGGAGAGATTGAGGCTGGATATAGAGATTTGAGAATCAACCACATAGAAAAGATGTTAAACGGGCAGCGAGGTGGCACAGTGGATAAAGCACCGGCCCTAGATTCAGGAAGACCTGAGTTCAAATCTGACCTCAGACACTTGACAACACTTACTAGCTATGTGACCCTGGGCAAGTCACTTAACTCTCACTGCCCCGCAAAAAAAAAAAAAAAGTTAAAAACATAAGAGCTATTAGGTTACCGAAAGAGAGAATAGAGAGAGAGAAGAGAAGAGGGCTTAAGACAGAATCTTGGAGAAGACCCACAGTTAGGGAACATGATATGGATGATGAGCCATCAAAGGAGATTTTTTTTTTTAATTTGGGGGAGGCAATGAGGATTAAGTGACTTGCCCAGGGTCACACAGATAGTAAGTGTCTAGTGTCTGAGGATGGATTTGAACTCAGGTCTTCCTGAATCCAGGGCTGGTGCTTTATCCACCGAGCCACCTAGCTGCCCCCATCAAAGGAGATTGAGAAAGAACTGCAGGACAAGTAGAAAGGGAACCAGGAGAGGCAAAATCAACACAATTCAACAAGCATTTATTAAATGTTTACTATGTGCCAGGCATGGCAGTATTGTACTAAATTCCAGGAATATGAATAGAAGCAAAAGGAAAGTCCCTCCCTCATGGAGCTTACATTCTGCTTTTACATTTCAATTTTGTATTTATTTATTTTAAACATTCTTTTCTTTTTCATATTTGAGTTCCAAATTCTCTTCCTCCTACACCCTCCATTACTCACTGAGAAGGCAAGCAATATGATATACATGTGAAATCATACAAAACACATTAGCCATATTTCCAAAAAAGCAAGAAAAATAAAGACAGTGAGAACATTATAGTTCAATTTGTACTCAAAGTTCACCAGTTCTCTCTCTAGAGATGGATAGCATCATTTTTTCATCATGAATCTTTTGGAATTGTCTTGGATCATTGTACTGATCAGAGTAGCCAAGTCTTTCATAATTGATCATAATGAAAACATTGCTGTTATTGTGCACAATAATCTCCCAGTTCTTCTCATTTCACTTTGCATCAGTTCATACGGAAAACTAGAGTTCAATATCTTGGACACAGAACAATTTGGGGTGATGATGAGGTCCAGGGTACAACCAGCCTAGATTTTCCTTTAGGTCTAAGGTAGAGCCCTTTAAGGGCAGTTGAGGTTATGTGAATGAAAATGCCATGAAATTTGATGAGGAAATCTCTAGTGTTCAAAGGGCTGTTAATGAGAATATTTGTCACAAAAAATGAGGTCAGGGTTTAGAGTGCAAAGCAAGACTGTGAGTCGTTCTTTTTTTTCATATAAAATATGAATACAGTGGATAAAGCACCTGCTCTGGATTCAGGAGTACCTGAGTTCAAATCGGGCCTCAGACACTTAACACTTACTAGCTGTGTGACCCTGGGCAAGTCACTTAACCCCCATTGCCCAGCCAAAAAAAAAAAAAAGGTCTTAGAAAAGGGGCAGCTAGGTGGTGCAGTAGATAAAGCACCAGCCCTGGATTCAGGATGACCTGAGTTCAAATCGGGCCTCAGACACTTGACACTTACTAGCTGTGTGACCCTGGGCAAGTCACTTAACCCTCATTGCCCCACAAAAAAAAAAAAGGCCTATAAGATTTCTAGTTTCCAATTTTTCTCCCTCCCCTCCCTCCCTCCTCCCTAAGACAGGAAGTAATCTGATATAAATTATATATGTACAATCACATTAAACATATTTCTGCATTAGTCATGTTATGAGAGAAGAATCAGAGCAAAAAGGAAAAACCTCAAAAAAGAAAAACAACAACAAAAAACAAAAGAAATGGTATGGTTCAATTTGCATCTAGATTTCACAGTTCTTTTTTTTTCTTTTCTGGATTTGGAGAGCATTTTCCATCATGAGTCCTTTGGAACTATCTTGGACCATTATATTACTGAGAAGCATCAAGTCTATCACAGTTGAACAATACACAATGTTGTTGATACTGTGTACAATGTTCTCCTGGTTCTGCTCATCTCACTCATCATCAGTTCATGCAAGTCCTTCCAGGTTTCTCTGAAATCCTCCTGCTCGTTGTTTCTTACAGCACAATTGTATTCCATTACATTCATATACCACAACTTGTTCAGCCATTCCCCAATTGATGGGCAACCCCTCAGTTTCCAATTCCTTGCCACCACAAAAAGAGCAACTATAAATATTTTTGTACATGTGAGTCCTTTTCCCTTTTTTATGATCTCTTTGGGGAAAAGACCTAATAGTGGTATTGCTGGGTCAAAAGGTATGCCCAGCTTTACAGCCCTTTGGGCATAGTTCCAAACTGCTCTCCAGAATGGCTAGATCAATTGTGAGCCTTTCTTTAAGACACAACTCAGCTTTTACCTTCTACAAGGCTTTCCTAAAGACCATTAGCACTCTATTCTCTAAGTACAGTATCTTGGACCTACTTTTCTATGTTGCATCCCACCTCCGGGAGAATGTGCGGCAGGGACTATTATTCCTCCAGAATCTAGCACAGTGTTTTGTATATAGCAGGTGCTTAATAAATGCACAATGTCGACTAATGTGGAAATATGTTTAAGAGGATTGTAATGTAAAACCTGTATCAGATCGCTTGCTGGCTTCAGGAGGGGGTAGGGAAGGGAGGGTGGAAGGAAAATTTGGAACTCAAAATAATATCTTTACATGTCATTGGAAAAGATTTTTTAAAAAATAAAATCAAATTAATTTTTGTTTTTTTTTTAGTGAGGCAATTGGGGTTAAATGACTTGCCGAGGGCCACACAGCTAGTAAGTGTTAAGTGTCTGAGGCCGAATTTGAACTCAGGTACTCCTGACTCCAGGGCCGGTGCTCTATCCACTGCGCCACCTAGCTGCCCCTCAAATTAAATTTTTTAAAAGCATAATGTCTTGCATATCGCAGGTACTTAATAAATGCTTATTGAAAGAATCAGTGAGCTAAGTACTGAATTTCTAGAGAAATAAGGGAGAGCATCCTGGACCTAGATATGAATAAATGAAAACCACAAGGCTCTGGAGAGGGTTGTACAGTCAAATAATGTAAACTCCAAAGGAGGAGAGGTCGTTGAATCATGATGGCAGAAGGAAGATCTGGAAGTTGTTTTAAGGAATAAGGAGTCTGTCAGCTCCTTCTGGTTCTCTGCATGGGAATGAATAACAGGAGGATCACCTAACATTAGAGAAGGCAGCAAGGCACGAGGCATCTTCAGGAGGAGAAAGCCAGTTTTCAGTTAGCACCAGAACATGGAAGCAGTGGGAGAAGATATCTGGGATCAAGGAGAGTGTTAATGGTGGAATAAGGGTTTCCAGAGAGTCTGGTGTTAAAGAGAAGGCAGCAAAACTAAGGTCTAGGTAGAGAGCTGAACTGGAGAAGGAAGAGTAAAGGAAGAGGCTTTCTCCCAGCATTGCCATCTTCTAGTGACTCGACAAAATGACTCAAGAGGAGAGGGACAAGTTACACACTCTCCAGGCCATTTCACAGACATGGAATTTTCCCTTTGACTATGTAGATGCAAATCTATAAGCAGAGTAGTATTATAGGTATCACAAGTATAGGTACAATTCAGCAAGGATTGCCCCTTTAGGGGACAGCTAGGTGGTGCGGTGGATAAAGCGCTAGTCCTGGATTCAGGAGGACCTGAGTTCAAATTGGACCTCAGACCCTTGCCACTTACTAGCTGTGTGACCCTGGGCAAATCACTTAACCTTCATTACCCCAGGGGAAAAAAAAAAGGATTGCCCCTTTACTGTTACCCCGATAAGACTGGAGAAGTCAATGATATTACTCAGATGCTGTTGGCACTTGCTGTCAATAAACTAAGATTGTAGCCAAGAGAATTAATGTGCACAATGAGCACATCTCTAAGAGCAGAGAGCTTCCTGAAGTGTGTGAAGAAAAATGATCAGAAGGAGGAGGAAGCCAAAGAGAAAAGCACTTGGATTCATCTGGAGTGTCAGCCTGCCCCACTCAGACAAGCACACTTTGTGAGAACTCAGGGGAATGATCTTGAGCTCTTGGAAACAATCGCCAATGAATGGATGAATGACACAAATAACTGGAAAACAAAGAATAACGATTTTTTTCTTATGGAAAACAAAGAGTGATAATGAAGGGAAGGACAACAGGGGACAGGGGTTCTAGCCTTGACAGATGATGCCTCTGAATCGCAGGGATTAGAGGAGCAAAAGGTAGGAATTTGGACAAGAGTAGTACCAGGAAGGGAGAAATTTGAGGACTCAATTGACCCCTGCCCCCACCAAAAATTCTAATGATGATGTTGATATGAAAGTAGTAGTAGTAGTAGTAGTAATAATAATAATAATAACCAATATTTACATAGCACTCTTTGGTTTATAAAATACTTTATATACCTATACCACCTATACATATACATATATAAAATCTCATTTGATTCTCAAAAACAACCCTGTGAAATAAGTGCTATTATTTACTCCATTATATATACATAGGAGGAAACTAAGTCAGAGAGGGTAAGTGACTTATCCATGGTCACACAACTAGTAAATATGCCTGAGTCAGGATTTTAATTCAGGTCTTCCTGACGCTAATTGTAGTACACTATCTATTATGCCATCTAGTCACCTCTAATTTCTGTGGATAGTGTAGCAATAATTACCATGTGTATAACGTTTTTTTGTTTGTTTATTTTGGGGGTTTTTTTGGTGAGGCAATTGGGGTTAAGTGACTTGCCCAGGGTCACACAGCTAGTAAGTGTCAAGTGTCTGAGGTCAGATTTGAACTCAGGTCCTCCTGACTCCAGGGCCGGTGCTCTATCCACTGCGCCACCTAGCTGCCCCGTGTATAACGTTTTAAAGCTTGCAAAATACTTAACCTACATTCTCATTTTATCCTCACAACAGTTTTGAGAGGTAGGCATTCTAGGTATTATCTTCATTTTACAGATGAGGAAACCGACATTCAGAGAGATTAAATGCCTCACTTATGATCACAAAGCTAATGTTCAAAGTGGAATTCAAAGTTGGGTCACAGAACTACAGAAACAAAAAATCTCAGAGACTGTGGATCCAAATTCATCCCTAAACATTTACCATGCAGCCAAGTCTCCAGACGCTTTTGAGACGAATTGCTGCCTAGTCTGTCTCTTTCATCTTGTATTTGTGCAGTTGATTTTTAAAAACCCAAATGAAAGACATTACATGAATCCCAATCATATTTCATGAGTCTTTCATGATCATAAATCCACCAAGCTATCCCTGATGGCAAACAAGAGACAGCTGGATGCTAATAGAAGGGGAGGGGCAGAAAAGGGGGTCCCCTGAGGAGGGAGGGGAAAGGGTATAGAATAAAGAACCTGGAGTCATCAAAGACTAATTAATATCTACAGTCTCACAGTTTTGTGGCATCCCAGATATTGGACAATATTTTCTCATTCTCTATTTTTCAATATGTGTAGTGTGTGTTATGTTTTCTTAAATAGAATATGTTCTTAAATCTCTGAGATGGTTTAGTTGCTATCTTACAGAGGCAGAGGAATAGATTCTGACCTCCCCCAATCTTTTGAGCTCTGATTTATTCTAGAAGAGTTGTTTATCAGGAATAGATTTTGGCTCTCTGTCTCCTCCTTCTGGCCACTTTCTCCACTTCTTAACCTGAGAGTTGACTTCATTATAGAGGATAGTTCTTATCATCCATAAAGACTGGATTGGGGTTTCAGTGCCCTTGCTGCTTTACGAATAGCTCTCTAGTAGCTCTCTAGTGCCCTGGCCTTGTCCTCTGTGAGCTTTTCAATACTCTTCACCTCAAACATCCCAACAGCTTCTCTTCTTATTTCAATAAAGTCACTTTTCTATTGCAGTTTCCTACCACTGCAATGACATTTTCAGACAGTCTGGCAAAAAGAAATGAAGCTGCTTCCAACATCGGCCTCTACCCAGTGATGCAGTAATGAACGTGTCTGCAGAGGGGAGGGAGAAGTTATCATGGCACAGTTGCAGAATTGTGTATCTTTAATTCACATCTTTGCCACTCACTATTTTCTCCTAGATGCTAAAAAGCCTAACTCCAGGAATTAGATTGGAGTTTTTATGTCTGTTTTTTCATAATAATTGCTTACATTTTATTTGCTCTTAAGAGCTTTTAAAAGCACTTGGCAGCAGCATGTGAAGTCAATGCCAAATTACATGTTTACCACTTTATATTCCTAACACACTTTGAAAAAAATCTTCATGGGGCAGCTAGGTGGCACAGTGGATAGAGCACCGGCCCTGGACTCAGGAGGACCTGAGTTCAAATCTGGCCTCAGACACTTGACACTTGCTAGCTGTGTGACCCTGGGCAAGTTACTTGACCCCAATTGCCTCACCAAAACCAAAAACCAAAACAAACAAACAAACAAAAAATCTGCATGGACTAGACTTTTCTCCTAACCAAACAATGTAGTGGAATGGGGCGGAAGGGGGGGGGGGGCGGGAAATCACTGGACAAAGGAGTCCAGAGGCTTAGCTTTGAGCCCTGTCTCTTCCACCTTTTACTAGCTGTGGAATATGGGGCAAGTTACTTAACTTCCCTGAGTTTCTATCTCCTCCTTTGTAAAATGAGTCTTCCTTGCTCCCCACAGACATACCCAGAACTCCTCTGTCCTTCACTTGATCCTGCCATACTTCCCATAAGAGATATCACCTCTCTTTCACAGCCAAACTCTTAAACAAAGTCATTTACAACTGGTTGCCACTCACTTTTCAAAGCCTTGTAAAGTGACTTCCAACCAACCACACTGAATCTGCTCTCTCAGGTTACCAATGATCTATCTCTCCATCTCTGTATCACACAGGATAATAGAACCCCACAATCCCCAGGATTGGAAAGGACCTCAGAAGCCATCCTATCTGCTCCGTACCTAAATAAGAATTTGCCTTTCAAGATCCTGGAAAAATGGCCTACCAGCCTTTACTTGAAGACCACTTGTGAAAGGTAACCTACTACATCCCAAGGTAGCTCATGCCATTTTAGATATTATATTCTAAAGAATATAGGTCAAGGGGGCAGCTAGATGGCGCAGGGGATAGAGCACTGGTCCTGGAGTCAGGAGTACCTGAGTTCAAATCCGGCCTCAGACACTTACTGGCTGTGTGACCCTGGGCAAGTCACTTGACCCCAATTGCCTCACTAAAAAAAAAAAAAAAAAGAATATAGGTCAGTATATACCAATGTTCTTTCAGTTACCTTTCCCCCATAATTAATAAGGCCCAAGATTTTTTCCACACCTATAATATTTTCCCTTTCTTTAGATACCTGTATATTGGTCTTTCAATGCCTCATAATTGTATTGTCTTTAACACTGCCTCTCTTTAATATTTATAGAGGTGGCTAAGTGGTTCAGTGAATAGAACACTGGAGCGGGATTCAGGAAGACCCAAGTTCAAATCCAGCCTCAGACAATTACTAGCTGTGTGATCCTGGGCAAATCACCACTTCTGTCTGTTGAGAAAACTGTAATATGGGAATACTAATAATAACAATAATAATAATAACACCTACTTTTCAAGGTTGTCATGAAGATAAAATGAGATATTTGTAAAGTGATTCACAAACCTTTAAACACCAGTTAAATATCAGCTGCTTCTGCTGCTATGGCTGGCTCAGCCTAGATGCATTTCTCATCTTTGTTCTCTCTAGTTTCATTTTTATCTTCTAAGTATGATGGCTCTGCTATCGATGATGAATAAACAAGGAGAAAGAATTAAAATTTTTTAAAAAGACATAGCATGCAATTAAAAATATTTAATTATGTTGAAAAGTTACTTAAAATAAAAAATTATAAATTGACAAGAGACAACACTGACATTGACTATAATAATAATGAATATAATGAATTCATCCAGAGGAATAATATGTCAAGAATATTAAGGGAAATAATGGGAAAAAGCAGGGAGGGGGCCTAACAGGAACAAATATCAAACTATACTACATTGATGATAATAATAATAACAACAAGGCTTATATAGCATTTTAAGGTTTGTGCTTTAAATATATTATCTCATGTGATCTCACAGTAGTAATTACCATCATTATTTGATAGTGGTTACAAAATAGAGAAGTTAGTTGATAGAACAGTTTAGATACAGAAGACACAGAGGCAACAATGAAAACAGTAGCATACTGTCTGATAAACTCAAGTACTCCAGCTTTTTTTTTTTTCACCATTTGACAAAAACTGCTGGAAAGAACAAAAAGTAAGTTTTGTGAGAAAATAATGATTAATAATGGGATTTTGGGGGGGACCCAGAGACCGCCCCCAACTCAGGAACTCTGGCTGGTTTCTCAGAGCCAGCCCAGAGTCAGTAGAATTAGAGATCATATTAACTTAGTAGACAATAGAAACCACACCTACCTTTGCCCTCAAAGCAAAGGCTTAGACCTTGAGCTCAGCAAGCACTGATCATTTTCATATGGACCACCCTTAGGTCCAGTAAACCAATAGATTTGAATGGTGCTAGCCAATTAGCTTGGAACAGTGTGTAAGGCCCAGCTCTCTTCTGGTCCACAGGAAGCTTACTCTCTCTCTCTTGGCCCTGTGTGAGTGAGGTTTTCCCTACCCCTTAATTATAAGAGATTTAATAATGATAATAATCAGTATATCAACTAAAAATTGTGATTTACTATTTCTAGATATTTTATTCTATTTTATTTGTAGATTAAGTGAATAATAGAACTAATCTCAATGTTAGGTGATTAGCAAGGCTATATGATCATCAAGTCTTGCTAGAAACTATCCCTAGCAATCATCCATCGCTTCTAGGCCTCATCCTCTCTAGCTCAGCATTTGGTGTCCAGTAATTCTAGCTGGTAGAGCGTGATTCTGATTAGCAATCCTAAATAGCTTCTAGCAAACATCTATTACATCACAGTTTGCAGATAGTGGTATTCCCGCTAATGGCAAAGCTAGTGGCTAGAAAGCAAATTTTGGCTGATCAACCAATGATTGCAAATTTGAGAGAAGTTTGTCTAGATTTTGTAAGTCCTATGAGGGTATAAAAACCCTGGTGAGCCCCAAGCACGGGGTCTCTCAGGACCTACCCCTGCTTGAGACTAGTTTTATTGTGAGACTGGCCCTCTCTGAATAAACCTATTTTATTCAGCTTGGAAACTTTGTTGTTTCTTTCCTTCATGGGACTTAGAAATTTTCGGGACACTGGGATGCTGGAGGAGGGAGCCCCATGTCCCCTTTTACTCTCCTCTCTATCTAGGTAATGTGGGGCTTCTGAATTCTACTTGGAGCCATGTGCTCTCTCTCTCTCTCTACGCTAACATTTAATATGATTAATAAATGCTTAATGCCAAACACTGGTACAATAGCCTCTAATGTAAAAGTAGAAATATATTAGAAACCCCAGCTAAGTTCCCCAATAACTTAGAACAGAGACAAACTAACCTAGAAACAACATTGGTGCCCACTAATTGGGTAATGACTGAATAAATAATGGCATATGAATTAATGGAATATTATTTTGTTGTTATTTAGTTGTTTTTGAGTAATGTCTGACTTTTTGCGACCCCTTTTGGGGTTTTCTTGGCAAAGATATTGGAATGTTTTGACATTTCCTCCTCTAGTTCATTTTACAGGTGAAGAAACAGGCAAACAAGGTTAAGTGACTTAGCCAGGGTCACACAGCTAGTAAGGGAGGCCAGATTTGAACTTAGGTTTCCCTAACTATAGTACTAGCATTCTCTGTGCAGCCTAGCTGCCCCAGCGAAATATCATTACAACATAAGAAGTGACTAAAGGGAGAAACTTGGGCAGACTTGTATGAACTGCTGCAGAATAAAGTGAACAAAACCAGGAGAACAATTTTTATAATGACCACAGCACTGAAAAGAAAAACAACTGTGCAAGACCTAAGAATTATGGTTAATGCAATGGCCAGTCATGACTCCAAAAGACTGGTGATGGTACACGGAGGTGTCAGACTAACAGCGCAGAATGAGGATATAACATTTTCAGAGAGGACTATTATGTGGATTTGTTTTGCCAGTGACTTTTCTCACCTGCTCATTCCACCAAGGGAAGCCTTCACATGCTTGGGGTAGACACCTCCCTAAATCACCAATGGATCTGAGGCCTGTTAGTTATCCTCAATCTGGTTCAGCCCATCTGCTGAGATGGTTTACCTGGGTATGGCCACTGCCAATGCTACAGCTGAAAATGGAGTGGAAGGAGGTATGGAAATGGTGGGGAAGTGTTATGGAAGCCTGGACCTGTGCAAGATAATGCCAAAGCTGACTTCTCAAAGCCCAGAGAGGTTCTAGGAGCCAAGTCCAAGATTACAGTAGAGAGAAGGTAGAGATGATGGCTGAATTGGCAACCAGGGAAGTGGGAGGAAAAAGAGAACTAGCAAAAGGAGGGAGGAAAGAAGGAAGGAAGGAAGGAAGGAAGGAAGGAAGGAAGGAAGGAAGGAAGGAAGGAAGGAAGGAAGGAAGGAAGGAAGGAAGGAAGGAAAGAAGGAAGGAAGGAAGGAAAGAAGGAAGGAAGGAAGGTAGAAAGGAAGGGAGGAACAGAGGGAGGGAGGGAGGAAAAAGAAAAAAGGGAGGGAGGGAGGAGAGAAAAGACAGAAAAAGAAAGAAGAACTGAAGAAGAAAAAGAGGATCTTTGAAGTATTTTTTAAAACTCAGTAAAAGATAAAAGAAAAAAAACTAGAAGGAAACACAAACAGGACCCCCTTAAATATTACATGTTGAATTTATTATATACTTAAAAGCAAAAGCAAGCTATACAGAATAGATTGTCAGTTCCATATATACTAAATATTCTTTTTAAAAATTTACTTTTTATGTGGAAATGACCATTTTATTTAGTATTTGTTAAGTTCAGAACAAGCAATTTTTAAAATGATCAGCAATGTAGGAGAAAAACCAAGAACCAAGCAAGAAGCCAAGACCTAGAAGAGAGTCCAGGAAAAGGAGTTGGTCAAGGGTATTAAAATGTGCTCAGTGGTGGGTAAAAAGCTGTCTTGAGTTCTGTCTCCCCAAGGGTAGGGCCTGTGTTTTCTCTGTTACTTGATGGATTATTTTTAGTTCTCCTTCATTTTGCAGCTAATTCCCCTTCTCTGGCTATAATGCCCTTGTCAACATCATTTTGCAGTAACTGTTGGAATGTCACTTGAAAAGTCAGAAACTGGATGTAACAGTGATGGATTAACTGCCCACCCATCATTATACCTGTGGAACCAAGTCCTGAGACATCTTCCCCCTCCTCTCTTCCACAACTTCATAGTTCTCTGTCCTCCTCCAGCCAGGGGTGAAGCTATAGATGACAAGTCCCAAGCTCCTGGGAAGTCAATAAAAAAGAATGCGAAAATTGTTCCTGATGAGCTGTTCCAGGGTGAAGCCAACAGGGGGCAGCCTTGCCATTCGGAGATTAGTAATTGATTGTTGAGGTTTGGTTTCTTTTACTTCCAAAGTTCAAATGTAATTGGGGGATTGCTTCACAACAGAGCTAAAAGGGACCCTAAGAGTAATTTATTCCACTCCTCACCAACAATTCCGCTGCCTTTTATCAGCTTAGCTGTAGTGGCCTAGATCCTACCTGTTTCCCACTCCCTTTCTTTAGGCTACCAGTGTTTTTCTCTTCTCTGTTCCTCTGAGGGAAAGGTCTTACTTGACATCAATCATTTACACCTCAGTATTGAAGTATAAAGTACTGAAGACCTTTTAAGATTTAATGGTTTAGGGGAAGCTAGGTGGCACAGTGGATAAAGCACAGGCCCTGGATTCAGGAGGACCTGAGTTCAAATCCGGCCTCAGACACTTGACAGTGACTAGCTGTGTGACCCTGGGCAAGTCACTTAACCTCAATTGCCTCACACACACACCCCAAATAAATAAATAAAATAAAAATTCAGTGGGGTACCAGTATGAGAATGA
Organism: Dromiciops gliroides; assembly: GCF_019393635.1. Taxonomy (NCBI): domain Eukaryota; kingdom Metazoa; phylum Chordata; class Mammalia; order Microbiotheria; family Microbiotheriidae; genus Dromiciops; species Dromiciops gliroides. The sequence goes on along the minus strand of NC_057862.1, from coordinate 604,092,015 downwards.
AGTTGGTCTTAATTTTCATATCCACATCATGGGCACCATTCTCTTTCTAGTCGTCTGGGTGTTGCTACAACTTCCTTACAATGATCATCTCCTGAAAGATTGGTGAGATTGTGAGTGAAATTAGCCATGGAATTTCAAACCAAAGAATTCATTGGCCAGTAGGAGGTTGGATGTGCAATTTCACTGGTATAGGAACACCTGAAAGAAGAAACTCCCTTTACCAACAAAGGTCAGATTCTCTCTGCAATTTATAGTCCTAGGAGTTACCAATTGCATTGAGAGGTTAAGAGGCTTGCCTGGGGCCACAGGAACCCAAGGTCACCTCCATATTGTGATGAGGCACCTTAGTGGGACTCCACTAGAGGCAATGATGAGTAATCACATCTCCCATTTAGAAATCATTATGCATTTTGCCAGATGCTTTTATCATGGGAACCCTGGAGAATACATAGGGAACACCCTAAAATCCAAGCTGATTCACCTAATTGGTCTAATCCATTGCCTCCAAGCAAAATTCTTCCCAAAGTGCCACATCATTAAGTAACACTGCATGCCTGGTAGGATCCTATCAATACTGCCAACACTTGCCTTGTTGCCCTGATGGTAAAGGCCTCAGTCGGAGGAACAGAAGGTGACTGACTCCCCAAGAGTCCTGGAAATAAGAAGATAACATTCTCACCCTTTTATACAAAGGGGTATAGAGTCAGGCAGCTAGGTGGCCAATGGATGGAATGCTGAGCTTGGAGTCAGGAAGATCTAAATTCAAATCCTATCTCAGACACATGCTAGCTGTTTGATCCTGGGCATGTCACTTAACCTCTATTTGCCTCAGTTTCCTAATATGCAAAATAGAAATAAAAATAGCACCTACCTCCCAGGGTGGTTGTGATTATAAAAGGAGGTTATATTTGTGAATCACTTTGCAAACCTTAAAGCACTATATAAATGTGAACTATTATTATAATTATTCTTTTTTAACTATGCCCAAAGTGCCATAAAACTGAATACCCGTCAACTCAGCAATACCATTACCCGATCTGTACCCCAAAGAAAATTTTATTATCACTATTGGCAGCTAAGTGGCACAGTGGATAGAGGGTCAGGACTGGAATCAAGAAGACTAGGTTTGTTTGTTTGTTTGTTTTGTGGGGCAATGAGGGTTAAGTGACTTACCCAGGGTCACACAGCTAGTCAGTGTCAAGTGTCTGAGGCTGGATTTGAACTCAGTTCCTCCTGACTCCAGGGCTGGTGCTGCATCCACTGCGTCACCTAGTTGCCCTCCAAAGAAATGTTTAAAAAGGAAAAGGATAGGGGCAGCTAGGTGGCGCAGTAGATACAGCACCAACCCTGGATTCAGGAGGACCTGAGTTCAAATCTAAACACTTAACCCTCATTGCCCAGCCAAAAAAAAAAGGAAAAAACTCTATATATACAAAAATTTATGGGAGCTCTCTTTGTGGTGGCTAAGAACTGCAAATTGAAGGGATACTCATCAACTGGGGAATGGCTAAACAAGTTGTGGTATATGTTCAGCCATTTTTTCAGCCATTCCCCAACTGATGGGTATCCCCTCTTTTTCCCATTCTTTCCCACCAGAAAATAGCTGCTGTAAATATTTTTGTACTGCCCTGGAGTCAGGAAGACCTGAGTTCAAATCTGGCCTCAGATACTTAACATTTACTGGCTGTGTGACCCTGGGCAAGTCACTTAACCCCAATTGCCTCACCAAAAAGAAAAAAAAAAATTGTACCTATAGGTCCTTTTGCTTTTTTATTTTTTATCTCTTTTTGGAAACAGACCTAGGACAAAGCATATACATGGTTTTATTGCCCCTGGGGCATAGTTCCAAATTGTGCTACAGAATGGTTGGGTCAGTTTACAACTTCACCAACAGTGCATTAATGCCTCATTTTTCCCATTTCCCCTCCAATATTTGTCATTTTCCTCTTCTATCCTATTAGCCAATCTAATAGGTATGAGGTAGTGCCCCAGAATTGTTTTGATTTGCATCTCTCCAATCAATAGTGAGTTAGACTATTTTTTCATACAGCTATAGATAGCTTTGATTACTTCATCTAAAAACTGTTCATATCTTTTGATCATTTATCATTTAGGGAATGGCTTTTATTTTTATAAATTTGACTCAGTTCTCATATGTTTAAGAAATGAGGCCTTAACAGAGAAACTTGCTTCAAATTTTTTTTTCACAGTTACTATTGCTAACTGTATTTCCCTCCATCTTATTTCCTCACTCTATTTATTCTATTCTCTCTCCTTTCACCCTGTACCTCCTCAAAAGTGTTTTGCTTCTGACTATCCCCTTTGTCAATCTGCCTTCCCTTCCATCATCCTGCCCCCATCCGCTTCCCCTCCTACTTTCCTGCAGAGTAAGATAGATTTCTATACCCAATTGAGTTCCTGTGTTATTCTCTCTTTGAGCCAATTCTAATGAGAGTAAGGTTCACTCACTCCCCCTCACCACCTCCCCTATCTTCCCCTCCACTGCATAAGCGTTTTATTGCTTCTTTTATGAGATAATTTACCCAATTCCACCTCTCCCTTTCCCTTTCTCCCAGTGCATTCCTCTTTCACCCCTTAATTTTATTTTTAAAAATATCATCCCTTCATATTCAATTCACACTTGTGTCCTCTCTCTCTCTCTCTACACACACACACATACACACACACACACACACACACACACACACACACACACACATATATACTCCTTCCAACTGCCCTAATAATGATAGAGTTCTTATGAGTTACAAGTATCGTCTTCCTATGTAGGAATATAAACAGTTTAACCTTTTCAAATCCCTTATGATTACCTTTTCTTGTTTATCTTTTTATGCTTCTCTTAAGTCTTGTATTTGAAAGTCAAATTTTCTATTCAGCTCTGATCTTTTCATCAAGAATACCTGAAAGTAGGGCAGCTAGGTGGTACAGTAGATAGAGCACTGGCCCTGGAGTCAGGAGGACCTGAGTTCAAATCTGGCCTCAGACACTTGACACTTACTAGCCATGTGACCCTGGGCAAGTCACTTAACCCCAATTGCCTCACAAAAACAAAAACAAACAAAAAGAATACCTGAAAGTCCTCTCTTTCATTGAATGCCCTTTTTCCCCCTGACCAGTTTTGCTGGCTAAGTGATTTTTGGTTGTAGTCCCAGTACCTTTGTCCTCCAAAATATCATATTCCAACTCCTCTGATCATTTAAAGTGCTATCCTTGTTGCGGCTCCACAGTATTTGAATTGTTTCTTTCTGGCTGTTTGCAATATTTTCTCCTTAATTTGGGAGCTCTGGAATTTGGCTATAATATTTCTGGGAGTTTTCATTTCGGCATTTCTTTCAGGAGGTGATTGGTGGATTCTTTCAATATCTGGTTTACCCTCCAGTTCTAGAATATCAGGTCACTTTTCTTTGATAATTCTTGAAAGGTGTCATCTAGGCTCTCTCTCTCTCTCTTTTTTTTATCATGCTTTCAGTTGGTCCAATAATTTAAAAATTACTTATCTTGGATCTATTTTCCAGTTCAGTTGTTTTTCCAATGAGATATTTCAAATTGTCTTCTATTTTCTCATTCTTTTGGTTTTGACTTATTGTTTCTTGATTTCTCATAAAGATTATAGCTTCCATTTGCTCAATTTTAATTTTTAAGGAATTATTTTCTTCAGTGAGTACCTCCTTTTCCATTTGGCCAATTTTGCTTTTCAAGGCATTCTTCTCCTCATTGAATTTTTGTACCTCTTTTTACTATTTAGCTTATGATTTAGCTATTTGCTTCAGTATTTTTACCAAGTTGTTGACTTTTTTTAATGATTTTCTTGCATTACTCTCATTTCTCTTATCAAATTTTCCTCTTCCTCTCTTACTTTATTTTCAAAGTCCTTTTAAAGCCCTTCCATGTCCTGAGACCAATACATATTTTTCTTGGAGGCTTTGGATGTAGGAACTTTGACTTTGTTATCTTCTTCTGGGGGTGTGTTTTGATCCTCTTTGTACCCATAATAACTTTCTATGGTCAGAATATTTTTTCTGTTATTTGCTCATTTTCCCTGCCTATTTCTTGACTTATTACTCTTCGTTAAAGTAGGGCTCTGCTTCCAGGATGGAGGGTGCACTGTTCCAAGCTTCAGGGGTTTTGTTCAGCTGTTTTCAGAGATACTTCTAAGGACCTGTAAGTTTTCAGTTCTTCCAAGGTGGTATGATCTAAGGAAAGGTATGTTTACTACTCTCCTAGGCACAGTCCTGGCACTGTGCTCTGGTCTGTGAGCCACCACAAGCCTGATTTTCTGACCTGGGACCATGAGGAGGGTCCTCACTCCACTGTGGCCCAAGCTGTAGTGTGCTAGTGCCCTTCCTCGCCCTGTGACTGCCACCATGGAGGGCCACCTGTATCTGAGTATGGACAAAGCAACAGAGTCCTGCCTTGGTGCCAGCAAAGAGACCCCTATAATCTCCTTCTGACCAGTTGTTTGACCCCTTACTGTCTATAGGCTGAGAGCTCTAGAAGCAGCCACTACTGCTGCTGATTCAACGGTTCCCAAGGCCTGCTCCTGGTTTGCTGGGGCCTAGTCTGTGTTGGTATAGGAAGTGCCAGACTGTGCTCCACTCTCACCCCAGTAGAAAAGACCTTTCTTACTAACTTTCTAAGTTGTCTTTGACTGGAAAATTATTTCACCCTGTCCTTTGGTGGGTTCAGCTGCCCCAGGAATTGTTTTATGGCATTATTTAAAGGTATTTGGAAGGGTTTTGGGGAGTACTCGGGCAAGTCGCTGCCTTTCCTCTGCCATCTTGGCTCTGCCACAAGTTGTGGCATATGATTATAATGGAATACTATGCTACAAGAAATGATGAGTAGGAAAGTTTCAGAAAAACCTTGATAAGATTTATATTAACAGATACAAAGTGAAGTGAGCAGAACCAGGAGAACAGTGTACAGCAATATTGTACAATGATCAACTGTTAATGATATATTCTCAGCATTACAAAGATCCAAAGACTGAAGGACCTATGATGGAAAATGCTATTCATCTCCATAGAAAGAACTGATGGAGTCTAAATGCAGATGGAAACATACTTTTTAAGAAAAGTTTTTAAAATTTTTCTTGGATTTTTTTGTCTGTTTTCTTTCACAACACAACTAATAATGGATATATGTTTTGCATTGACTACACATGTTTAACTGTTATCAAATTGCTTGCCTTCTCAATGAAGGAAAAGGGAAGAGAGGGTGGCCAAGAATTTGTAACTCAAAATTATAAAAAATGAGGGTAATTAGAAATATATATATGTATATATTTTTAAAATTATTCTTTTTGTTGGGGTAATTCTAATCATTAGGAAGTTTTCCCTTATGTCAGCCCACAAGGATACAATGTCACTCACAAGAGATCAGTCAGACTGCAGTTGAAGACCTTTAGTATGAGGGAATTGACTAATCTCCAAGGAAGCCCATTTCACTTTTGGGTAGCTTTAATCATTAAGAATGTTTTCAGGGGGGCAGCTAGGTGGCGCAGTGGATAAAGCACCAGCCCTGGATTCAGGAGTACCTGAGTTCAAATCTGGCCTCAGACACTTAACACTTACTAGCTGTGTGACCCTGGGCAGGTCACTTGGCCCCAATTGCCTTACCGAAAAAAAAAAAAAAAGAATGTTTTCAGGGGTGGCTAGGTGGTGCAGTGGATAAAGCACCGGCCTTGGATTCAGGAGTACCTGAGTTCAAATCCGGCCTCAGACACTTGACTTACTAGCTGTGTGACCCTGGGCAAGTCACTTAACCCCCATTGCCCAGAAAAAGAAAAAAAAAAGGCTGTTTTCAGGGTAGCTAGGTGGTACAGTGGATAGAGCACCAGCTCTGGATTCAGGAGGACCTTAGTTCAAATATGGCCTCAGATACTTGACACTTACTAGCTGTGTGACCCTGGGCAAGTCACTTAACCCTCATTGTTCCACAAAAAACAAAAAAGATACTTTCAACTAGGAGCAGCTAGGTGGCACAGTGGATAGAGCACCAGCCTTGGATTCAGGAGGCCTGAGTTCAAATCCAGCCTCAGACACTTAACACTTACTAGATGTGTGACCCTGGGCAAGTCACATAACCCCAGTTGCCTCAGAAGAAGAAGAAGAAGAAGAAGAAGAAGAAGAAGAAGAAGAAGAAGAAGAATGTTTTCCTTCCATTGTTCTTAAGTTGGCCTCTATGCAACTTACACATTGGCTTGGATGACCACACAGTTTGTACCTTAGCAAATCCCAATTAATTTATGTTGGGACTCAGGAAAATAAATAATTTAAAGGGTTTTAGGAGCAGAATTCTCTGTCTGTCTCTCTGTTTCTGTCTCTCTTCTCCCCTCCCCTCTCCTCTCCTTCCCTTTTCTTTCTTCTCCTCTCCTTCTCTCTCTTCTCTTTCCCTCTCTTCCCTCCCCACTCAATCTCCCCCCCATACATACGCACAGATTATGGGATATATTTGATATATTTTTATTTTGTCAGTGCTATGGAAAGATGATAAATTGACAACATTGGCCAGAATTATACCTGCAGCACCCTCTCCTGTTCAAACAAGTTTAGTTCACAGTGAACCACAAACACTGCTTGGAGCATTTATTTCAAAGCAGGCACTTGTATATAGCAAAAAAATCTCTGTATAAAAAAGGAACCATTTCATTTTTGCTCACTGGGCAGGGCCTTTACTTATCTTTGAACTCTGTTCTATGAACAACTCTGCACTGTTCTGAAGTCAGGCTAAAGGTGAAAACTGGAAGTGGTTCCCATGACAATTGTCTTCAAAGCCTCCGAGTTTGAGGATGGGCATTGACTACTGTGAGGGACAGGGATATTGTCTGTGATTGAGATCATTTCCAGGTGCCCTCTAGTTGGGCCCCTTGATAACAAATAAAGCACAATTATTCCCCACACTCACATGGACCACCCCTTTGGTGTGTCTTTTATTGTTTCAACGATATTTACAGTTTACGTGGCAATACCTGTGACCTTTTTTTTTTTTCATTTTTGAATCCTTCAGTGCCATAAAACTGGAAATGTAGGCTGAAGCTACACTGGAAAAAGAACCTTTTTTATTTTTTGCCAGGCAATGAGGGTTAAGTGACTTGCCCAGGGTCACACAGCTAGTGTCAGGTGTCTGAGGCTGGATTTGAACTCAGGTCTTCCTGAATCCAGGGCTGGTGCTTTCTCCACTGCGCCACCTAGCTGCCCCTAGAAACAGAATTCTTAAAGCAGAAACCAGTTAAAATGGGAAGTTGACATCTCATGAATACACAGGTATATATAAACACAAACTGTTTCTTTAAGTGTATTAATTTTTTTTTGTCATATTTTGTTCCAAGTTGTCGCCCTCCCTTCCACAAACACAAAGTGTTGACTAGAATTCAACCTTTCACTTTGCTGAGTTTAGGCAAATTGGCTCTGTGGCCAGGGCCAATTTTGTCCCTAGGCAAAGTGGGAAACCCAAGAGTGCACATGATTTTAAGGAAATTGCTTTCACCCCTGTCCCCCAGCCTTCTCAAATTCTCACCCAGCTCTGACTGCTGGCTGAAATAATCACTTTCAAGTTTTATCCCTTTAACTGAAGGTATTGAATTGCATAAAAATAAAAATAGCTCCAAGTTGCAGAGCAACTTAAGGTATACAAAGTGCTCCCCCCACAACCGTATGAGGTGAGAAGTATATTATTATTTCCATTTTATGCATGAGGAAATGGAGGCTTACATTGGTTTAAGTGAATTCCCTTCTATCCCCAGGACTCATACACAGGTAATCTGGATTAATGCCACATAAATCCAGATTTCTTTTTACTTCATCATCACTTCAGAGATCTATTTATTACAAGGCGGCTAGGTGAGAGAGAGAGAGTGTGAGACCCAGAGTCAAAAAGACCTGAGTTCAAATCCAACTTCAGACACTTACTAGCTGTGTGACCTTGGCCAAATCACCCAACTTCTGTTTGCCTCAGTTTCCTCAACTATTTTAAAAATTTTTTTTTTTTGCGGGGCAATGGGGGTTAAGTGACTTGCCCAGGGTCACACAGCTAGTAAGTGTCAAGTGTCTGAGGCTGGATTTGAACTCAGGTCCTCCTGAATCCAGGGCCGGTGCTTTATCCACTGCACCATCTAGCCACCCTCATCAGTTTCCTCAACTGTAAAATAGGGATAATAATAGCACCCACCTCCCAGGGCTGTTGTGAGGGTAAAACCTGATAATATTTGTAAAGCACTTTGCAAACCTTAAAGAGCTACATAAATCTAGCTATTATGATTAGGGTTATTAATACAGGCTGGTTGTACTAGATCCCTTTCCCAAGAGGCAAGAAGAATAGAGTAGCAGGAGGATAGAGAGATAGAAACAAGTATAATGATATAAATCCATAAGTGCAGACCCTGATACCAAAAGAATTCTACAAAGCCCCATGTTTATTGTTCTTTAGAATCATGCATATTGAAAGCAAAGGAATCCACTTGGCTGAGACTGGTACCTTTATAAAAGGAAGGCAGTGCACTGGCATCAGAGGACCTAAATTTGAATCCTCTGACATCCCTTCGGTGACCTGGGGCACTTTTCACTTCTTGATTCCATCATCTGTGAAATAAGGGAGTTGGGTCAGATGCTCCCTAAAGTCTCTGCCAGCTTTAAGTCTATATGCCCATCAATCGATCAGCCAACAGATTTCTTTTTTTTTTTTTTACATGTGAAGTCACACAAAATATATTTCTGTATTAGCCACATTGCAAAAGAAAACACACAGGCACGCATGAAAAATAAAGTTTAAAAGTATGTTTTCCTCTGAATATGTTTCTTTTTTTATATATAGCCTATGTATGTACAATCACATTAAACATATTTCTGGGGGCAGCTAGGTGGCACAGTGGATAAAGCACTGGCCCTGGATTCAGGAGGACCTGAGTTTAAATCTAGTCTCAGATACTTGACACTTATTAGCTGTGTGACTCTGGGCAAGTCACTTAACCTTAATTGCCTCACCAAAAAGCAAAACAAAAACCAAAACCAAAACCAAAACAAAACATATTTCTTCACTAGTCATGCTGTGAAAGAAGAATCAGAGCAAAAGGGAAAAATCTCATAAAAGGAAAATTTAAAAAGTAGAAATAGTATGATGCAATCTGCATCTAGATTCCACAGTTCTTTTTTTCTGGATTTGGAGAGCATTTTCCATCATGAGTCCTTTGAAACTATCTTGGATCTGGGGGCAGCTAGGTGGTGCAGTGGATAAAGCACCAGCCCTGGATTCAGGAGGACCTGAGTTCAAATCTGACCTCAGACACTTGACACTTAATAGCTGTGTGACCCCGGGCAAGTCACTTAACCCTCAGTGCCCTGCCAAAGGAAGAAAGGAAGAAAGAAAGAAAGGGAAAGAAAGAAAAGAAAAGAAACTATCTTGGATCATTATGTTGCTGAGAAGAGTCAAGTCTATCACAGTTGATTAATATACAATGTTGTTGATACTGTGTACAATGTTCTCCTGCTTCTACTCATCTCACTCAGCATAAGTTCATGTAAGACCTTCCAGGTTTCTCTGAAATCCACCTGCTCGTCGTTTCTTCACGTTGATTTTTTAAAAACTTTGTGTTCTAAATTTTCTTCCTCCCTCCCTCCACAACTCTCCCTATGGAATCAAGCAATTCAATATAAGTCATACATTTGCAATTATGCCAAGCAACTTCATATTACTCACCAACACAAATTTCTTAAGTGTATACTGCATACCTGCTAGGGATGCAGTTACAAAGAATGAAACAATCCCTACTCTCAGGGAGTGCACATTCTAACAAAAGCCTCTGATCCTTTGTCCTGAGTATATTCTTTTTCTTTTTTTCATACTTTTCTACATATACATTTAGAAAGAAATCAATTAATGGTCTCTCTGTTGACATTTTGTTGTTTTTGACTGCTGTGTTTGTTTACCCTTCTTGTATTTCTTTTGTCTGGGGTGTTTGGGAAACAAATAATCTCTTCAGCTCTGGTTCCTTTCAAGAATATTTTGAATACCTTTTAAATTGAATATTCATTTTTTTTCCATTTATAATTAGGCTCAGATTTGCAGAGTGTGTCATCTTGGGCTTCATCATGAACTACTTTTTTCTTCAGAATACATTATTCCATTCCTTCCAGTGGTTTTGGGTGGGTGCAGAATAGTCTTGTGTTATTCAAATTTGTATGTGAAAGTCTTCCTCCTGGTCACTTGGAAAACTTGGTTTTTTGTCATTGGAATCATTCAATTTACCCCAGGTGTCTTGGAGTTTGCAGTAAAGGGTTGTTGTTTTTTGTTTCCAGGAGGAGATCTCTGGATTCTTGTCATTGGCATTTTTTTTTTCCTGTTTAGAAGTTCTAGACAATTTTCCTGTATTATTTTTTGCATTATCATGTTCAGGTTTTTTTATTTACATGTTCTTCTGGGAGACCTATAATCTATAAGCTGTCTTTACACACACAGTCATTATATTACACACCCGGAACAATATATTTTGCTTGTATAAAGATCATGCTTTCTTTTAACATTATTGCTTTCTGTTTCTCTTCTTTCCAGAATGTCCTTCCATGTATTTGCATTCCTAATAAGTTATTCTCTCTTTTGATTCTTTGTGGATTGATACCTTGTATAGGGATCTCCATTTTCTTTTCTTTTCCTTTCTTTTCTTTTTTGTGGGTCAATGAGGGTTAAGTGACTTGCCCAGGGTCACACAACTAGTGTTAAGTGTCTGAGGCCGCATTTGAACTCAGGTCCTCCTGAATCCAGGGCTGGTGCTTTATCCACTGCGCCACCCAGCTGTCCCCATCTGGCAATTATTTTTGCTGTGCAGTCCATAAATTCTGCTTTCACAATTCTTATTTCTCTTGTAAACCATTCGGGAACATCCTGCTGTGGTTCCATGCTCTCTCAGGAATCCACAGGTTTCTCTGCCTCATCAGGTATTAATTAATTTCCCTTAATGTTAATTAATATAAGATAATATCAATACAATTAATATGTATTCATAGATGCTGAAATACTTATATATGATCTGGAGGCTGTATTTCCTTCTGCTGCTAACATCTTCCTTTTCATTTATTTGCCTTTGCTCAAGGTTTCGAAGTATTTTTCCTCCTCAGATAGTTGGTAATTTCGATTCCCCCCTCCTAGTCTGGGGGGGATTGTTTTGTAATAACTGTTGCTGTTATATTTACTCAATACATTTGCTATTGTTCAGTCATTTTTCAGTAATAGGGAGAGTTGAGGAGGGAGCGAGAAAGAAAAATTTAGAAACCAGAATGAGCTCAAAGACCTTAACCTCATCAGAGTGGGCTCAAGGAGGGAATAACACACATGCCCAATTGGGAGGAGCAATCTATTTAACCCTACAGGAAAGTAGGAGGGGAAGAGGATAAGGAGGGAAGGGGGAATGAAGGGAGGGTAGAGCGGGGGAGGGGTCAGTCAGCAGCAAAGCACTTTTGAGGAGGAATAGGGCAAAATAAGATAGAAAATAGAGTAAATATCATTGGAAGGGAATAGGATGGAGGGAAATAGTTATGATGATTGACCACAATGGCAAAACTTATGGTACCTACTCTGCTGGGCTATCGTGAAGAAAATTCTTTAAAAAAAAAAAAAGAAAACCCCAAATAGAATCACAAAGAGTTGGACATTACTGAAAAATGACTGAACAATAGCAAATGTATTGAGTAAATATAACAGCAACAGTTATTACAAAACAATCCCCCCCAGACTAGGAGGGTAATTTATTCTTTTTTTTTTTCATTTTGCACAAGAAAACTTGATTAAAAGAAAAAAAATGAAAGTGAAAAATAGCATGCTTCAGGCTGTTCCATCAATATTAGTTCTTTTTTTGGAGGTGGATAGTATGTTTCATCAATAGTCCTTTGGGATTGTCTTGGATCATAGTATTTCTGAGAATAGTCAAGTCATTCACAGTTCTTCATCAAACAATATTGCCGTCTCTGTGCACAATGTTCTCTTCGTTTTACTCACTTCACTATACATCATTTCATACAAGTCTTTCCAGGCCTTTCTGAAGTCATCCTTCTTGTTATTTCTTATAGCACAATAATATTCCATCACTATCATATATCACAGCTTGTTTAGCCATTCCCCAATTTATGTGCATTCCTTTGATTTCTAATTCTTAGCCACCACAAAAAGAGCTGCTAGAAATATTTTTGTACAAATAGTTTTTTTTTCTCTTTTTGGGGATGTCTTTGGGATATAAACCTAGCATTGGTATTGCTGGATCAAAGGATATGCACAGTTCTATAGCCCTTTGGGTATAGTTCCAAATTGCTCTCCAGAATGGTTGGCTAAATTACAAAAAAGGAAAATAACAAATGTTGGAGAAGCTGTGGAAAAATCGGAACACTAATGCATTGTTGGTGGAGCTGTGAACTGATCCAATCATTCTGGATCCCTGAAGCCCCTACCATCATTGGACAACAGTCTTTTCACATTCATTTAGAGGTACAGTTAAAAGGAATCTTGGTTTAGGCCTCACTCTGGTCAATGAAGCAAAGTCAGGGAAAAAAGGTAAAAGTACTTTATTACCACACCAAGGCATCAGACAGTTGGGGTATGGCCTGTGTAGATTTCAAATCATGTGTGGACTCTTATAGATAGTAGTAAATAGCTTTCATATAAGGGCAAAATATGCTGATTAGTGCATGGATCAGGATGGGGTTGTGGAGCTATTTCCTTGACCATATCTAGGTTCCACTTGTAGAGATTCTCTAGGTAATACTGATAAAGCATGCTAGTGATAAGACAGTATAATTTAGTAAAATCTAACAAAAATGTAATCAGATTGGGCTTCCAGTAATTAGTCCAGGTGGGAACAAGTTCAGACCTTATAGAGCTAACCTTATAAACAACAGATCTATAGGAAAACCATTAAATAGGCCATCCAATAAGGTACCTCATACTTGAATCCCATTTTAGTAATTCAGAGGTGCTAGAGTATTGCAACAAGATTCATTATATTAAAAAATTACAGTTTTGGGGCAGCTAGGTGGTGCAGTGGATAGAGCACCAGCCCTGGATTCGGGAGGACTTGAGTTCAAATCTGGCCTCAGACTCTTGATACTTACTAGCTGTGTGACCCTGGGCAAGTCACTTAACCCCAGCTGCCTCACCAAAAAGAACAAAAACAAAAACCAAACCAAAAAAAAATATACAGTTTTATTTGCTATGATTAAATTTGCCAAGAAAAGACAGAAGAGGGACATAGTTATAATAGCATCAAGACTGATCCTCCAGGCCAAAGCCAAAGGGCACAAAGTGACTTAACATAAGTATAACAAGATACTGCATATTTAGTTCTTATTGATTTCATGTAAGAGTCATAATTAACTTTTTGGAATAGCCAATAATATAGGAAAGTTCCACATTATCCACACAGTATTATAGCCAGGCTCAAGACTAACAAGGTGGGAAACATTTCTGTTCAAAAGGAAATAACAGAATGGGGAAACAGGCAAAAGGATCCTACCTTCTCCAATGCAAGGTCATTCCCTCAACTTTTCCAGGCACAAATATCCACCTGTAGCAGTTCTCAAATCACATTCCCTGTGAGCAGCTCATGGTATTTCCCTCGAAAGGAGGACTTAATGATAATTCAAATATTTATACTTGAATTCAAAACTCAATATCAAATTCCAGTCCTAAGAGATTTTACCTCAAATAACTAGTTCCACTAATCATAGTTTAGTGGTAGATAGTTATTATTTCTCTTGTGTTGTTGCAGTAACAGTTAACAATTTAAAAAATGTATTAGGCCTTTCTAAAAAAATTGATATAATTCCCTTTTCTTCTTTTTTTCCTTCTCAAGTTTAAATCCATTCTATTATACAATCAATTCCTAAAAATTAAGAAAACAATTATATTCTAGAATTCCACATAAATAATAAATATATGATGGTTCATTTAAAACACAGAAAAACACCAATTACTTCCTGGTATAATTTCCATAAGTACAAATCAGCATGTAAATCACTTCTATACCATAAGCAAACTTGCAAATTCCTCCTTTTATTTGAGTATTTATGACAGGAGTATTTATGATGGACTTTAACATTCGGCAAGTTCTTTCACAGATCCAATAAGATTTTGTTTTGTTTTTGTTTTTTGTTTTTGGTGAGGCAATTGGGGTTAAATAACTTGCCCAGAGTCACACAGCTAGTAAGTGTTAAGTTTCTGAGGCTGGATTTGATCTCAGGTCCTCCTGAATCCAGGACTGGTGCTCTATCCACTGCGTCACCCAGCTATCCCTCCAATAAGATTTTTTCTTTTTAGTGAGGCAATTGAGGTTAAGTGACTTGCCCAGGGTCACACAGCTAGTAAGTGTTAGGTGTCTGAGGCCAGATTTGGACTCAGGTACTCCTGACTCCAAGGCTGGTGCTCTATCCACTGCACTACCTAGCTGCCCCCAATAAGATTTTAAAAAGATTTTATAACCTTGCCCAAGCAGATGGTCCTAAGGTACCTGGCAAGTTTACAAATAAGGAGATTTTACAAGGTCTCTCCCCCCCATCCAGTAACTATTATTTTTTCCTTTAAAAATATACTCAATTGGGGCAGCTAGGTGGCGCAGTGGATAAAGCACCGGCCCTGGATTCAGGAGGACCTGAGTTCAAATCCAGCCTCAGACACTTGACACTTACTAGCTGTGTGACCCTGGGCAAGTCACTTAACCCTCATTGCCCTGCAAAAAAAAAAGAAGAAAAAAATATATACTCAATTAATTGGGCAGCTATGTGGCATAGTGGATAAAGCAATGGCTCTAGATTCAGGAGGACCTGAGTTCAAAGCTGGCCTTAGACACTTGACACTTACTAACTGTGTGACCCTGGGCAAGTCACTTAACCCTCATTTCCCCACACCCCCCAAATTTATATATACACACACATATACATATATATATATACATACATACATACTTTTATATATACTCAACAGGCTTTTAACATTATAAGTTTATAATAACAATGAATAATTTCACAGCATCCAGTTAAATTTTCCAATGATAAAATCGTATTATCCTCTTCAACTTTCTTATAGAATAGTTTCACAATATTCACAATACAAGAACATTTAGAAACACAATAAAAACATATACAATATCACGTATTTATAACATGAAATAAAACTTATTATAAGTCAAAAGACATACATTCAATTGAATGCATTTCCAAATTATCTTACATATGGGGGCAGCTAGGTGGCGAAGTAGATAAAAGCACTGGCCCTGCATTCAGATCTGACCTCAGACACTTGACACTTACTAGCTGTGTGACCCTGAGCAAGTCACTTAACCCTCATTGCCCCATCAAAAAACAACAACAACAACAACATATTTTCTTACATACAATATCATTGGATTCATTTTGTCACTTTTTGAATTCTATACTGGTTGTATTCAAGAGTAATACATATGGACATATGAATAATCAGATAAGATTTTATAGTCATATGCCTATGTATGTGTCCATATGTATATGTGCGTATATGCATATAGTAGTATTTCCATACAAATGAACTGTGGACAAGTCACTTAACCTTTTTATTAGAATTATGTCTCAGCTTCCTCATAACTAAAATGAGGTAGTTAGGTAAAGAATCATGGAAAATGTAAGGAGAAGGGAGTAATGATAGTGATAATTTAAAAAGAAAGATAAGTGTGTCAATGAAACATTTCAAAATACACAGAAAACAGCAGAAATAAGATAGGAAAGGAACACAGGCAAGAAGTAAAGTGTTGAAAATATTATATTAAAAATCTAATCTAGGGGCAGCTAGGTGGTGCAGTGGATAGAGCACTGGCCCTGGAGTCAGGAGGACCTGAGTTCAAATCCAGTCTTAGATACTTAACACTTATTAGCTGCGTAACCCTGGGCAAGTCACTTAACCCCAACTGCCTCAAAAAAAAAAAATCTAATCTATGCTTTTATGAAGCTGTACATAATATAAATTCATGGTGTCGTATATTATATTCTTTTTCTATTTTTCATTATATAAAGAACTGTCCATGTTTGCTCATATTTGTTAAGTTCATGTGAAACATAATATTAAAATTATTTTAATTTTTTTTTTAGAAAGAAAAGAAAGCTAAAAGTGCTTCCATAAAAGATTATATGGGCATATCTGGGAATGCCTGGAAGAAGACTGGGAACAAAAAAATGTTAGTTGTAACAGACTTTTCCCTGAGTGGCTGCTAGGAGGGAGTTTCAACAGGCTATCTCTTATTTCAACAAATCAATAAACATTTATTAATTTTATTATTAAGTGCCTTGTATGTGCCAGTCATTTGTGCTACATGCTGGGGATACAAAAAGAGACAAAACATAGTCATTGCCTTTAAGGAGCTCACAATTTAATGGGGGAGGAAACATGTAGACAAATATTCATAAAGCAAACTCTATACAGAATAAATAGGAAATAATTAACAAAGGGAAGATGCTAGAATTAAGAAGGGGTTGAGGGGGGGCAGCTAGATGGCACAGTGGATAAAGCATTGGCCCTGGAGTCAGGAGGATCTGAATTCAAATCTGACCTCAGACACTTAACACTAGCTGTGTGACCCTGGGCAAGTCACTTAACCCCAATTGCCTCACCAAAAAAAAAAGGGGGGGGGGTTAGGGAAGATTTCCTGTAGAAGTGGAGGATTTTAGTTGGGACTTAAAGAAAGCCAGTGAGGGCAGCAGTTGGAACAGAAGAGGAAGAATGTTCTAGATATGTTCTATACAGAGAAAATGCCCAGAGCCTAGAGATGAAGTGTCTTGTTTGTGGAATAGCCAGGAGTCCAGTGTCACTGGATTGAAGAGTAGGAAGAAGAGATGGAAGAAGTGTCAAGGTGTAAGGTGTAAGAGGATTGTAAAGATAGGAGGAGGTTAGGCTATAAAGTTTTAAATGCCAAATGGAAGATTTTGTATTTGCTCTCAAATAGGGAGCCACTAGAGTTTATTGAGTAGTGGGGAGGGGAAGTGATGTGATCTGACCTGTACATTAAGAAAATCACTTTAGTGGCTGAATGGAGAATGGATTGGAGTAGGGAGAGACTTGAGGTAGGCAGATTTAACAACAGGCTATTGTAATAGTCCAGGTGTGAGGTGGTGAGGGCCTGCACTAGAGTGCTGGGAGTATCAGGGAAGAGAAGGGGGTGTATTCAAAAGTTTCTGCAAAGGTGAAATCAAAAAGCCTTCTTCATAATGGTTTGTATATAGGCTTCTGTGTTCAATTTTTTTTAAAAAGAAAGAAATGACAAGCTTTGTTGTTTGTGTGGGGTTTTTTTTTTTTTGTGGGGCAATGGGGGTTAAGTGACTTGCCCAGGGTCACACAGCTGGTAAGTGTCAAGTGTCTGAGGCCAGATTTGAACTCAGGTACTCCTGAATCCAGGGCCAGTACTTTATCCACTGCGCCACCTAGCTGCCCCTGTTTGTGTGTTTTTTAAATAAAAGTCCAACTACATTATTGTTAGAAATTTTTTTTTAGTACCTTTGATATTTCTCTTCTTTGGAGCATGATTCTCTCTGTTAACTCAGGCTTCATTCTTTAAAAACCTTAAAATTCACTTCCAGAAAGCCTCCCTTGATCTGACCCCCTCCAGACTACACATCTATCCTGTATCCTGTTAGAGCTTATATATGGTATATAATACACACACACACACACACACACACACACACACATATATATATAGTTTGTATTTTATAAATATACACAAATGTGTATATATCTTTTTTTTTTTTTTAGTGAGGCAATGGGGGTTAAGTGACTTGCACAGGGTCACACAGCTAGTAAATGTTAAGTGTCTGAGGCCGGATTTGAACTCAGGTACTCCTGACTCCAGGGCCGGTGCTCTATCCACTGCACCACCTAGCTGCCCCTGTGTTGTTGTTGTTTTTTTGTTTTGTTTTGGTTTTTTAGTGAGGCAATTGGGGTTAAGTGACTTGCCCAGGGTCACACAGCTAGTAAGTATTAAGTGTCTGAGGCCGGATTTGAACTCAAGGCCGGATTTGAACTCATATATCTTTTTATTGTGTGTATGTATTGCATTTCCAACTAGATCATGAGCTAATTTAAGGAAAGTACAATGTCTTTTCTTTCTTTTTTTCTACTTTCTTCTTGCCCCCATCATAATGTTCTGTAGAGTGGCACTGAGAAGGGAGAAAGAGGAGATACAAATGTTGTTCTTTGAAATTTGAAGACTTGCTGCTCTCCTCTCCAATTGATCTCATGTTAACAAAAATCAGGAATAGTCAATATTGGAAGGTCTATGGAAAGACAGGCACCCTAACAAACCACTGGTAGAAGTGTGAAATGCTAACTATTCTGGATATCAATTTAAAATTATGCAAGAAAAGTGATAACTCATCATCTCCTTTGATCCATTAATCCCATTACTGAAATATCCCAAGATCAAAAATAGAAACAAATGGGGCAGCTAGGTGGCGTAGTAGATAAAGCACCGGCCCTGGATTCAGGAGGACCTGAGTTCAAATCCAGTCTCAGACACTTGACACTTACTAGCTGTGTGACCCTGGGCAAGTCACTTAACCCTCATTGCCCAGCAAAAAAACAAAAATAGAATATATGTCTTATACACACATATAAATATACACATATACACACATACATACATATATATATATATGCACACACAAATATTACTCATTACAGACCTTTTATAAAAGCAAAGTATACAAACAAAACAAGTGCCCATTGACTGGGGAATAAATTGTACCATATGAACAGATTGGAATATTTTTGTGCTATAAGAAATGAACAACTTATAAGGAATTCAGAGAAACCTGGGAAGATTTTTATGAACTGATGCAGAATGAAATGAGCCAAAGGACAGTATTCATGGGGAATAGGACAACAATGTAAATGAAGAGATCTCTAAGAGGACTCTGAACTCTGAGTAACTAAGAAATGGATAATAGGTCCAGAAAACTTATAAGGAAACATATCTACCTCCCAACAGAAAAGTGATGATCTACTTGGGCTGAATACAGCGTATGTAATCAGATATGGTTTCTTCACTGGGCCTTTTGACTTACCTCTTTTTCTTTGTTGCAAGGGAGGTTTCAATTTTGAGGCAGCATAGGGAGAGTATTTCCAGAAATGACTGATTTTTAAAAAATCAATAAAACTTTAAAAAATGCTCAAATACTCAAATTTCTTTTTATATCAAGTTACTTCTGGAAATATCCACCACCCCCCCCAACACACACCCTAAAATAAAATTAATCTCATGTCCCTAGGGAGTGGCTTGACGTTGGCTTGCCTTTACAAGGTACTCTCATTCACCCAGGGACCTTTATGGGCTTTTGTCAATATTTAACTCCTTCCTCCGTGCAAATGAATAGTGAACACTCACACAACCTCTGTCACATTTAGAAAGAAACTTGGACAAAAGAAGCAGTCATATCCTACCCTCTTCCTTCCTCCCCTTTGGTTTCTATATGTCTCCACCCTTTCCCCCTCTTCCCTTTTGTCTCTGGACAAGAAGCAGGGATAATGTCATCATTGGTGACCTTCCTACTGATTTCCTGCTCTTGCCTCAGGAATACCACAGTCCCACCATTTTGGGGGCTCCATGTCAGAAGATCCCTGGCTCTGTCAGGATCATTTATCATAGATACCATTTATATTTACTTTCTTCCCCCAGTGATAAGCTAATGCATTGCTATAGCAAAACAGAGGCTTTACTTCATTTCTTTATTTCTTATAATACTTTATATACTTTATGCTTTATTTCTTAAATCCTACTCTTTGAGCAACCCTTAGTGGATAGAGCACTGAGTCTGGGATCGGTCAGAAGAACCTGAGTTCAAATCCAGCCTCACATACTTACTAGCAGTTGTGAGCCTGGGCAAATCATTTAACTCCTATTAGTCTCTGTTTCCTTATCTGTAAAAAGGGCATAATAATAGCATCTACCTTCCAGCACTATTGTGAGGATCAAATGAGATAATAATTGTTTGGGGTTTTTTTTGTTTTTTTGGTGAGGCAGTTGGGGTCAAGTGACTTGCCCAGGGTCACACAGCTAGTAAGTGTCAAGGGTCTGAGACCGGATTTGAACTCAGGTCCTCCTGAATCCAGGGCCGGTGCTCTATCCATTGTGCCACCTAGCTGCCCCGAGATAATAATTGTGAAGTGTTTAGCACAGAACCTGGCACATAGTAAGTGCTATGTAAATGTTACCTATTATTATTTGCAAGAAATATCCCAATTAGAAAACTTTTAAAAATCATTCTCTACTCCAAAACTCGAATGAATATCCCATTTCCTTCCCATCTCCACACCTAGGAGAAAAGAAAAAAAAAAGTAGATGAACAGGTTAAAAAAAGGAAGGAAACCATGGAGATCAGTTAATCTAACACTTTTCATTTTATAGACTGAGACCCAGGAAAGTTAAATCATTTCTCCTAAGCCACCTGGAAAAGCAGGGGTAGAGCTGGGTATGGTCTCCTGAGTTCCAACCTAGTCTTTTTAGCTTCACTCTCCACTGTCTCTTGAAGCCAGGCTCCCATAGACTATAACAGAATGCTTGAACCAGAAGGAACCTAAGAGATCATAGTTTTGCCTGATGAAAAGAGCACCAAACTGAGAATCAAGAAAGATCTAGCTTTGAATCTTGTCTCTGAAACTTGTCAGCCATTACCCCCTATCCTCCCATGATTCCTTACCACCACCACCACCACCACCAGTTCCCCCCACACCCTTCCCTCCAACACATAAGCACTGCCAATCAAAACTAGAGCCACCTTTAGCTGTGAGACCTGAGGTTTTGTCTTTGTGGGGAGCTTCTGAGGAACTTACTCTACTTTGCCAATGTCGAAGGGTACCTCCTCTGCAACTCACAGTCTTGGAGTGTCATATGAAGCACCTGAGATGATGAGTACATTTAATGTTCCATACCCATGGGACCCTATCTCTGCGAAGATCATACATTTGTCCCTGGCAGGGACCTTAAGAAACCATCTGTTCTATTCCCCTCATTTTTTTTTTCAGTGAGGCAATTGGAGTTAAGTGACTTGCCCAGGATCACACAGCTAGTAAGTGTTAAGAGTCTGAGGCCAGATTTGAACTCAGGTACTCCTGACTCCAGGGCCGGTGCTCTATCTACTGTGCCACCTAGCTGCCCCTTATTCCCCTCATTTTAAAGGTGAGGAAAACAGGGCTGACTTATCCAAAGTCACACAGGTAGCAAGTCTCAGAAGTGAGATTTGACTCCAGAGCCCTTGCTTTTTCCTACTCTACTACATTGCCTTTCTTGCCCAAGTTCTCACAAAGTAATGTGGGTCAGAGATGTAATTCAAATCCAGGTTATTTCTAATCCCGATACCCAAAGTCTATCTATTTATTATGTCATGTTGCCTTTTCATTAACAATTGTTGTTGTTCAGTTGTTTCGTTTATGTCCCATTCCTTGTGACTCCTTTTGGGGTATGCCATTTCCTTCTCCAGCCCATTTTATAGTTGAGAAAACTAAGGCAAAGAGGGTTAGATGACTTGCCCAGGGTCACACAGCTAGCAAGTGTTTGAGGCCAGATTAGAACTCAGGAAGATGAGCCTTCCTAACTTCAGGCCCAGAACTCTATCCACCTAGCTGCCCTTCATTAACAATAATACCGCATAAACAATTAGATTGATTCATTGTACCCATTTGCATATGCGATTTCAGCTAGCTGAGGTGGTTTTCTCATTTCTAAATTAGAAGATTCAATTAAATAACGTCTAAGATTTATTTCTTCCAGTTCTGATATGGTTTTATACATCATCTAGTATATACAAGGACCTGTTATAAATGAACAAGCGGAGAAAGGTCTAGACCAAGCCTATTCCTGTCTTGTTACTCATTAACAATGTGCTGAAAGTTGTCGAAATCAGGATAGGGAGAAAATTTTAAAAACTAGATTATGATGAATGGATCATAAATTTAGAGCTATAAGGAATACCAGAGGTCATCTTGCCCAACCCCTTCATTTTTACAGATGAAGAAAATGAAGCACATAAAGGTTGAATGACTTGTACAGGGTTGCGTAAGTACTAAGGTAGGATTTGAATTCATGTCTTTCTCTGAACCCTGTACCCTTTCCACTGTGTTAGGCTCCATAGCTATGGCCCATATGCTAGGGGTCCATAATGGATTTTGAGTATATCATTTGATAGAGATTATGAGACTCCTTTGGTACAGATACCTAATAGGTGGTTTATGTTCATGGAATAGGAGTAATCAGGAAATTCTCCCTGCACCTACTGTATGCAGCTGGACATGCACTCTGGCCTTTTTCAGTGTAACCTGTACTCTGGCCCCTTGTTAGAGGCCAGGCGGAGCCCAGTGCCTCCTGCTTGGTTTCGTGACTGGAGTGACATTGAAGATCACTGGCAACAGAACCAAGAGTTACTTCCCCCTTCAGAAGGCTGTGGGAGTTGTGGGAACACTTCACCTACTTTCTCTTTTGAACTCTTCTATCTAGTCCCTTTAATATCCTGCAAACTATTCCAAATGTCATGTGCTGGGTCTGACTCAAGTCACTCTCCAGGTCCATTAGGCCTGAAACTAGATTGAAATGAGACACTTATAATCATTCTAATAGTTAACAACAGGAAATCTACTTAGCCAAAGCAGAGGAAGGACATTCAGACCAGAGAAGGGATGTTCATCCAGGATGAAGCACTGCAATTGAACATAGCTTCCCCATGTTGCTCATGCTGCTGGTCTGTGGTCACAAGCCTCAAAGAGCCGCCCTGGCCCCTTAAATCCTAAGTGCATTGAATTTAGGTGAATTCAGCTACTTCTACTGAGTCCACTAAATCTCAAACACAGTTTCAATATCTTTAAAGGAAAAAATTGGGGGGTGGGACAGTTGGGGGAGACATAGTATTTAATATATTGTTCCTACCCTACCTTACTCTTTGATGATAATGTCCTAACAGTCTTCTTCTTCTTCTTTGGTGGGGCAATGAGGGTTAAGTGACTTGCCCAACTTCACACAGCTAGAAAGTGTCAGAAGCCATATTTGAACTCAGGTCCTACTGAATCCAGGGCCGGTGCTTTATCCACTGCACCACCTAGCTAACCCCCCCCCCAACAGTCTTCTAAAGAAGCATCTACCACTTAAATGACATTAAGGCTGTTACTGAACAATTCTGACTTTTTTGGATACTAGAAATCTGACACAGGCAGTCCTGAAAAAGAAAAAGAAGAGCTAAAACAGAATGATCAAAAAGATAACAGAAAGAGAACAAATGACAAAACAAAATAACAAACAAACCAACAACATTGAAATAGTTCCCTGATGGAATGACCAAAAATGTGAGAACAAATACCAGAAATCCCAGGCTTCATTTTCCTTCTTCTAAAGGACCAAGGCCCAGCTCTAGACAATCTAATTTATGTGATAGATAATGTTAAATCATTGTAGTTCATGGTGTCCTAATACAAAGAGGTAACCATGAATAAGAGAAGCACCAGGAACCTCAATGTCACAAAGAAATTGAAAACGCTTCCTGCACAGTAAATGTCTTCAGTATGGGTTGGAGTCATCCATAGTAATGTACCTAAAAGACCACATTACCCTCTGGGACAGAGCTTGTCCTAGGAGGGACTGGGTTGATACCAAGAAATGCCTTTTATGACCAAGCACAGTGTTTCCTGACTCATTAGCCAGGACTTCCCCATCCCTGGAAGCACTGGGGGAAAGGGGAAGTGGAAGGATACTAAATTTTGGCCCCATTACAGGCCTCTGAAGGAATTTGTCCTTCTACAAAGGCCAAGCAGGCATTTCTACCATCCCCTTATTGCCAGAAAATAATTCCTTCCCAAGAAAGCTACCTCTGGGTCTTCCAAACTCTACTTAGGCATGAGCTTTCTAATGACTGCTAGGTGCTGTACTGACAGTAACAATGAAGGGTCAGTCAGTTCTAGATTATAGTAAATAGTTACAAGAACAAACCATACACTCTCTCTGTGGGGACCAATTTTTTTTTTAAAGTGAGGCAATTGGGGTTAAGTGACTTGCCCAGGGTCACACAGCTAGTAAGTGTTAAGTATCTGAGGCTGGATTTGAACTCAGGTACTCCTGACTCTAGGGCTGGTACTCTATCCACTGTGCCACCTAGCTGCCCCAGGGACCAATTTTTAATTGGGGAGTGTTAGCTAAGCGTCTCACCACAATATTGAGGCAAGGAAGGAGACCGGCAGCCTCCCTCAAAACAGAACAGGATTTATTTAACAAGAAAGAACTTAAAAAACAACAACACACAAACAGGATCAGTAGGATCAAGGGAAATTATACAACCTGAATAACACCACCACCCAGGAATCAGCTGAGAACACAGAGCAGCATCCTGTCACCTTCCAGCTTCAAGCTAGAATGGCGAATCTCCTCCCTTCTTCCCAGCAGACCCCAGACAGCCCCCAGCCAATTGGCTGGTCACTCTGACAATCACATGACTGCCCTCACTAGGTTTCCAATCATTATAATTTTGCTAGGGCCATGCAGGCGTCTGCAAGTAGTAATGACGTGAGGTGCCAGCACCATGGCGATGGCTACAACCAGTGGGTAGAGCACCTTGCCATTAGCGGAGCCCCAGAGGCCAGTGCGTGCACCAAGGTTTTTTTAAAAAATTCTAGCCAAAAGATGGGGTCATAAAAACCTCAAAAAACAATTAATTCTTTACATCCCCCAATTCTTTAGGGACACACTCTTAGCTCACTTCCTATATAATATTGGTCCAGAAAAGTTCACATTTAAAAGTGGCATTGCTGTCAAATGACTCCTGGTCTCAGCTACAACTAGGCTGGAGTCCCAAAGGTCGCTCCTTGTTCCTTGAGCAGTAGATGCTGAGCTGGCTACAAACCTAGACTCTGGGATGCCAGGAAGCCAGGGTTCCCTCCTAATCTTTCAAAACTCACAAGATATGAGGCTCTAATCCTTATTCCTTTTTTTTTTTTTTGCAGGGCAATGAGGGTTAAGTGACTTGCCCAGGGTCACACAGCTAGTAAGTGTCAAGTGTCTGAGGCCAGATTTGAACTCAGGTACTCCTGAATCCAGGGCCGGTGCTTTAACCACTGCTGCATCTAGATGACCCTAATCCTTATTCCTAAAAAGAGTAAAGAATACACACAGTCCAAGGACCAAGGCCCTCTCACAGGGCAATGTGGCCTTCGAGGGAGAAGGCCCGAGGCCTCTCCCCATTCAGCACTATCTCTTACCAGATGCCATGAATGTAGCAGTCACCGAGATCTCCCAAGAGCATAGGAAATAAGACATGAGGTAAAAGCTGACTTAGTCTTTTTTTTTTTTAATTTTTAGTTTTTTTTTTTTAATTTAAACAGGGCAATGAGGGTTAAGTGACTTGCCCAGGGTCACACAGCTAGGAAGTGTCAAGTGTCTGAGGCCGGATTTGAACTCAGGTCCTCCTGAATCCAGGCTCTATCCACTGCGCCACCTAGCTTCCCTGACTTAGTCTTTTTAAAGACACCCTCAGTTCTGACCATGTAGCCAATTTTGTAAGGGTCCCTCTAATCATGTAGTTAGCAGACTAAAACTAATTCTAGAATGTTTATGCATTCTCTACAAGATCTCCAAGGCCCTTCTATTCTACATTATCACAACTCTCTCTGAAGCTGGCTCCTCAGCTTCTCTATCCAGGGAAATACCATCCCAAGTGCCCTAAACATGCTCCTGAGATGTTCCGTTACACCCCCATTCCATGTTTTTTGGGGGTTTTTTTGTTTTTTTGTTTTTTGCAGGGCAATGGGGGTTAAGTGACTTGCCCAGGATCACACAGCTAGTAAGTGTCAAGTGTCTGAGGCTGGACTTGAACTCAGGTCCTCTTGAATCCAGGGCCAGTGCTCTATCCACTGTGCCACCTAGCTGCTCCCCCATGCCATGTTAAGCATTGCCTCCCCATGTCAGGGCTGAATATCTCTTTTCCTATCTGTCCCCCCATCCTAGTGCAGAGCAGTGGCATAGGCTGGAGCATGAGTTCTGTCCTCATGCTAAGACCAAGAAACCTGTTTAGGGGCCTGAGTGCGACTGGGGGTGCTGTCATTGCCCACTTGGGCCAAGGAAGAAGTCCTGCCATGAGTACTTCCACTATGCCCTTGGGTACTTCCATTGCTAGGCAGTCTGACCAGTCAACAGTCCAGGTGAGAGCAGGCTAGGGACATAGCTGTAACACACAAGTGGCTACACCTGCTCATGGGCTTACTATCTGATACAAAGAAATGATAGAAGTTCTAGGATTGTGTCCAGTGCTTCATTCCCTTGAATTCCTAACCAAATCATTGTATAGCACACAACATGGGATTTTCTTTGTCTTGCATTTTTTTTTTCAGCATTCCAACTTCCCCATATCTGAACATCATCATAGCTTTATCTCATGTAGTCTGTCTGCCAAACTTTGGTCTACCCACACCTTCTTTGGAATTTCCCATTTCATATGATGTGTTCCTCTTTCATATTCCACTTCGGGACAATGGCATCATTTATCACCGGCAGACTCAAGAGAGATCACCACCACCCCAGCCTAAGCTTGCTCCATACATAAAAACAGTCACACATACCTCATTATCATTGGTCCCTAACTTAATTTAAATACCAGCCAAAACTCTGAATGATGATGGTCAATCCAGTCTTCCAAATACATGGACCATCCCGAGAAAATAATTGGCTACTTGACATATACAGCATGGAACTACCTGATATCACTATGCTATTGAGTAGAAATATTTAAGAGAATAGACATATATCCATTTGTTAGGGAAGCTGGAATCAATGAGAACAAGTGACATTCATCAAAATCTAATTACCAAATATTTATATGGAAAAAAATCTAATTACCATTCAGATATCTGGGGTGATTTGACATACTCCAGTTAGATTTTTTTTTTTAAAGAATTGAGGCATTATTAAATTTTGGCAATAATTCAGAAAGTTACATTTGACCATCTGTCATATAATCTGTAGATTCTTAGCTTACCAATAGACAACTAAAATGTAGGTGATTAGTGTTCAGACTGTTATAATCAGTTAGAACTAGACTAGCATTAGAAATAAAAATACAATAATAATTATGATCTATAAGTGAAATGCTCCCTTG
This sequence comes from Dromiciops gliroides, assembly GCF_019393635.1. NCBI lineage: Eukaryota > Metazoa > Chordata > Mammalia > Microbiotheria > Microbiotheriidae > Dromiciops > Dromiciops gliroides. The sequence continues at coordinate 604,064,875 of NC_057862.1, read as the reverse complement.
AGAGCAAACTGCTCATGGGAAATCCATCAAATTCTTCAAGGAGTCATAAGGGTTTTTTTCTTTCCTGGAAAAGATTTATAGTCAAATGGAACCCTGGAACAATTAAAAAATATATATTATTTACTTCCCACTAGTATATACAACGCATTCATGGAGATTGCTTTATTCACTCCATCTTTCCCTAAGATTAGGTCTATTATAGCACCTGAAATTTATATATGAAATTTATGGAAAGTTGAGTGTCACATGCTGAATATTGCCTTGGATTGTTATTCAATTTTGGGGATATTATTCATTTAAGTCATCTCTCCCAAACTAGACAATGAGCTCATTGAGGGTAGAGATAATGCCTTTTTTTTGAGTGTGTGTAGACATTCAATATGTATTCATTGATACAAAGAATCAATTTACAATAAGCCTGTACCATTCCCAAGTATAAGAAAAGCCAATCAGTCAGTCAGTCACTAAGTATTTAATAAGCACCTACTATGTGCCAGGCACTGTGCTAACTGCTGGGGATACTGAAAAAGGCAAAAAAAAATTTTTTTTAAATAGTCCCTGTTAATGGGGAGAGACAAAAAACACATGATATAGACAAGATAAATGGGAGATAATCATCAGAGATAGTGAGGTTGTTTTGTTTCGTTTTGTATTTTGGCAGGGCAATAGGGGTTAAGTGACTTGCCCAGGATCACACAGCTAGTAAGTGTCAAATGTCTGAGACCGGATTTGAACTCAGGTACTACTGAATCCAGGGCCGGTGCTTTATCCACTGCGCCACCTAGCTGCCAGATAGTGAGGTTTTAACTGAAACTTAAAGGAAGCCAACCAAGAAAGGAAGGAAATGAAGATAAGGAAAGTGAGAATTCCAGACATAAGGGACAACCAGTGAAAATGCTTAGAGCCAGAGATGAACTGAGTTGTACAGGATCAATGAGGAAGCCAGTGTCACTGTATTACAGAGTATGTGCTAGGGAGTAAGGTGCTAAGAAAACTGGAAAGGTAGGAGGCAGCCAGGTTTTAAAAGGTTTTGAATAGGGGCAGCTATGTGGTGCAGTGGATAGAGCACTGACCCTGGAGTCAGGAGTACCTGAGTTCAAATCCAACATCAGACACTTGCCACTTGCTAGCTGTGTGATCCTGGGCAAGTCACTTAACCCCAATTGCCTCACCAAAAAAAAAAAAAAGTCTTTGAGTAAGAAATAGGACTTTCTATTAGATCCAGGAACCATTAGGGTTAACTGAATAGGGTGGTTCGATAGTGGTGTGATTCATTCGAGGGACTAAGAATAGGAATACCATGCTTCCTCCACCCCCATTCCCCAAACGCTGCCCCCCCATACCTCCCTGGCCTTATAGATCTTCCTGTCTTGACTACACAATCAAAATTTCTATCATGTTATTGGGGGTGGGGTGGGGGTGGGGCGGTAAATTAGCATTGCCTCTAGAATGCCCTACCAAATTTCTTTCATAAATTACTTTTGGGGGGCTAAATTAATATTACCTCCAGAACACCCTACCTTTAGAAGATAAAATCTGGGGCAGCTAGGTGGCACAGTGGATAGAGCACTGGCCCTGGAGTCAGGAGTACCTGAGTTCAAATCCAGCCTCAGACACCTAACACTTACTAGCTGTGTGACCTTGGGCAAGTCACTTAACCCCAATTGCCTCACTAAAAAAAAAAAAAAAAAAAGAAGAAGAAGATAAAATCTAACCCAAAAGGTACAACCCATTAATGCACTTTTAACCTATCACCAGGGTGCTATTTATCAGTTCCCTAGTACAAAGTAGAGGGGACAAAGTAACAGGCAATTTCTGATAAAAGACATGGCAGTGAAAAAAAGGTTTTGTGCAACAAGGTACCGAGTGAGGAAGACAGCCTAAGGGAACAGCTGCAGGAAGGGGCCCTGGGTAACAAAGGGAGTACAAGTCTCTGAGCACCTGTATGAATGGCTTTTTTTAGGGGATGGAGAGAGGTAAGAGCGAAAGGGGAAGACAATGTCTAAATGTTAGCAGAGGGGAGAACACTGAAGACAAATTTTGTTTACTTTAAAATTTTGTCCAAGATTGGATTAGGGTTGCAGGACACATATTATGAGCGATTCCTATCCTTTTAAGGTGCAAGCTGAGACACAGGGAAGTTACACTTATTCAAGGTCACACTGAGAATCATTGTCAGATTCGTAACGAGAAACTTCACCAGCGCCCTTTCCATTGCTGCCCTACTTTCAGAAACACACCTGCTGGACTCACACACCATGAGAGTGAGCTCATAGGGAAGAGAGATAATCTCAGAGGTGAACAGAGGACTTGACTGACTAACACCCACTCCTAAATTGCCCTCGGAAGGGGGCTGGAGGTCAATATAATGAACGAGTCACTGATGTCTGTTCTTGATAGTTCATACCTAATACCTGGAACAAGTACAGCTTGTGACTTCTCTTTGGCCACAATAGTAATGAAGATGCATGTCTGTGGTACATTTTTTCTGCATTAATTTACTGATTTCCCATCATATCGCTTTCAAACACTCTACATTCTAGCTAAAAGACTTATTTGCCACAGGGGGAGAATATATTGGTCCCTACATGTCACACGCCATCTTCTTCCTCTGTTTGTTTACAAAAGTTGTTTCCCCCCTGCCTAGAAGGTGTCCCTTCCTAACCTCTACCTACCCTTTGGAATCTTCCCTTCAAAGCTCAACCCAAGTGCTACCTCCTTTATGAGACCTGTCCTGCTTCCCTCAGTTGTTAGCCCCAGTGCTAATTAAAACTGGTTTGGTCCTTCAGAGTCAGGATTGCAATGAAATAAGACCCTCAAAGACCTTCTAATAGGTAACAAAAGGAGTTTCATTTATCTGTAATGTAGAAAGGATTCTCAGAAAGGATACAGCACTGGTTCAGTTGGACTTGGCCTCCACTGCCTCCAACAGAAATGTATCTGATTAGTCAAGTGTTTTCTGTGTGGTCGTAACTTGCATGGCAGTGGGATATCCGCCAAGTCAGAAGGGAACTGATTCCTCATGGGTTGGCATTCTATACCCTTGGCAAGCAGGAAGCTGAGTCAGCAGCTCCTCTTAGACTCCTGAAACAATCAAGTCTCAGGGTTAGCTTTCCTGCCTTTTTGGAAAGCCCAGCTACATGGCAGATGTTGCTCCTACCATACCCCACCTCTTGGTGGACGAAGTCTTTTAAGACTTTGCCATTTAGAGGACCTTCTAAAATGTGAAAGGCCCTCAGGCCTGACCTTGCGGATACAAGAAGCTTAGAATAGGCAGCACTAGAGGAAGAATTAACATAGGTAAAAGAAAAACAAAAAGAGAAATATGAGGGGATGGGGGCCAGAAAGAAAGCACCATGACAGGTCTGTGAGAATGACCAAACATGGGAGGAGAATAATACCAGAAATCTCAGGCTTTGCCTCTCTCCTTAGGAAGGACTAAATCCCAGATCTGTCATGTGGTAGGTGATGTTGGGGCAGTTCAAATTGAATCTCCTGATATACATTGATAGTGACCAGTGGCACAGTAGATAGAGCAAGGTGCCTATAGTCCGAAAGACCTGAGTTCAAATTTATTAGCTGCTTGTCCCTGGGCAAGTCATTTAACCTTTGCTTGTATCAGTTTCCCCATTTGTAATAACAGCACCAACTTCCTAATACTGTTAGGAGGATCAAAAGAGATTATGATTATAAAGCTCTTAGCACAGTGCCTGTCACACATGATTACAGTAGGAATATTGCCAAGAAGAGTAACAGTGCATAGATCAAAGGGTCAGAGATTTAGAAATGGAAGGAGTCTTAGAAGCCATCAAGGTCAATGCCCTCTTTTCACAGATGAAGAACTAAGGCCAAGAAAGGGTAAATAACTCACGCAAGTGTCTATGATATGATTAGAAATCAGATCTTCTTTACTTCAAATTCAATACACTGGGCAGCTAGATGGCACAGTGGTAAAGCACCGACCCTGGATTCAGGAGTACCTGAGTTCAAATCCGGCCTCAGACACTTGACACTTACTAGTTGTGTGACCCTGGGCAAGTCACTTAACCCTCATTGCCCTGCAAAAAAAAAATTAAATTAAAAAAATTTTTTTTCAAATCAATACTCATCTGGAGTTAGGTAGCTAAGAGATCATTACTCCTTTCCATGCAGCCTCTGCCCATTACAGAGTCAACACAGAATTTTGTCCTATATGGCTACTGCTTCAGTGTTTCTTATCCCACCAGCCAGGATGTTCTTCTCCCTGAGAATCATAAGGAGAGGAGTTAATATCAAATTTCTGCTCCCTTTAGAGGCCTCTGCTAAGGGGCTGCCCCCTTCTTCAATAGGGTCTGGGCAAGAACTCTTCCTAACCTTCATTCACTTGCTCATGCCTCTCTTTTATCTGGAACCATTGATGAGGCAAGCAGAACTGAGTTCTAGTGGAAGAGAGGGTCATATAGGTGACATAGTGGCTAGAGTGTTAGACCTGGAGTCAGGAAGATTCATCTTCTTGAGTTCCAATCTAGCCTCAGACACTAATTAGCTGTGTGACCCTGAACAAGTCACTTACCCCTTGTTTGCCTCAGTTTCCTCATCTGTAAAATGACCTGGAGAAGGAAATGGCAAACCACTCCAGTATCCCTACCAAGAAAACCCCAAATGGAATGACTGAAAAAACAACCAAACAACAATAAAAATGGAAGAGACCATCTAACAGTTAACAAAAGGTTTACTTAGTCATAACATGGAAAGAATATAGCATTGGTTCAGGTAGACATGGCCTCTAACAGCTCAAAATGGAAGATGGCTGGTCAGTAGGGTGGGTTTGGTGTGGTGACTAGAAAAGCAAGGGGACATCTTCCAAGTTTTAGGAGTACTGATGCCTTATGGGCTAGACTTTCATACCCTTAGTGAGCCAAGCCTTAGCTTTCTAGACCAATCAAGTTTCAGGGACTCCCTTACCCTTTAGGGAAAGTGGCACAGGCTATGCAGTAGAACCCCCAAATTATTTTGTTTTGTAGATGTAACACCTGGGGCATCTCCACACACATGGAGCCCCTAGAAAGCTGCTCCAGGTTCAAGGTAGCCTGTGTGTCTGAATCCACTCAGAACAATAGCTTACAAGTCCTCACTAATGGGTTTCTTTTTTTCTTTAGTTAGTGAGAGGATATAATTTTGTTCAAAGCAAAGATATTTAATAAAATAGCAATGTAAGAAAAACCACTGTCGCTCCTCACTCCCCATAAATATACATAAATAAATATATAAATACTATATATTATATATTATAAATATATAAATAAATATACACGCTCCCAAAAATATATATACCGTCAGTAAGGAGAGTAGGAATGCATAAGGATTCCCTCCCCCAGTGGCTAAGGTACATACATAAAACTCATATAGATGATGCTATGGGGCCCGACCATTGAGGGGGTTATCAATCATATCTCTCTGGACTTCTTGCTCTTCTGATCTCTAAAGCTCTCATGGTGAGTCTCAGTTAAGTATTGCTTTGGTAGCTACTGGGCAAGTAGTCTCTACTAGGCAAATACAAAAGGAGCAACTACAAAATGCTCTGTTTGCCATTTAAGGTCCTTCATAACCTACCCTACCTCCTCCCTTTCCAGTCGTACTCCCTAACCCATATTCTCTGATCCAGTTGATGGGGGATGGCAAATTAATTGATCAGATTGATCGTGAGTCATCCCAAAAGAATTATAAGACTCAGTGACTCAGTTTCCCAAGTTTTATTGATAGAATGTTGACCACAGGGAGAGAACCAGAAAAATATAGAAAGGTATCTCTCAAATAGGGAAAGAAAAGACATATTTATAGTATGAATAAAATTGATTATCAGTCTCATTATAATAATCTCCACCTTAGGGAGGTAGAGGGGAGGGCTTATCCTAATTTGGAGTTCCTGGGGTCCTAAGTCAACCCCCGAGGTGGGTACCTTTTTCCAGGGAGGTGTGTTTTGGGGGTTTACACATCATAAGGTGAATCTGGGGACAAACTTGGCCTTTTCTGCACATGTTACCTCAACTTGCCAAGGTCAGAGTGTTCATTCCCATGCCTAGTTTCTGGATATTTTCATTTACCAGTTAGGATTTCTATAGTCTGTCTCTATGTCTTTGTTATAGTTAAGGTCTCTACAACCTGCCTCTTTATGTTCTTGTTGTGGGTGGTGATTAATGGGGGGTAATAAGAGCCTAGGTCCTGATTTGTAATGAAGGTCCAAGTTATCCATTAATCCCTTTTGGGCTGGGGTCTGAATCCCTCTTAGAGCTCAGATCTAAATCAGAGCCTGGGTCTTAAGTTTGTCTGTTAATGCTTTCTTTGCTTCCTATATCACAGTGACACTGGTCTCCTGGATGTTCCACAGACAAGACACTCCATCTCAGCTCTGGGCATTTTATCTGACTGTCCCCTGCATGCCTAGAACTCTCTCCCTCCTCTACCTACTGACCCCACTAGCTTCCTTCAAGTCCCAACTAGAATTCCACCTTCTACAGGAAGCCTCTCACCCCTCTTAATTCCAGTGCTTTCTTTCTTTTAATCATTTCCTAATTATAACACATATAGCTTGCTTTGTATATATTTGTTTGTACGTTGTCTCCCCCATTAAATTGTTAGCTTCTTGAGGATAAAGACTGTCTTGTGCTTCTTTTTGGATCCCCAGTGTTTAACATAGTGTTTGGAACATAGTAGGTAAGGGAATTGGGGGCATTAGGACAGCATGTGGTTAGTAATGGGAATCAATTGAACCACACTGACTCCATCTTGTAACTCAATTCTGTAGCTTAGCTCAGTTCCCTTTCTATTCAATTATGGGTCTAGTTCAACTTCTATCTTGTAAGAAAACTTTATGCAATTGTGGGAATTGAAGAAAACTTTATTGTATTGTTTGAACCTATCCCTGATGTGGCTGAGAGGTTGAATCAGCTCTCTCCCTGCTGCTTAGAGACCCTTAACTAAGGACCTAGGTTATATTGACCAGAAACCTAGTCAGACCCAAAGGAATTTTCTCACAACTGTACATCTCAAGCAACCCATATGTCTTATCTGAAAACGGGCCCCATTCTGATCAATCCGTTATTGTTTCCATGTTCTTTTGATGTTTTATAGACATTTGTGGGGAGTGGGACATCTCTTATTCTGATTTCAGGTGATTGCACCTATTTTCTCTCCCCTTCCCAACTTGCAAAGTCCCTAATCTTTCCTCTAATTAGAAATCAGATTAACTAATGTTGTATCCTGGTTAATTGTTTCCTTTGAACTAATAGGTCTTATTTGATTACTTGTTTTGAAGGTATAAAATCTGTCTCCCCCTCTATTCAGGGGGAGGTCTGGTCCTGATTTGTTGGGCAATTGGCATGCATTGGTTAATAAACTGATATGCTGGGCAGCTAGGTGGTGCAGTGGATAAAGCACCAGCCTTGGATTCAGGAGGGCCTGAGTTCAAATCCCACCTCAGCACTTGACACATACTAGCTGTGTGACCCTGGGCAAGTCACTTAACCCTCATTGCCCCACAAAAAACCCAATTAATTAATTAATTAACTTATGTGCTCAGAAGCCAGAACCTTTGTTTCCTCAGTCATTTCATTTCACCCACCACATAGGACTTAAGAAATATTTATTGATTATTTGATTGATAAGCACTTGACAGGTACATCTCTTTAGGGCTACCCAAATCATCCCTACTTCAATCTGCTAGGGTAGAGCCCAGGAGTCCTTTCCAGTTACCAAACCCAACACACCCTACTGACCAGCCATCTTCCATTTTGAGATGACAGAAGTCATGTCAACCTGAACTATGGTTGACTAAATAAACCTCCTTTTGCTAACTGTTAGATGGTCTCCTACACTGGAATGCAGTTCTTCTTGTTCACCCATGGTTCTAGATAAGAAAGAGTCATGGGCAACTTGATGAAGGTAAAAGAGGGGGCAGCTAGGTGGTGCAGTGGATAAAGCACCAGCCCTGTATTCAGGAAGCCCTGAGTTCAAATCTGCCTTCAGACACTTGACATTTACTAGCTGTGTGACCCTGGGCAAGTCACTTGACCCTCATTGCCCTGCTCCCCCCCCCCAAAAAAAAGAAAAAAAAGGTGAGGGAGAATAACCCAGGACCCATAACCCCAATCTATTTTTTTAAAATATTGTGATAACCGTACATTGATATAATTTCCTTTGTGATTTTATGTATTCAAAAACATTCTGATAAGAGGTTCATAGGCTTCACCAAACAGCCAAATGGGTATAAGACGGGAAAAAAAAGGTCAAGAACTGCTGGTAGAGTAGCAAGATCCTTTCCCTGATAAGGGTAGTCAGACAAGCTCTTTAGTAGTAGAAACCAACCCAACTAACCAAGACCCAGAATACAATTGTCTTTCCAAACATTTCTAAACCGTGTTCCCTGCACCTCAATTATCATCTTTAATTCTTTCTGCATGTGTACTCTGCCCCTGGGACCCCAGTTCTGATAGGTGAGATTTTACCATATCTTTCCTGGAACCAGGCTTCTTGGCCATTCCCAAACCATGACATCACATTCTGAATTACCAGGTCCTTCCTATCTCCACTTGAAACTATTCTTTAAATGTGGTGTGTTCCCATTAGAATGTAAGCTCTTTGAAGGCTAGCCTACCTACCCACCTAGCATTTGCATTTCTGTAGCCTATCACAGTGACTGATAAATGCTTTGTGAGGAAATGGGGAATGGTCTCCTCTCAATAAGAATATAATCATGGGGCAGCTAGGTGGCACAGTGGATAGAGCACTGGTCCTGAATTCAGGAGGACCTGAGTTCAAATGCGGCCTCAGACACTTAACACTTACTAGCTGCGTGACTCTGGGCAAGTCACTTAACCCCAATTGCCTCATCAAAAAAATAAAAATAAAAATAAAGAATATAACCATTACCATTCAAATTATACTCCTCAGGACCTGTTTGAGGAAAAAGGTCTCAGCCCCTCTCCTTCCTCTCCAGTAAACAAGATCACATGGTTCAAGGAGCCCTGAGCTGGTCTAAATTAGCTCCTCTTCTGGGCTGTGTCCATATAAGGGAAGATTGAAGAAATGCCCTCCCCCATTGGCTAAGAAGTGTCACCTCCCCCATTGGCTAAGAACCCAAAGAATAATTATGGAAATTAGGGTTAGGAATAATGCGTTCTGGTTAGCTAGTTTTTGCACATAGATAGTAACCCTTGAGTAATTGACCAGTGATGAAAAAGGGGAGGGTTCATTCACATTAGGGACTAGGGGTTAAAACGGGGCCTGCAAGCCCCCATTCTTTGCATCCACCAGCTGCACACTGGGTTGCCCATTGCCTTTGATACATCAACGCCACTGAGTTCCAGAGAATTATTGAGCAGGAGTTGTTTTCCTCACATGCTTCATGAATGCTTTTTTCTTTTTTTTCCATGAATGTTTTTTTCACTCATTCACTCCATTCATTCATTCACTTGTTCATTCATTCATTCAAGTCTTTTCAACCTCTGGAGGTACACAAAGCCCTCACTTAAAAATAACTAGCTAATTTATGGTTGTATAGTCACAAAATCCTCATGGGTTAATATGCAAATGAATTTAAGCCAGAACAAAATGTAATCTAAGGAGACAAGGTCATTTTTCTCCACCTATCTAGCCCACATTCCTGCTTTTATTGCAGGCAGTCGTTCAACAGAAAAATTTAGTTGCTTTGATGCCCTTTTTTGACCATCAAAAAACCTCCAGTGAAACACATATATTTTGTATTTGCTTATCTGTGTACATTATTTTTCTCACCTCGGTCCCATAGTGTAAGCTCCTTGAGAACAGAGATGATTTTAATTTTATGTATACTCAACACTTTGCACTATGTGTAACATGTAGTAGGTGCTTAATAATTGCTTATTGAATTAAATTGGGTTGAATTCATGTGAATAATTTAGCATTTATTCCTAAATCTACCTGCTGAACTAAAAGTGTGAGCTATCAGAGTACCATATTACACTCTTTAAAATAGATGGTACAATCTGGAATTGTGCAAAGAAAATGATTGAACTGCTCACATGCTTTGACCCAGAACTTCTGTTGGACCTATAACCTGAGAAAGTCAATGACAATAAGGTAAAGGCCCATATATACCAAGGTAGTTGCAGCAGCATTATCTGTGGTAGCAAAGAACTAGAAACAAATGTTCTACTGTCTTCATGTGCCTCAATTTGTTTAGTCATTTGCCAATAAAATGCCAATTATTTATAGGTTTTTGCCAACGCAAAGAGTGTTGTAATAAATAACTAATATTATCATATATATGAGGCTTGTCCCAACAGCTTTGATCTCCTTGGGGGTATTAAGCAATGTCATTACTCTGTTAAAGGGTAGGAAATGTTTACACATCTCTAACATAATTCCAAATTGTTTTCCAAAATGGTTAGACTTATTTATGACTGGGTTCTCATACGTTTTTCATTCTGTTTCTCCACTAGCTCCTTCTTAAGCAGCTACAGACTTACTTGGTTGTCCCCTAAACCAAAAATGGCCTACCCTTGACCCCCTGTCCCTTCCAGCACTATCACATCTTTTGCTTCACTGCCAAACTTCTTGGGGAAAAGTTGTGCCTCCAGTCTTTCATCACTCAACATATCCTCAATACTTTCCAGTCTTGTTCCTGTCTTAATTAAATTATGAAATTATATTTAAAAGCCACTTATTCATTTAAATTATATTTAAAACTCTCCCATGCCTGGAGTTCTGTCCCTCCTCATCTCCACTTCCCGATTTCCCTGGCTTCCTTCCAGTGTCAGCTAAAATCTCACCTTCTATAAGAAACTTTTCTCAGTCCCTCTTAAATCTAATGCCTTCTTTCTGTTGATTATCTCCCATTTAATCTGTCCATAGCTGTTTGCGAGGTGTCTCCCCATTAGACTTTGAGTTTCTTGAGAGTACTGGCTTTTTTTTTTTTGCCTTTCTTTGTATCACCAGCCCTTACTTAGCAAAGTACCTGGAATATAGTAGTTACTCAATAAATGCTTGTTGACTGAATGAATTGTAGACCGGCTAAACAAACTGTGGTTCTGTGAATATAATGGAATACATGGATGACCTTGGCCACATCAATGTCATAAAGCTTCTTTACAGCTTGTTTAAGCTGATGCTTGTTGGTCTTGACATCCACAATGAAGATAAGAGTGGTGTTGAACTCTATATTCTTCATAGCAGACTCAGTGGTCAAGGGAAACTTAATGATGGCATAGTGGGCAAGCATGTTTCTCCTCGGGGCACTTTTCCGAGGGTACTTGGGCTGCCTTCGAAGTCTTAGAGTCTTGGATAGCCAGAAGGTGGGGGATGTTCAGATCTTCTTCTTTTTGTGGCTGTGCACACCCTTCAATATTCCCTTCTCAGCCTTCAAGGCCTTGGACTTGGCTTCGGTCTTGAGGGAGGAACAACTGCTTCCTTCTTTGTCTTCAGTGCCATCTTGGGGAAAAGCTACAGCACTTATATTTCCCACTATATTCCTTATCCCTATTCCTTCCCAGAAAGCTATCCCTTATGCTAAAATAGGAAGAAAAGAAGAAAGGAAAGAAGGAACGAAGGAGGGAAAAAGGGAAGGAGGGAAGGTCAACACACTGATCAGGCCTGATGGAGAGAAAAAGGTCTAGGTCCAAGTGGCTCCAGACTAGGATGCATTGGAAGTTGCCAACAAAATTGGAATCATCTAAACTGTGTCCAGGGCAGCTGGGTGGTGCAGTGTATAGATTTATCCAACATCACACAGATCAGTGTCAGTCAACATTTGAATCTAGAGCCTCTGATTGTAAATGCATTTCTCATGCTACTGCACCACATACAGAGCCTTAGTTATCAAGGGATTCTATCACAGGTATTTGGGGCTCACATGTGGATTATATTTTTTCTATATAGCAATGGAATATAGAATGGACTTCCCCTCCCTCCTTTCTCTCCTCCCTTCTGTGCTGCAGCCTTACACATACCAACCTATGGGATTTGGTTCATATAAATTAAAGTCACCATGTTTTACCTAGCATTGTTGCCTACACTGTTAATCACCTATCATAAATGCCCCCACCCTTCCTCAGGTCTATTAAAACAAAGGTTAAGGTCCATGTCTCCCTGTCACACTAGAGTTGCTTCTATCTAAGCTAGATTCAACTCTTGGAACAAACTGGATTCTATCCTCCCCTGTCTCCTTCCTGTCCAAAAGAACTTTGTATATTCTCTGCAGTGTTGAATGATTCACTCATGACAACAGTATTTCCTCAATTAATAGTTACTGGTAATAAATAATGTGACCACTGAATAAGGGGTGATTTAGTTGAGTAGGAACAGAACTTAAATGAGAGAGCAGAGAAACAAGAAACCTGACTTTCTAAACTGAAAATACAAACTGATAGCATCTAGTGCATTGTAAGCCCTTATTAAATGTTTGATTGATTTGGCTTATTCATTTACGCTACTATCCCTAATTCAAATTATCTGCACCACTTCTTCTTCTTCTTTTTTTTTTTGGGGGGGGGTGAGTCACTTGGGGTTAAGTGACTTGCCCAGGGTCACACAGCTAGTAAGTGTCAAGTGTCTGAGGCTGGATTTGAACTCAGGTCCTCCTGAATCCAGGGCCGGTGCTCTATCCACTGTGCCACCTAGCTGCCCCCACTTCTTTCTTAAACTATGGCAATATCCTCGTAGTTTAAGTTCCTGCCTATAGCATCTCTTTTCTAATCCATCCTCTACACTATTTCCCAAGTATTTTCCAAAATAATAGCTCTTAGTCTCAATTGCCTCCAGAATAAAATAAACTGCTTTGTTGGATAGTATTTGAAGCCCACACAATCTTTCTAGACTTATTTCATATTATTTACTTTGCATAATCTAAATTCTATCTTCCATCTCTGTGTCACACATATCTGGAATGCACTTCCCTCTTCACCACTATCTCTTAAAATCCTTAGCCTCATTTAAGATTCAGCTTCTCTGATTGCTCTAGTTGATATTCTCTTCTTTCTCAAGGTATCTCATTTATTTAATGTATCTCCAAGTATACCCCTTGAGAGTGCCTATGCAGAACCTTCTGAGACTACTTCCTTATTTGAGGACCTGGTCCCCAGAGGGTAGCTGCTACGATTAATATCAGGGTTCTAGGTGTTACCTTGAGAAAACAGGTTTCTAGTCAATCATAGGCCCCCACAGGTGTACTTCCCACTGATGATCAGTCAGTAGCCTCAATTATCTTTTAGCAAATTTATTTACAAAGAGGGTATAGTATGAACAGTTGGCACAAAATATTCTCCTCAGAATCAAGTGCACGCTCTCTAACAATTACACAGAGTCCTTAGGAAGAATGGACATAAACATCATGTATGGTGGTAGATGGGACATAATAAACTTATGAACACAAAGTACAAAGGTAGTAGGTACACATGTAAGGAACATAGGAGACCAAGGGGAAACTCCTAACTCCTGATGACTGGAAGTTAGTCCTTTTCTCTCTTCAGAGTCCTCATGAAGTTCCTCTTAGATGTAGCTTTCTGCTTAGCTTTGAGGGTCAATATTTTTTAGACTCAGTAGCCAGTACTTCTCTGTGCTATGAAGGGTCATACTCCTTGAAGCTGCTTCTTTCCTTGTGGGGATATCTTTTTTGTATCCATCTGGGGATCAATTTCAAACTAACCAGTTTGTAATTTCCAAAATACTGTTTTTTTTTGAAAAACAGGACATTTACTTATTTCTAGTCTTTTGTACCTCTCTGGTTCTCCATGATTCCTTAAAGATTACTGAAAATGGTTTCCTAATCACATCTTCAAATTCTTTTAATATTCTGTGTTTTAAAAGGTCTAGAACAAGGAACTTGCACCTAGAGCACTAGTTTTGAATTTTTTTTTTTTGCTCACAATACTGTATTCTTTGCTTGTGAGGAATCATAACACATTGAATGTTTAAGTTGGCAACATCACGTGAGAGTGAGAGAAATTATTATTTTACTATTATTTTAATAATCAATTATTAAATTAGGATCTAAGCTTTTTTCTTTTATTTACTCATTTAAGGCACAGCCCCTGTAAAAAAAAAAAAAAACAACTAGTCTGAAGGATATGATTAATTGATGAGATTATACCAGCCCTCAAGGAATATGCTCTTTAATCTTGGGACCTTCCCCAACCAGGAGACCTTACTTCTGTTTAGAGTGTAAATAAAATCTGGTCTAGGAGAGTTCTTACCCAGAGGAAAAGAGTCCCAGTCCTTGTTACTCCTCCATTAGAGTTTAGGGTGACCCAGGTCATGATAGAGAAAACCAACCAGAGTGGTCTAAATGGATATGGATTCCCCTGTGCAGATTGCTGGAGGTGGCTGAGTCTCATGATTAAGCCCACATTCTCAGCAGGAGGAGCTGAAGACTTCTAGCTGGCCTCCTCATTAAATGTCCATCAATCAGAGCTGATTCTCACTTGTCAGGGGCATATCCTTTTACAAAGGCATTTGAGGCATTCAGTGTCTCCACTGGTGGTCTTTGGTTCAAGAGAAACTACTGATTATTAATTTTTTATTAGCTAGGTTGATTAATAAATTGATTATTAATTACCCAGAAACTCTTTCTCTTGGGGTTTTTCATTTGTGACAAGAGTCAAGAGATTTTTGCATGAGCAGTTTCCCTTCAACAAGCACAGATATTTTTGGTTAAGTTCTTTGCAAGGTTAAGGTCTGTTTCATCCCAAGGTTAGGGTGTATGTATAAATAGAAAGTTTTGCTTATTTGGGGTTTTTTTATTGGTAAATAAGGTTTGGAGCTTGCCTAGGTCACCTAAGATAGAAATATCCACATGGAATATAATAAGAACCTACTCATAATATGAACATTCTACAAAGGCCCATCAGGTGTTTAGGAGCAGTCTTTTTCCATTGGCTGTGTAGCCAGAATTGTCTGTGTTTAAAAAAAAACAACAAACCAACTACCTGGCTGAGTTCATTCAGTCCTCTTTCCTGCATTTGCATCTAAGGGTGGAGTCCTTCACCCACAGCAGGTGACACCATACAATAAGGGGGAAGTACTTGAAGACTATCTGCTCTCCCCTATAGGCCTCATGGCCCTGCAAAATGAGATTGGGGTTTTGTCCTGATTCATTTTTATCCATTTCACTTCTGGATGCAGGGAAAGAAATCTACAACCCAGGAGTGTGAGCCATCGGGATCTCAAAGTTCAGGAATTACAGGCCAGATGCTGAAGTTATCACAAGTCCTGAGAATCAAGGGTTTTGGACATTAGCCTAGTGGGGTTTTGGATTTGAAATTGATGGGGATTAATACTATGTAAGAACTGAGTTAAACCATAAATCTCCCTCCACTCTCCTCCCTGGAGACTAAAGTGGTATAAAAGGAATTATGTCCCCAATGTGTCAGAGAAAGTTTGTACGTGCTTATGGTAAATATTTCTTTCTAAATGCTAATCTGATAAATTTAAATGGAACTGGGATGCTAGTCACTGGATCTTAAAAATGAAGAGGGGAATGCAATCTGTAGTTGCTTGAACTGATGGTACATAACAGAGAATCCCCCAGACCCATCATAGTGCTAAAGAAGAGGAAAGAAAGGAGCAGTAAACATAACTCTCCTGGTCCTCAAAAAGTGGGGCTAGAACAAAATCATGGTACATTTTTTTAAAAGTAACAAGTATTTTTTTAAAAATCAGTTCCTCCAAGTACCCCCCCATTAAGAAAATTATTTTATCCCCCAACCATGTTTTGTTTATTTTGCAAATACTAAATTATTACATATTCTGAATTAGTAAAAATTTATATTAAAATGAAATAATAGGACATCTCAAATTTAACCATTAAATATTCTGGGTTAGTAAAATTTATATTAGGGGCAGCTAGGTGGTGTAGTGGATAAAGCACCAGCCTTGGATTCAGGAGGACCTAAGTTCAAATCCAGCCTCAGACACTTGACACTTACTAGCTGTGTAACCCTGGGCAAGTCATTTAACCCCCATTGCCCTACCAAAAAAAACCCCAAAACACCCCCCCCCAAATGTATATTAAACAATTATATATGGGGGCAGCTAGGTAGAGCAGTGGATAAAGCACCGGCCCTGGATTCAGAAGGACCTGAGTTCAAATCTGACCTTGACGCTTGACACTAGCTGTGTGACCCTGGGCAAGCAAAAATCAAAAAACCAAAAAATAGTCATACATAAACTTTATTTTATATGAAATAACAGAATATCTCAAATTTAACAGCATATCAAGTGAATCTCAACCATCCCACTCAACCACTCCAGAATACTACTGCAGAATCCATTTGAGAATCAATAACCTAGAAAGTGGGACTCAAGAATAAAGATCTGTTATGAATATGGTAAGGAGATATTCTCTGAAAAAGTTGAGAACTAGAGTCCGGTGGAGCTTTGCCTATTTTTTCCCTTGACTGTACTGAGAAATGTAAATGTAGTTTTTCTCCTCAAAACTCTAATCTTAAGTATCAAAAGCCAGTGTAATGAGGAGAAATAAAAAAAAGACAAATGTTGGAGGGACTATGGGAAAACAGAAGCATGCATTGTTGGTGGATTTGTGAATTGGCCTAGCCATTCTGGAAAACTATTTAGAATTATGTCCCCAAAGTTACTAAAGTACGCACACATTTTGACCCAGTGATGCCACTTTTAGTTCTATACCCAAAAGAGATAAAAGAAGGAGGAAAAGGACTCATGTGTACAAAAATATTTAAAGCAACTCTTTGTGGTGGCAGAAAAACTGGGAATCAAAGAGGTGCTCATCTGATGGGAAATGGCTGAACAAAATATGGTATATTAATTAATTAATTTAACTAGCATTTATATAGTGCTTTAACATTTGCTTTTTTTTCTTTTTCTTTTTTTTTTCCAGGAAAATGAGGGTTAAGTGACTGCTTTAACGTCTGAAAAGTGCCTTTATAAATATCATCTCATTTTATCCTCATGACACCACCAGAAGGCAAGTGCTATTATTATCCCTGTTTTACCGATGAGAGAACTGAAGCAGATAAATGTTAAGTGACTTGCTCAGGGTCATACAGCTAGTAAATGTCTGAGGCTGAATTTGAACTCAGGTCTCCCTGACTCCAGGTCCATTGTTCTATTCACTAATCACTTAGCTATAATTGGGATTTGGATGAGAAAAGTTAATACTAAAATAAGATTCTACCACTATACCAGGGGTCATGGTTCTGCTATTTTAATTCCTGAGGTTGTGTTAATAAGTCAATCAACAAGTATTTATTAAGCATGGACTCTGTGCCAGGCACTAGGTTAGATTCTAGGGATTAAAAGACAAAGGAGTAGGGGCAGGTAGGTGGCCCAGTGGATAAAGCACTGATCCTGGATTCAGGAGGAGCTGAGTTCAAATCCAGCCTCAGACACTTGACACTTACTAGCTGTGTGACCCTGGGCAAGTCACTTAACCCTCATTGCCCCGCCCCCCCCCAAAAGACAAAGGGAATGGGCAGCTAGGTGGGCAGATTGATTGAATTAACTTTAAGTGAGTTAATCAGCTAAATCAGTCAATCCAATCAATCTTGATCCAATCAATCCTCTCAAGGGGCCTTTGGGCATTTCCCCAAACACTATTATTCTCTCTCTCTCTCTCTCTCTCTCTCTCTCTCTCTCTCTCTCTCTCTCTCTCTCTCTCTCTCTCTCTCTCTATATATATATATATATATATATATATATACACACACACACACACACATATGTATATATACACACATATATGTGTGTGTGTATGTATGTGTGTATATATATAAAATATTGGAAGAATGTAATAGGATTTGGGAACTCATAGCCCAGGATTTGAAGTTCAGAGGGATGAGCATTTCCTTAAAGTTGTGAAGAGTGATTTGGACTATCACTAGGCTTGACCTGGAAGGGGCACTTAAAGAGTTTTAAAAGATGAAAAGAGGGTAGACTGAGAGATAAAAGCACTACCCAGGACATAACAAGCCAAATGGAAAGCATCAGTTGTACTGGGGCACCAAGAGACAGGAGAAACCAAAAGAAGAAACTCAAAAAAGTGCACAATTGCCACAAAGAAGGAGAGACAGGGGCAGCTAGGTGGCACAGTGGATAGAGCACTGGCCCTGAAGTCAGGAGGGCCTAAGTTCAAATTCGGTCTCAGACACTTGACACTTACTAGCTGTGTGACCCTGGGCAAGTCACTTAACCCCAATTGCCTCACCAAAAAAACCAACCCCCCCCCCCAAAAAAAAACAAACAAACAAACAAAAAAAAAGAAGGAGAGACAGATGGAGCATTAAATCTCAGCAGGCATGTCATGATAGAGATCTCAGGTTGAAGCTACCACTGGTATTCAGCTCTTCAAAGCCTATGTCAAGTTATTTTTTAAAAAAAGGTCCACTCTTTCCCCAACTTTCCTTCTCTATACCTATCTAGTAATAGAAACTATAATATGCTCTGCTTGCTTCTTTTCTTAAATGCTTTCTGTGTTGTGATATTGCATCAAATATAGAGAAGATAGGGGTTATTAGGAGATACATAAAAATTTTAATTAGGACAAAGACCTAACCCCTGTCTGAATGTTAGGAGTTTTCCAAACTAGGGGCTCTGAACTATTGTGACTGTCTTATTAACTGTCTGATATAAACTACATAAAACAGCAGAGGAAGAGACCCCATAGACCATAATGTCTCTAGGCTAAAAAGCTAGCTAATTTTTGTAACAGAGGAGGATTGATCAAATCTCCAGAGAGAAGGAGGTAGGGAGAAGAAGGCATTGGCTGGAGAAAAGAGCACTTCCTAAACAAAGCAAGGCTGGGGAAAGGACTCGGGCTTCACTTGATCCAGCAAAGAAAACAGAACAGAAAGATTAAAGTGCTATCTGACCAATTCTCTACTTCACAGCTACAGCCAATGATGTTACAAAAAGTTCTAGGAGTAAACAGGGAGATGGAAAAGGGTTTAGGACCTTATTGCATTGCTCATACTCAGATCCAGGTCACAGTCTTGGGTCTCAATCATAAGGTGAGGAGGAACACTAGCACAACAGAGCTTGAGACCATAGGGGAGCTGGGACTCTGGTTACAGTACATGGGTAGAAAAGAGTATATATCATCACTCGAAGACCAGAGCACAGGCCATGAAAGTAGTAAAAATACCTCTCCAAGGCCTCAGACACTTGACACTTACTAGTCCTGTGACCCTGGGCAAATCACTTAACCATTATTGCCCTGGGGGGGAAAAGCCTCTCCTTAGAACATAACACATTGGAAGAACCAAAACCTTACAGACAACCCTCACCCCCAACTAGCTCTGAAAATAGCTATACAAAAACCCTTAAGCTAGGGACAGTGCCCCCTATACCCTGGGAGCAGAGCCTAACTTTAACATAAACTTAAAAGTCAAGAAATAGCCTGGGAAAATGAGCAAACAACAAAAAGGAACCTAACTATAAAAAGTTACTATGGTGACTGAAAAGATCAATACAAAAACTCATAATAAGACAACAAAGTCAGAAATGCTACAAAGAAAAATGTGAATTGGTCTCAGCCCCAAAAAGAATGCCTGGAAGAGCTCAAAAAGGAATTTAAAAATCAAATAAGAGAGGTAGAAGAAAAATTGGGGAAAGAAATGAGTGATGCAAAAAAATCATAAAAAAAAAAGTCAACAGTTTGGTAAAGAAGGCACAAAAAATACTGGAGAAAATAACACATTAAAAACAGAATAGGGGTACAGCTAGGTGGCACAGTGGATAAAGCACTGGCCCTGGATTCAGGAGTACCTGAGTTCAAATCCGGCCTCAGACACTTGACACTTACTAGCTGTGTGACCCTGGACAAGTCACTTAACCCCCATTGCCCCGCCAAAACAAAAACAAAAACAAAAACAAAACCATAAGAGGACAAATGGTAAAAGAGGCACAAAAATCCAATAAAGAGAAGAACTCCATAAAAAACAGAATTGGCCACATGGAAAAAGTTGTATAAAAATTCACTGAAGAAAAGAACTCCTCAAAAAGTAGAACTGGCCAAATATAAAAATAAGTACAAAAGCTCACTGAAGAAAATAGAGCTGGGCAAGCAAAAGCTAATGACTCCATAAGATATTGAGAAACAATAAAACAAAATCAAAAGAATGAAAAAATAGAAGACAATGTAAGCTATCTCATTGGAAAAACAACTGACCTGGAAAATAGATCAAGGAGAGATCATTGAAGAATGATTGAACTACCTGAAATCCATGGTAAAAAAAAAAGTCTAGACACCATCTTTCAAGAAATTTCATGGAAAACTGCCTTGATGTAGGAGGCAAAAAAGGGGTTAACAGAAAAACCTAAGACCCAAGCTCTGATTTAGATCTGAGCTCTAAGAGGGATTCAGACCCCAGTTAATGGATAACCTGAGATTTGGGGCCCTCATCAAAGACAGGGCCTAGATTATTGTTAACTGGTACCTTGAGGTCTGGCTTCTATTGATTACTCCACATTAATCACCACCCACAACAAAAACATAAAGAAACAGGTCATAGAGACCCTAATTACAGCAAAAATGCAAAGAGACAGATCACAGAGACCCTATCTGAATACCCAAAAATTAGGCCTAGGAATAAGAAATAAAAAACAGCAAGATACTCTGACCTTGGCTAGTTTGAGGTATGCTTTTTATGAACATGCACAGAAAAGCTCAGATTTGTCCCCAGATTCACCTTATGACACATAAACCCCCAAAACACACTTCCATGGAAAAAGGTACCTGCCTGGGGGGCTGGCTTAGGACCCCAGGAAGTCCAAATTAGTTTAAGCCCTTCCCTATACCTCCCTAAGGTGGAGATTATTATAATGAGACTGATAATCAATTTATCCATACTAAAAATATAACTATCTTTTCTTTCCCTATTTGAGAGATACCTTTCCATATTTCTTTTCTGGTTCTCTCTGTGTGGTCAACATTCTTTCAATAAAACTTGGAAAACTGAGTCACTGAGTCTTGTAATTCTTTTGGGATGACTCGTGATCAATCTGATCTATTAATTCCATCCCACATCAATTCTAGAACCAGAAGGCAAAATAGAAATTGAAATAATACAACAATCACCTCCTGAAAGAATTCCCAAAATGAAAACTCCCAGGAATATTATAGCCAAATTCCAGAGCTCCCAGTTCAAGGAGAAAATATTGCAAACGGCCAGAAAATAAAAGGTTCAAATATTATAGAGCCACAGTCAGGATAACACAAGATTTAGCAGTTCCTACCTTAAAGGAATGAAGGACTTAGAATATGATATTCTAGAAGCCAAAGGAGCTAGGATTACAAGCAAGAATCTCATACCCAGTGAAACCGATCATAATCCTTTGGGGGAAATATGGATATTTAATGAAATAGAGGACTTTCAGGCATTTCTGATGAAAAGACAAGAGCTGAATAAAAATTTTGACATTCAAACACAAGACTCAAGAGAAGCATAAAAGAGGTAAACTGTGTTCAGAGGAAGTATAATCTCCTTGAAGTAATTAGGTGGTGACCACACAAGTGCAAAAGCCCTAGATTGATTAACCTAAGAGTTGTAGCTTCTTTTACTAAGCTCTGAAGGAATTCAGATAGTAGTCCAGGAGAATTAAGAAGTCTCCTAGGAGGGAGAGCCCTCAAGAGGAGTGGCCATAGAGGGATTGGGTGGCTTTTGAGGAAATGATTGCCTAAGGGCATGCTGAAAGTTAAGTAACTATTATTAACTTTAATGAAATAAAAACTTTACTCAGCTGTTACCTGAACTCTGGGAACTTCCTCAGTCTTTATTATGAAAAGATCCTCATTCAAGAATCCTGTCAATGTTAGTTCAAAATACCTTGTGTTAGAGAAATGTCAGTGGGCTCTTTCAACAATGATTGAATTTAGAATAATGATAAATTAATAAAAATTATTTTTGGCAGTCTTGTACCAACAACACAGTGTGTGTGTATGTGTGTGTGTGTGACACACACAATTTTTTTTTCCTTCAAATTTAGGGAATTGATATTTTATTCTTAAGACAAGGAGAAACCGCAGAAATATTTTAAGCAGAAACTGACAACAGTCAGACCAGATTACTTTGGCAGCTATGGGGAGGATGGATAGGGATAAAGGAGACATTGCAAACAGGGAGGTCAAGTAGGCTACTATTAGGAAGGCTTGAGCAAAGTAGTGGCTGTGTGAGTGGAGAATTAGAAAGAGACAGAAGAGATGTTGCAGAGGTATTATCCATAAGACTTGGCAAGTGACTAGATATCTGGGAGGAGCAAAGTGAAGGAGAGGGGAAGAGCAAAGGATGAGTTGATTCATACGGGGCATAGATTTAGAGCTGGACAGGACCCCTAGAGGCCATTGAGCCCAACCCCCTCATTTAACAGATGAGGAAACTGAGGCACAGAATAGTTAAAAGACTTCACCAGTGTCACACAGCTAGTTAATGTCTGAGGCAAGAACTGATCTCAGGTCTTCATGACTCCAAGGGTAATGCCCTAGCTACCACACTATGTTGCCTCAAGTTTACAAATCTAGGTGATTGGGATGATGGTAGTGCCCTAAATAGAAATGGGATGTTTGAAGAAGGGGCATGTTTAAGGAAAGATAATGAACTCCCTTCTTGTGCACAATGAGTTTGTGATATAGCAGATCTAGCAAGCAGTTGGTATTGTGAGTCTATAGAGATCAGGGTTTATAAATATAAAACATAAATTTGGGTGTCATCTCTATAAAGGTGATACTTAAATCCATGACATCTGATCTTTAAGTCCTTGACACTGTCATATAGTTTAAGTTCAGAAATTGATTTAGTTTTATCAGTGGAACTCACATTAAAGGAGATGCATTACCATCTGCTTTGCTGCTGTATCCTAAAGGAATGCCTTTCTGAAGCTGAAAACTCCTTTGTGAGTTTTTTCCTTTATAAGAATATAAGCTTCTTGAGAACAAGGACCATCTTGCTCTTCTATTTGTATTAGCATGGTGGGCAGGTAGGTGGCGCAGTGGATAAAGCACCAGCCCTGGATTCAGGAGGACCTGAGTTCAAATCCAGCATCAGACACTTGATACTTACTAGCTGTGCGACCTTGGGCAAGTCACTTAACCCCAATTGCCTCACTTAAAAAAACCCCAAAAAACCATATTGTATTAGCATGGTGTTTTGAACTAGTAATGCTCATTCATTCATTCATTGAAGAAAGACAGAGCCCATGTAGAAAGGGAAGAGAGCCCAGGATAGAGTCCTGGAGAACACCCACACCAAGAAGGCAGACAATTGATAATGATCTACTAAAAGAATGAAATGGGCCACTCAGCCCAAGAGGAGAACCATGAGCATATTGTCATGGAAGTCAGGGAGACAGTGGTTGACAGTGTTGAGAAAGATAAAGAGAGGTTAATCAGGAAAAGAACTGAGAAAAGGTTGTGTATTTAGTATATGAGAGTTAATTGGTAACCTCAAAGAGACTTGTGTTCAGGCCAGAAGTGGGTGGAGAAGCCAGATGGCAATATTTTGAGAAGCAATATGTCCCTGGAAGGGAAACACTGAATCATCCTCAGAGGAGGGCAGGTTCTGTGTATGTTTGTGTGCATGGGGCTACACACCTGCCGGTGAGAACAAGAGTCAGTTGGGGAAGGGTGAGGTATGGTGGGGAGAGGAGAGCGGGTTGTGGTTTCTGTATAATAAATTTTTAAAAGTACCAATTCATGTTGCTTCTATAAACATTTAAACAATGTACTACATTTTATCACATTAATCTTTCCAATTTTCTTGTAAGGGCAGTCCCAAGAATTTTATCTCATTTTTAAAAAATGTATAAGCAATAAATTACTGCAAAATGCATAAGCAAAATAAATTACTGAAAAAATTACTGTAAAAAATTGGATACCTGACCACAAATTGCATTAATCATAGCACATTCCTTCTCAATCACTACCTCCCCTTTGTTAAAGAGGGGGGTAGAAAGGAAAAAGAGGACTAAAAATAAGAGAACAAGATGGAGGGAAATACACAGTTAATGATAATAATTGTAAATGGGCAATGGGAAGAACTTATCCATAAAATGGAATAGGATAATAGAATGGATTAGAAAGCAGAATCCACGGGGCAGCTAGGTGGCACAGTGGATACAGCATTGGCCCTGGAGTCAGGAGGACCTGGGTTCAAACCTAGCCTCAGACACTTGACATACTTACTAGCTGTGTGACCCTGGGCAAGTCACTTAACCCCAACTGCCTCACCAAAAAAAAAAAAGAAAGAAAGCAAAATCCAAGGGGCAACTAGGTAGCACAGTGCATAGAGCACCGGCCCTGGAGTCAGGAGTACCTGAGTTCAAATCTGGCCTCAGACACTTAACACTTACTAGCTGTGTGACTCTGGGCAAGTCACTTAACCCCAAATGCCTCACCAAAAAAAAAAAAAAAAGAGAGAATGCAAGCAGAATCCAGGAATATGTTGTAATGATTCATAAAGAGTTCTAATAAGTTCAAATTATACTTCTGCTAAAGTAAAAAAAAAAAGCAGTAATAGGAATCATGATATCAGATAAAGCAATAGCAAAAGTAGGCTTTGTTAAAATAAACATGGAGGGGCAGCTAGGTGGCCCAGTGGATAAAGCACTGGCCCTGGAGTCAGGAGTACCTGAGTTCAAATCCGGCCTCAGACACTTAACACTTACTAGCTGTGTGACCCTGGGCAAGTCACTTAACCCTCATTGCCCTGCAAAAAATAAATAAATAAATAAACAAACAGGGAAACTACATTATGTTGAAAGGTATCATAGAATTAATATATTTTAAAAAAATTATTATTATTTATTATTTATTTTTTAGTGAGGCAATGGGGGTTAAGTGACTTGCCCAGGGTCACACAGCTAGTAAATGTTAAGTGTCTGAGGCCAGATTTGAACTCAGGTACTCCTGATTCCAGGGCCGGTGCTCTATCCACTGCACCACCCAGCTGCCCCAAATTAATATCTTTTTAATTTATTTTAGTTTTTTGTTATTTTTTAAATTGTTTTTTTTTTGGGGGGGGGAGAAGGAGAATGAAGGTTAAGTGACTTGCCCAGGGTCACACAGCTAGTGTCAAGTGTCTGAGGCCAAATTTGAACTCAGGCCCTCCTAAATCCAGGGCTGGTGCTTTATCCACTACGCTACCTAGCTGCCCCCAGAATTAATATCAATACTTAAGATACGTGATGGGCCAAGATAGCTAAGTAGCAGGAAGCAAACAGTAGTAGACACTGGGAGCAGTTCAATGCTCAAAGAGTTGGAATTGAGACCCCCACTTTGCTCCTGGCACCTGGACCTTAGCCCTCATACTTGCTTCTGGACTTGCTTCTCTCCCGGGACATGATCTAGGACTTGTGGCTACACGTTACCCCTAAAAGACTACCCCTAAGCACAGATGTCTTCCTTAGTCCACCCTAGATATATTATCTGGAACCAGATAATAGGCAACAAAGCTGCTGGATTCTACTGATGCCTTTTGAAGTTCCCCAGTATAGGTCTGGGTCCTCCTCTTGCCCTTGAATGTAGCCTCTTGAAGGGAGTGGTAATAAAACCAGAGCAATATGTTAGGAAGATGACTCAGGAAGTAGGGTGACAATGCATGAGAAAGCAGATACATGTAGTAGTACCTAAACAAAGGTGGTTTTAATGAGACTTAAGAAGGGGGAGTGGATATAAGAGATATTTCAGAGGGGGAATCAATAGAATTTAACAATTGATTGGATGTATGGAACAACGGAAATGAGAAGTCAAGGGTGGATAAATTCAAACTCAGGCACCTATGGAGGATAGTGGTATCATCTACAAAGTTAGGTAGAGAATCAGGTTGTAGTAGATGTATTCATATGTTGACTATGAGGTGCTAAAGAGTTATCCAAAGGGAAATAAATATTCAGCCTGCAGTTAGAAATACGGGCTTGGAGTTGTAGGCAGTGGTTGGACAGAGAATTATAGTCTGGGGAGATGTCTACATAGAAATAATAATTAAAGCCTGGGAAATAAGAAAAGCCCTGGAAAGAAAAGAAAAAGAGGGTCTTCTTTTAAAATAATTTTATTATAAACTTAATAATTAATCAATAAACCTTCCAATATAAAATAAAATAAAAATATTCCAATATGCAAAAAAAGATAAAGATAGGATTTTATATGAATGTGCAAATGTCAACTATGGTTAGTTTTTCCTAAATGTACATATTAAATTTAACAAAGTAAAAACAAAATTGCTGTGTTCCCATCTGATTTGTTTTTGTTCCCCACCCCACCCCATTTTATTGATGCTCCTTCCTTTTTTTTTGCATCTCTATAATTTCCTACTAACTCACTTTTTCCTCCAATAGAAGCCTGACTGTGTAAAAAAGAAATCAAGGAAAAGAAATCAACAGATTCTTGAATATGTATGTCTCATTTTATACTCCTAGTCCATTATCTCTTTGCCTAGAAGTGAGAGGTATGCATTATCATCTGTCTTCTAAAGTCATGATGGTCCACCATGTGGATTAGAGTGAAGAGGTTCTTCTTAGAGAAACTTGGGAGACACCCAACCCTAGAGAGTGGGGGGGATGAGAAACCAGGAAAGGAGATGGAGTGTAGGGCTGTCAAAAGGAGAAATCTCAAGTGGTGCCATGAAAACCAAGGGAGGAAAGGATAGTAATAATGATATTTAAGTAACTAGAACACTTTACAATTTGCAAAATGTTTTATATACATTATCCCATTTGAGCCTCATCATGACCCTGTGACAAAGGGTATCTGGAAAGAAGGGATAGTCCCTATTATTACATTTCTCAGAGGTCAAAAAGGATGAGAACAAAAAAGAGGTTACTGGAAGGACCAGGTATGTCAACAAACAAAAATCTTTTCTTTGATATAAAAATGTTTATTCTATTATCACTATTTTTTATGGATTAAAAAAAATAACTGCAATTTGGTCCTTAGAAATATTCTTAAAATCTAATCCTTTACAATAGCATCCTTAGGTGACCTTGAAGAGAGTTGTGTTGTTATTTTTTAGTATAATGGTAAGGAGAGAAGGCAGATTGCATGGGGTTGAGGAATGAAAGTAGTAAGGAAGTAGCAGTGTCGATGAAAGATTACACTTCTTAGAAGTTTGTCAGTGATAGGGAAGAGAGAGAGGGAGTGGTAGAGTCAAAGGAAGAGATTTTTGTGATAGAAGAAATTGGAATATGTTTGTAGATTGAAGGGAAGGAGCCAGGAGAAGGGGGAGATCTTGAAAGGACATAAGAGGGAAGGAATGACTGATACCCCAGGGTCACAAAAACAGAAACAAGGAACATCTATGAAATACTTACTATGTGCCAGGTATTATGCTGGAAAGCAGAAATATGATGACAAAAAATAAAACAGTTCCTGGCCTCAAGGAAGTTCCATTCTCTTGGGAAGGGGGAATGAAGCACATGTTTTTTAGAACTCAAAATAGGCTATAGATCCTATCAAATTAATTTTGTTTGTTTTTAGGGGCAATGAGGGTTAAGTGACTTGCCCAGGGTCACACAGCTAGTAAGTGTCAAGTGTCTGAGGCTGGATTTGAACTCAGGTCCTCCTGAATCCAAGGCCAGTGTTCTATCCACTGCACCACCTAGCCGCCCCCTTAATTTTGAATTAAAATGAAAAAATATATGTAAAGTTAAGACAAAGGAATTCCTTTACTTCTCCCTTTCTTCCTCCCTCCCTTCCTTTCTTTTCTCCCTATCTTACCCATTTTAAAAATGGTCACTCACAGACTTGATCACAATATTGATCAACACAAAAACTTTAACCTGCTCTGTTTTTCCAGTATGGGCCTGTTCACCAGAACTCCAAGGTCTGCATGGAGAAGACAGATGAATATGGGGAAGAGAGTGGAACAGAAGGAGGAGTCAGGCCAGAGTCTTGGGGTATATTTCCCCAAAGGATATTTGATGATTAAGGAAAGAAGACTGAAAAGAATCAATTGGACAGGAGAGCTATGAGAAAACAGTATCACAACATAAATAAACAGGAAAGGGAGAGTGTCCAGGAAGATGAGATTGTCAACAGTGTAAAATGCTGAAGAAAGGTCAAAGAGGAGTTAGGAAATGGAACTGAGGATACAGAATATAGAAGGTTTAGCTTTGGTAAGGAGGAAGGCAAGTTCATTCTGTGACTGGGGAGGCATGAGAAGATATATCTGACTACTGAGGGGGAAAGGCGATGAGGAAAGATGGTATTTAGGAAGTTCAGAACAGATTATCTCAATGTTCTCCATACAGCAGGATGAAAAGTTATCTGTGGAGTGGAAGCAGGAAGTGGGAATACAATAGAGAAGACTTGAAACAGCCATTACAGGGAATGTGAGAAAAATAAACAATAAGTTGCCAATAAAAGGATTGCTGCTTAGCAATTTGAAGTTAGAGGGCCCAGTAGAGATTAAAAAACATACTTTATAATGGATTCTCTGTGGGATAAGTGGCTAAAGAATATCAATAGTTATTACAAGAAATGCACTCTATTAACAACTATATGAAAGATGTTCCAAATCACTAATAAGAGAAATGCCAATCAAAGCAACTCTAAGATTTCACATCACATCCAGAAATTGGCAAAAAAAAGGGGGGGGGGATAATTGTATATTGTAGGGGCAGCTAGGTGGCTCAGTGGATAGAACACCAGCCCTGGAGGAAGGAGTACCTGAGTTCAAATCCGGCCTCAGACACTTAACACTTACTAGCTGTGTGACCCTGGGCAAGTCACTTAACCCCAATTGCCTCAATAAAAAAAAAAAATTTAAATTGTATATGGGGGCAGCTAGGTGGCACAGTGGATAGAGCACCGGCCCTGGAGTCAGGAGTACCTGAGTTCAGATCCGGCCCCAGACACTTAACACTTACTAGCTGTGTGACCCTGGGCAAGTCACTTAACCCCAATTGCCTCACGAGAAAAAAAATTGTATATTGTAGTGACAAGCCTAAAAATACAATCTTGGTGTTGTAAATGGGTCCAATTATTCTGGAAAACAATTTGGAATTAAACTAGGGAAGTTACTAAAATATCTATCCTGTTTGAATCCAAAATACTGCTGTTAGCATATTCCTCAAGGAGATCAAAGACAGAATGTTCCCAAATACACCAAAATATTCATAGCAGGACTTTCTGTGGTAACAAAGAACTGAAATGAAAGTAAATGGCCATCAATGGGGGAAAGGGTAAACAGATTATGATGCATAAACACAATAGAATAAGACTGCCCTCTGAGAAATAATGACTATGGAAATTACAGAAAACCATAGGATGGCTTATATGAACTGATGCAGAGCCTGGAAAACAATCTATATGACCAAAATATTGTTATATGTAAAGAACAACAACAAAACCCAAATTGAATGTTGCAAAATTATAAGAACTGCACTTGTCCCCAAAGTAGAATTGAAAAAATGTTATCTCCTTCCCTTCTTTGCAAAGGTGGCAGACTATAGGTGGAAAACAACGCACATCTTCTCAGACTCGGTCCAATATTATGTTTGTGGTACTGTTCCCTCCTCCTACTCCCCCGGCCAACTTTTCTTTTTTTTCATAAAGGATGGCTTACTAGGTAGGGGAGAGGGAAGGGAATTAATCAGAAATGAAGGTGATATAAAAGCAATTTAGTAATATAAAATTTAAACTTAAGAAATATATTTCTATATGAGTGCATAGTAAACACAGTCAGAATGAATTTATGTAGCAGCATTTGACAGCTTGGATGTAGGAAAAGATATGGTAAAAAAATGATATAATTTACCTAGAGTTGAAAGGTATAGGAATACCAGAAGCAAATGGGAGCAAAGAATTCAAAGCTGAAGGAGGAGAATTTATTGAAGTATCTTAGCATACAGTAAACACTGGATAGGGATGAAAATGAGTTCAGAATAGTATTGAAAGACTGGGTGAAAAAGAAAGGAATCCTGGATCAGAAGGTAATGATAAGTGCAAAGGTTAAATATGGAAGAAGTAAAGGATAGGGAGAGTTCAAAGGCTAGAAGGATCACCATCAGAGAGAAAGTTCAGCTTAGAATTTTGAAGTAAGACAATTTTGAATGATTCTAAGGTCTAGTGTTTAACCATCCCAGTGAAGGGAAGTGGCAGACATATATGAACTGGGGAAATAAAGAATCAATGTAAGGAATCATGGATAATGAAATCTCCACAGATGGTGGCAGTGACTAGGTGGAAAAGAATACTTTTAACCTAGTGCAAAAGTCATGTAATGGACAAAGGTAAATGAAGGAGGGATAGATGACAGCAGAGAGAGTGGTAAAGTTATATGGCATTAACTTCAAAGGAGAGGTTGAACAGGGCAAAGGTCTAGAAATGGCAGTAAGAAACAAAGAACATACAGGGTTGGGTTTTTTCCTGGTTTAGTGCTTTCCCCCAATATATTATGCTAGATATTGTCTCATTAAACTGTCATTTGGCAAATTATATTCAGAACCCGAATCGTTCCAGACTGCTTTAGAATTCCAGGATTTATCTTGTTTTCAAGAATCTGTAAAAGTTTTCTTCAATGAAATATTGAATCTTTGAATATGATAACAACAATAATTAAGAAAGATAAGCTTCATATATTTGGGTTTGCCGTTCTTGCTTTGCCCCCAAATATTTCAATTCTTTAAGGATCTGTAATTTCCCTGGTACTGGGAACTCCTTCCTGTAGAGAAGACTACAATCCCTCAAGAATTTAGTAGATGGTCTTTGGCACTTTCTATAGCTAAGAAATCAATCACCTCGCAGCCAATTTAGTAATGAGCCTTTCCAAACTTAGCTAAGCTGGTTCAGATGTACAGTACATCACCAGACCCATACTTAAAGCCTTTTCAGTTTGGTAGAATCTCCTCAAATTTGTATTCCATAAGCATAGCATTTGAAAACCACGGGGACATCTCCATACCATAAAGCATTATTAAATTAGGACTTCAGTGAAGGTTTAACAAAAAAAAAAAGAAAATGAAAAAAAATTCCATTTTTATTGTATTTAGCAATTAGCACAATGTCATCTGCAAACTTCATGAAGTACGTAAACAACTTTGCCATCTATTGGGGATCTCTATTCTAGTTGGACTCTACAAAGTATTCTCAACAAGAATATCAAATACCTTTGTTGAGTCTATGTCTCTTATGACTCAATACTGAGTCAAAAGACTGGTGAACAGTTATCTCTGTGGTTGCATCTATCAAGGAATCTTGTGTAATCTTCATACATTAATATGAATCACTTTACTCGAAGACAGCCTTTAAACCTGAATTTTACTCTGACAAGCATTTGTTTGTTTGTTTGTTTGTTTTTTGGTGAGGCAATTGGGGTTAAGTGACTTGCCCAGAGTCACACAGCTAGTAAGTGTCAAGTGCCTGAGGTCATATTTGAACTCAGGTCCTCCTGAACCAGGGCCAGTGCTCTATCCACTGCACCACCTAGCTGCCCCTTTGTTTTTATAATCCACAAACACAAAGGAACTGTATCACTGTAAAAATCTAATCTGTCCTAGAAAATAGTTTATAAAATTAGTTTGCTCCCTAGTCATACCTTCATCAAGGACATCAACACATGTATGTGTTGATCATTCTCATAAAGATTTTAGGAATAAAAAACCACACACACAGGTCGGTATTTGTTGGAGTTTTTTTCAATTGCCCTTTAAATGTATTATCATCTGTATTTTTTTCTCATCGTTTAGTATCCTAGTGCTGAGATGTCTTGAAAATCGATCCATCAATAGTTTCAAAATTAGATCACCTCCAGTAAAGATCTCCTCTGTGTGAATTTGGTGTGATCCAGCCACTCTTCCTGACTTCATCTTCCTGAATGATATTTAACACTTTCTCACACAGTACACTGTGTATTGATTGGTCTGAATGTGGAAGATCCACTGTCATTGGTGATAAGAGTAAACCACTAAAGAGATATTGGCAAGTTTATTTCATATTTTGTCTTTGTTATTCTCTTTCTAGTTTCATCTACAAATGCATACATTGACTTTTTTTTTTCCTATTTTTTGATTCTCTACAATAGATGGAAGAATATAGGCTGCAATCAACTTCATAGTGATGACATTTTCAATCATTTTTATGATGAGTACTACAGAGCTAGATAACCATGTAGCTCATGAAATATTTCTTAATGTCTTTCCGCACATCAACTCCTTTTGTCTCTCCAAGAAAAGTCCAAGATCTTTCTTTACATTTAGCTGCAACTTTGTTACATCATCTGGTTTAACATATAGCAAAAATATTAATATTGATATGGCTGAATTCTTTTAGTAGTACTCCAGCTTCAGTGTTGGACAAAGATCTCTCTTTGTATCAACTATTAAATGAGAACAGTATTTAGGAAATTTTTTTTTTTTGGTGAGGCAATTGATGTTAAGTGACTTGCCCAGGGTCACACAGCTAGTAAGTGTCAAGTGTCTGAATCCGGATTTGAACTCAGGTCCTCCTGAATCCAGGGCCGGTGCTTTATCCATCATGCCACCTAGCTGCTCCGCAAATTAATTTTTAAAACAATAATTTTATACCATTTTCAAATTTACATTTTTATATTGATGAATTTATATTTTTAAATGGGAGAGCAATGTGTCATTTAAATAAATGAATTAATAATCATTCTGATGCTGTTTTCTTTTTTCTTATTAACTTAGCAATCATTAAGAAACACAAACATTTCAAAATAACAAAGAACAACAAAAAGATGACTGCATTGTAAAGTTGTGAACTGCTATGTACCATTTTTTTCCTCCTGCGGGGCAATGAAGGTTAAGTGACTTGCCCAGGGTCACATAACTAGTAAGTGTCAAGTGTCTGAGGCCCGATTTGAACTCAGGTCCTCCTGAATCCAGGGCTGGCACTTTATCCACTGCGCCAACCTAGCTGCACCTGTACCATTTGTGTTTTGTGTTTTTTTTTTTTTTTGGGGGGGGGGGTTTGCAGAGCAATGAGGGTTAAGTGACTTGCCCAGAGTCACACAGCTAGTAAGTATCAAGTGTCTGAGGCTGGATTTGAATTCAGGTCCTCCTGAATCCAGGACCGGCACTTTATCCACTGCACCACCTAGCTGCCCCTACCATTTGTTTTTGTTTTTTGATTTTTTTTGGTGAGGCAATTTGGTATGGTGAATTTAACAAAATAGTAACAAAATGGTCCCTTTTGAGTTTTTTCTATGTATGTTTTATTGATACTTTTTCTTTTTTCAAGTGTTACTACCTAACTTCCCCTGTAAAAGCCCTTCCTAATAACAAATAACTAGCATTTATATGATACTTTTTTTAAAATTACAAAGCACTTTACATATATTATCAATTCTATGCAGAGTTCCTATCTTAATTAAACTTTGCATCCCTACAAGTGTCTATTGCCTGAGTTCTGCACTAATAAGGAGTAAAGCAGAGCATTATATTTAGGGAGAGTAATTGCCACACAAATATAAGATGAAGAAATATTTTATTACCCTGGGAAAATCAAAATGGAGGTGGACTCATTATAGGTGATTTAACCCAGAAAAGTGTCCCAAAAATCTTAGTGCAGTTTTAGGCTGTAAAGGCTTAAAACTGAGCTAGGACTTTTGGGACATTCTTTTTGAGATCAGAGAGGCAGCTTGCTATGGTAAGTAGTGAGCTAGTAGCAGGACAGGAAAACATGAGTTCAAATACAACATCTCATGCTAGCTGCACAATCTTGGGTAAGTTTTCAGGAAGGAACACTTGAACTAGGGTTTTAAATTCATATTTTTCTTTAGATGTATATCATACACTGAAGATATGGGGAGGGGTATTTTATATGAATATACAGATATGAGAAAGTTCAGGATAAAATTATGGAACAGCTATCTATTAGCCTACTCTTATACTGGCTAGCCCTGAATACCAGACCATGGTTCAGTTTTAGGTTTTTTGTTTTTTTTTTTTGTGAGGCAATTGGGGTTAAGTGACTTGACCAGGGTCACACAGCTAGTAAATGTCAAGTGTCTGAGCCCGGATTTGAACTCAGGTTGCCCCCCATGCTTCAGTTTTACATCCTATCCAATTATTCTCTGAATCCATCTCACCATCTTACTGCCACAACTGGTGTACCTAATTCTCCTCTTTTCTACCTTACCAGGACAAAATACCTCTCCCCAATCACCATTCCCCTCTATGTATTGTCTTTCTCTATTAGAATGTAAGCTCCTTGGGGGCAGAGATCTTTTCTTTGACTTGGCATAGGATCTGGCATACAGTAAGTGCTTAAATAAAGCTTTTTAATTCATTTATCATACTTTTCAAATAGGAAAAGAGGAATGGTATGAATTAAAACTTAAAAGCAGGTTGGAGTCAAATTGTGGAGGCTTAAATGCCAGGCTAAGAAGATTGAAATGATAAGTAAAAGAGCACTGAAAAATATCTGTTTTAGCAGAAGAGATGGTCAAATGTATACATTAGTAAAATGAACTTGGTAGCTATGTGAAGAATGGAAAAGGAAGAGATTAGGAACAAAGAGTCCAGTTAGGAGACAAGTATACTAGAATTACAGAGATAACTGTGAGGAGAAGGGAATGTATAATGGAGATATGAATTTAGCAATTGATTAGACATAATGTGGTCAACAGTCAAAGATGTCTTGATTTGAAGCCTTGTTGACAGGTGTAAAGAAATTCACTAGGTTAATCAACTCCTAGCTGGCTCACCAAAAACTGTGGGGACCAATTTTTAATTGGGGAGTGTTAGCTAAGCAGCTCACCGCAATATTGGGGCAAGGAAGGAGACCCGCAGCCTCCCTCAAAACAGAACAGGATTTATTTTAACAAGATTGAACTTAAAAAACAAAACAAAACACAAACAGGATCAGTAGGATCAAGGGAAAGGAAATAAAATGGGGGAAGGAATCAGCTGAGAATATGCAGCAGAACTCCTGTTGCCTTTCA
The DNA here is from genome assembly GCF_019393635.1 of Dromiciops gliroides. NCBI lineage: Eukaryota > Metazoa > Chordata > Mammalia > Microbiotheria > Microbiotheriidae > Dromiciops > Dromiciops gliroides. Next base: position 604,029,998 of record NC_057862.1, on the reverse strand, counting down.
GCATCCAGCTAGAATGCTGAATTCTCCTCCCCCAGTCCCAGAAACACCCCACACAGTCCCCAGCCAATTGGCTGGCCGCTCTGACAGTCATGTGACTGTCCTCACTAGGCTTCCAATCATTATAATTTTGCCAGGCCAATGTAGGCATCTGCGAGTGGTGATGATGTGAGGTGCCAGTGCCATGGCAACGGCTACAACCAGTGGGTGGAGCACCGTTCGGTTTTTGGAGCCCCAGGCCAGAGTGCGCAGAGGCATAAAAACCTTAAATAACAATGAATTCTTTACACAGGGAAGAGAGTGAATGCTTTCATAATAGAAATATGAAACCTGGGAAGAAGGGCAGGTCTTACCAGGAAAGATAATGAGTTTGGTTTTTGACATGTTAAGTTTTAGGGGCAAATGGGAAATTCAAGTGGAGATGTTCAGCAGAGTTTTGGAAATGTGGAAATGGAGTTAGGGGCATGATTAGTGCTGCTCTTTACATGATAAATTAGGGAGTCATGAGTTTAGAGGTAATAATTAAACTATTTGAGTGGATAAAATTGTCTAAAGAGAGCAAAAGGTGATAGAACCTTGACTGGCAATTAAAGGGTAGAAGGAGGAAGATGAACCAACAAAGGGAAGGCTCAGATAGGTAGGAGGAGAACCAAGAAATAACATACCCTGGGAGAGAGTATCAAGAAAGTAGTCAAAGATATGAAATGCTGCAAAAAATAAAATAAATAAATAAAATCAAGGAGAATGAGAAGTGAGACACAGCTACTAGATTTGGTAAGATGTAATTGGTAACTTTGGAAAGAAAGATTTCAGTGGGGAAGGGAGTTGGAAGTCAGGTTTCAAGGAGCTGAGTGAGTGGCAGCTGAAGAAATGAAGGCAGTAAAGAGGTAGGTGGGTAGGTAGGCAGATAGGCAGATAGATTGATTTCTTTGGTGTGGGCTCCTTGACAATTGCTTCTAGCATACTGAGAGATTGGTGGAAGGCTTAGGACAAGAATAAAGCAGAATAAAGCATGAATGATCTCTAGTGCTGGCTGGAGCACTCATATCAAGAAAATCACAGATCCAGATCCATTGAATTGGCTATTTTGTTTCCTAATCATGATATTAGAAGGTTTAGACTTGCTTTTTAACTTCACCATACCAATGTATTAAATTGACTAATATTAATATTAGCTACTCTAATAGTTAAAATTTAGAAGTGAAATGTTTTCAAACTGTATACAAAAACACCAGGAATAGACGTTTGAGGACATATAATCGAAGCACTTTTCTTCTTTTTTTTTAAAGTGAGGCAATTGGGGTTAAGCGACTTGCCCAGAGTCACACAGCTAGTAAGTGTTGAGTGTCTGAGGCCAGATTTGAACTCAGGTACTCCTGACTCCAGGGCGGGTGTTCTATCCACTGTGCCACCTAGCTGCCCCATCAAAGCACTTTTAAATGGGAGAAAAGAAATTGTGTACTACAGAATAGATCTGGCAAAGTTTTGAGAGCAATAAAGAATAAACAACGCCAGGGAAACAAATAGATACTATGAGTCAGAGATTACTGTGATACACTATGACAACATTAAATAATCATGTTGACTTGATTCACCTCATAATAGATAACAAAGTGCAGTAAAAAACTGTTATAAGAAGGGAGTCCTTCCTTGATTTGTAAATTTGGGATTAATCATTGAATAATTCAGAGTAAAAATGTAATAATGAACACATATTGAAAGTTAAATTACTCTTGGAAAAAGTATGAGTTTTATTGTTTACTGTAATCAGGTTTCTAAACAATAGTACCATTAACAAAAAGACCATAGTATATGCTTCATAACAAAAATGTATATTCCAACATGAATAGAACTTCTACTTTGTAGAATTTTCAGAGATGTAAATAATGAATTATTCAGTAGACCAAACTACATAAAAAGAAGCTCTTGAAATAGCTCTATCAGAAAAAAGACAACAAAGTTGTCATCTCTCAATTATTCAGAATTAAAGATTTTTTAAATGGCAGTCTTCCCTGAAACATATCAAAGTTTCTTTTGTGAGGCTGATTAAGTTACAACGTCTGGTCCTCAGTTTCATTACCAGTAAAATGAGAAGCTTGGACTAGATTACAATTATCTTTATAAGGATCCTTCCATATGTAGGATTTTCTCCTTCTGTATTTTCGTTTTGCACCTGTTTATATCTCCTTGTAAAAATTCAAATTATATAACTATTTTAACTACGTACAACTGTATAAATCAACATTCATAAATTCTTTCAAATGCAGTAGAAAATATTTCCTTTACTGTAGACATTAAAAACTAATCCTAAGATTTTTTTTAAATCTTAAAATGATTTTCCGCTTTATTTTTTCACATTTGTAATAATTTCTTAAAGATTAAGAATATTACTTAAATGGGTTCTCGGGTAAAGAAAAGAAGCTGTAGACAACAAAACAAAATAAACTGATCCCTTTGAGACTGTATGAGGACTTTTTTGTTTATATGTACTTGAAAATATTAAAACTCCAACTCAAGGGCTTTGAAAGAATTGTCATAACTGTACTGAATCTATATTAATCCTTTTATTCCCACTTTGGAGGGAAAAAATACAGGAATTCGTTAACATCCAAGCCTACCATCTGGCAGATAAAGAGAAAAACAAAAAACAAAAGCTCGGTTCCTAGAATTTAGCTCTGTCTAAACATCCTTGCTTACCTCCAAAGGGCTAAAAATATTCTGAGTAAATTAGCTGACATATGAAAGGTCAAGAATTATCAACTATAGCTATAAAGAAACGACTGGTCCATCTGCTTCCTCATTTACCCACCTCTGAAGTCAAGACTTTTTCCAGGGCCCTCAAGTTTATACTTCAAGGGAATCAAGTTAAATGGCCTTGGAGAGATCAGGGCTTGCTAACGCGACCCAAGTAGCCTCGGGCCGCCCTTCTAGGCTGGCTTCCCTCCACTTTTCTCCTCTTTGTCTCTTCTCGACTCCCCCACCCCTACTTGACTCTGTCCACCCCCCCCCCCCCTCTGACTCGTCCTCTTAATGCCTTTTCTCCCTCCTCCCTTGCAACCAGTTCTAACTAGGGCGGGTCAAATGAACCCAGGTGACCAGAGTGTGTCACTTGGCGGCCCCTCGCCACGTTTTCCCTTCCCTTATCTCTTTCCCCAACCAGGGGACACTCGAAGAAACGGAAGTGGGGAGGTGGCGGGGGCGGGGGAGGAAGGGTTGGAGGGGTGGGGCTGGTGGGTCCAGTGGTGACTTAGTGGGAAGGGACCAGATACAACACCTGAGGAGCGTCAAGGGGAGGGGACAGGGGCAGGGGGCAGGGCCTAAACTCCAGCCAACTACAAGGGAGCCGGGGGAGGGGAGGGGTGGGGAAGGGACTCTATCCCCCTGGAAGAGGAAGAGGAGAAGGCTGGCTAGTGACTCTACCCGTGGAACCGGTCGGGCAGGTGGGGGTGGGAGCAGGGGGCCCATAGTCCTGAGGGAGGGGTTCGGAGAGAGGCGGAGACAAAGTTGGTAGGGCTGGTCCTGGTGTGGCACCAGACACCCGCCCCAGACTCTCTTTGCCCCTGGGGGAGTTGGGCACATCTCTGGTCCTCTTCGTTCTCACCTCTGGTTCTCTTTCAGCTCGGAGCCAGGTGACCTTCCCTCCTAGCCCCTCCCAGCCCTGAGGGCACGAGACCCTCCCACTCTCCCCGGCCCGACCCTTCGTGGGTGCTCGAGTCGGTCGGAACCACTTTGACTCTCCTACGAGCCCGAGGAGCCCCGTGCCCCTGCTCCCCCTTAGCTCGTCCGGCGCGCTCACCATGGCTCTCCCCCGGGCTCTTGCGCTCGGGCTGCTGCTTGCGGCCACGGCCGTGGCGGTGAGCTCGGCTGAGAAAGGTGAGCGGGAGGAGCAGGCTGGGGGCGGCCGGGGATGCTGGGGCGGCGGGGGGGCCCGGGGATGCTGTGGGAGTCGTTGGGGCTGGCCCGAGAAGCCACGAATGACCGTCGGCGTTGGGCAGACGTGGTACTTAGTGACCTGAGAACTCGGAGGGGGGGGGGTGGGAGGCGGGGGATGTCCGGCTGCAGCCCAAGTGCCCGTGGCTGTCTTTGTCCCCCGGGGAAGGGGCCAACTTTGGTATTCGGTTCCTGCCCTGAGCTTCGCCTCCGAGACCCCCGCGTCTCTTGTTTCTCAGGAGATTAAGGACGAGTGAGGGCCTAGAGAAGGGACCGGACTCGGAAGGATGGCTTGGGACTGTGGGGGGCGGCACGGGGATGAGTACCCGGGTTATGGCAAGTCTAGGGTAATGGGACCTGGAGAGGGGTCCTCGGTGTTGTTCTTTGGCGGGACACTTGTGTGTGTGTGTGTGTGTGTGTGTGTGTGTGTGCGCGCGCGCGCGCCGGATCGTCCACCCACCCTCCCACCCCGCCGACTCTGCCCCTTTCTCTTCTCTCCGCGTCCCTTTCCATTCCCTCTTCTCCACACAATGGCGCCCCTCTCCCTATTGCGGGCCGCTGGCTACTTCTCCGGGTGTAGAGAGATCCCTTGGGGAAGCGGGGGTGAGAGAGAGCGGGAACTGGTCAGTGGCCCTTGGCTGGGCTGGGGCTGGGGCCCCGCCCCACCCCTCGGGAAGGCTGCCTACCTGTGCTAAGGCCCGGATGAGGGCCGGGGAATGGCGTAACAGGTGACTGCGTTGAAGCCCCCTCGCTCTGCTCTACACCTGCATGCTACTGGCTCCCGCTCCCTTCTTCCTCCTATACATATGCACTGTCGAGGAGCAGGAAACAAGTTACATAGACACTTCAGGGAAGGAAAGCTTTCTAATCTTGACCCATCTTTTTGTTTCCGTCTGAGACTGAAAGGCCTTAAATGAGTTTCCTGTTATTGGAAAGATAGAAAACAAATTTCCTTTAAGTGTAGTTGGATGCTACATTCCATTCTTCAGGACAGTTGCCAGCTAACTCTGTTTTTAATAGATGGGCTGCAATAATTTTCGTTCTAGTTGCAAATAGATTAAGAAGCCTTTTCTGTCTTGCTTAATGCAAGAGTCTTCCCTCTGTTGATTTGTCTATTTGTCCTGCATATCCTTTGCTTGTACATAGTTGTTTGCAAGTTCTCCCATCTCCCAGCTCCACCTCCTTGAGAGCAGGTTAGATTTTTACTTTCGTTCTATTATGTTTTTCACCTTTCTGTCCCCAGCACTTAGCACAGTCCCTGGTACATAGTAGGTGCTTTACGAATGTTTGTTGGTTGACTGCTGGATATAAAAGCAATTTTGTCAGAGAGACCATTTGCCCTTTCTTTAATGAATCAAATAATTTTTGGACTGGAGTGGGGGATTCTGAAGGGAAGGAAGAAATAACTTGGGTTGCTATATATTTTGTAAAGGTTGGTTGTGTTTGAAGATAAAAATTGAATTGGGAATCAGTGAAATGACCCATTGTCCAGACAAGTCAAAAGAAAATTTTGGAACCAATTTTTCTTGTCATTTAAAGCTGTCATGTATTGGGTACTTGGGTAGAATTTCCAGAAACTCATTTAACTGGAGCCACTAGAATTGTCCTTGGGGGGAGTATTTATTATTGTTGCTGCTGAATTAACTGGAAGGTATAAGATTAATTTTTTTCCCCCTTTCCTAGCTTGTTTCTGTGAAAAAAACAAGCTAACAAACTGCACTGAAATATCACCTGATGAATGCCGATGTCAGGCAATTGGTTCACCAAATATAATCACCTGTTCAAAACGTGAGTTTGGTTTAATTTTCTGGCATTAACTTTATTTTGGTATACTAATTTGGTTAGTGAAATCTAGTAGAGACCATTTGTAAATACTGATCAAACCAGCATGTCAAAAAATTTGCTGAGAAGCGTATTACTTGTCTTGTTTATGCTGGGATATTTCATGTCAGTTGTATGAGCTTCTGCATGTAACTATCCACATTTATAGGTTCTAGTTCCACTTGGGCAATGCAGCTCCTCCCTTCCTCTTTGTCTCTCTTTCTCCTCTCCCTTCATTCAGACAAGGAATCCCACCCTTACCTCGGGCCCAAAGGATTATAAATTTTGATCTCTGAAATCTCACTATATATCTTAGGGTTTATGGGCTAGAGTTTGAGTGGGGTTTTTTTTGTTGTTTTTTTTTGGGGGGGGCGGTTTGTTTATTGTTTTAAGGACCACATCTGAAACCCAAATCACTCTGGCTTTCATTGATTGGCCAGCCATAAGTAGGTCCTAACACAAACCTCACTTGGTGATTGTTTGGATCCTGATGCCTCAGAGTGAGCATAAATAGAAATTATTTTTGTTTTGGCTAGAAACCCTGAGGATCTTTCCCTCCTAGATTGTGTTTTTTTTTTAAACTAGGTAAAAGAGGCCATTCTTTGTTTCTTTTCTTACCTAGCCTTAGTCACTGAATGAGTATTACCTCGGTCAAACTGAGACCTGGGAAAGATCTTAGTTTAAAAAGGCCAAGACCTACCATTGCTTTGGAGTCAAATCCAGTCTTCCTGATCTATATCTTGCCACTGGACCCCAGATGGCTCTGGAGGAGAGAGTGAGGCTGGCGACTTTGCACAGCCCTCCCTAACTTAAATCCAATTCACTTGCAAGTCATGACATCACCTTCCTGATGTCATGGTCTTCTTTGAACACAAAGGACAAACAACGAATGATGTACTTTAAAAAAAAAATCTATCCACATTTATTGGTAATGTGGCTTTTTCCAGAATGTGAGAAGTGCAAATTTAAGGCTGTGTACTTGTCTAGGGTTAGAATATTTTTAAAATTTCTGACACATAAGGAATTTAGACCCTGGGAAAGACTCCTGCCGCCCCCCCCCCACCCCATTAAATATGAGGAAACAGAGCCAGTGACTTACAAGTCATACATGTAATAAGTGACAGATCCATGTCTTCTTAATCCTAGTTCACTTAGCTCTTCTTTGTATCATGCTACCTGCCCTGGGAATTTATCCTTTCTTGGATTCAGTGATTATGAGTTCTTGTCTTTATTAACTTTAGAGCAGTATAGGTTCTTAATGGATATTATTTATGGACAAAAGGTATTAAAGCTGATTTTGAATTCTTTTTTGGGAAGCCACTCTTATTTTTAAGTTTGACGATGATCTCTTTCCCCAAAGTGGCTACAAAATGTTTGGTGATGAAGGCAGAAATGACTAATTCAAAGAGTGGCCGGAGGAAGAAACCAGAAGGAGCTTTTAAGGATAATGATGGAATATATGATCCTGATTGTGATACCCATGGTCACTTCAAAGCTCGCCAGTGTAATGGCACTGAACTTTGCTGGTGTGTGAATACAGCTGGAGTAAGAAGAACAGATAAGGATACTGAAATATCATGCAGTGAGCTAGTAAGGACATAGTAAGTTTGTTTGCCTTTATTACGAATATTCATACTTTTCAGATAAACTCCTTATCTATGAATTATAATAGCAATGTTTTGTACCTAAAATTTTGATGGTAAATATGATAGTTAATCTAAAAGTATTTAGGTTCATTTGTTGGTTTAAAGGAAATTTATATAGTACTGCTATTATATTTAGAAGTGGGAAAATTTTAGTGGTAGATTCACTGAAAATTGAAAGTTTAAAAAAGTATAAGGAAGTAATTCAATTTATTTTTTATTACAGTTGGATCATCATTGAACTGAAACACAAAACAAGAGAAAAACCTTTTAATGGTACTGTCTTAGGAAAGTAAGTCTTATTAAAGTCTATCTGTACTGTTGGCGCATATTTAAGAGCTTAATAAATGTTTTTTCATTCATTCATTAAGATGCTCAAGTATTTGTAAAATGAAGCCTTTGGACTGAATCATCTTTAAGATCCATTCTAGCACTGATGTTCTGTATTTACCAACTGGGGTTGGTGTTTAAAAACTTCTACCTTTAGGTTGTTCTATAGGATACATACAAATAATTCTTATACATAGACTGTTTACAATACTTGTAAAAATTAAAGGTAGCATCTTTAACAGGTTAATTTAGCAAGCATTTTGATCTTGGAGAACTATAACTATTTTGTTATGTCCAAAAATATAGTGCTTCTTGTAACTTTGTATCATGAAATAGCTGTTTTATAACAGATTTTTAATTCTTACAGTGCCCTCAAACAGGAATTTGAGCGTCGTTATGAATTGAACCAAAAATTCATCAAAGAAATTTTGGTAATATGTTTTCTTCTTATTGCAAGCCATTTCTAAAATAACTAGCTAGTTTTAGCAAATAAGTGGTACTATAGCTGGGTACAGTGGATAAACTGCTAGATTTGGAGACAGGAAGACATGGATTCAAATGTTTCCTCTGACACTTAAAAGCTTTATGACCATGGGCAAGTCACTTAATGTCTCTTAGTTTTTGGTAACTAGAGAAATTCATTCACTAAGTTATAACTGACTTGCCATCTGTGTTAAGCACTTTACTAATGTGAATTTTGTATTTTTTTTAGCTTTGATTTCCATACTTTCTTTATACCTACAAAGTATAGTGATTTTTATCTCCTTGTATTTTAAATAACATAATATATATTTGGGGGAAAACCTGGACAATTGAACTTGATTAGATAGAAATATTTTCATGAACTAATGATACAGATAACCAGTGAGAGAAAACTTAATACTGCTTTTCTTGCTTTTGTTTTCCATAGAAATACTCTTCAAGTATCACTTCCCTGCCTTAATCTTTGTAACACTCTGCTTCCTCTCTAGGAAATCTAGCAGCTCCTTGAAACTTGACACATCCCACCTAAGATAACATATTTTATTTGTGGTTACTAAGTACTCACTATATTCTTATTAAGGATGTATTCTAATTTAAGATTTTTTAAAGTGCTGAATCAAAGATTAATCTCTGTTCTTCCCAAGAGTATTATTTTTATAACTTCCCATCCATAGGCGAGACAATCAAAATGATCCATTCTAGGCTATTATTGAAAAATGCTTGAATGTAGTAAATATCTGAGGCAGGGGTTGAGCCCAAGTCTTAAAACGCCAAATTCAGCTCTCTATCCATTATCCTACACTGTGGGATAATTGGGAGAGATAATGTTACTCCTTTCTTTACCATCAAGTAGGAGGTGGAATTTGTATTACATTTCTTTTTAGCACTTTCCATCTGCCACACGACAATAATTTTAAATGAAAGGTGTATTACTGATCCAAATAAGCAGTTTCTGTTTATAATAATTCGTATTGTGGTAGGAAACACTGTATTTCTTTCATGACAAAAGTGTTTGTTAATTATAGTTAGATTTTAGATTTTTAGAGCCATATGTGGAATTTAGCATTTAGAACCACATGTGGCATAGTTAAAGATAACACAAAAATTCTGAATGTCCAGTAGTTAATTATTAATTATCTACTTTAGTGGAGAAGAGCAACTGTGTAAATGATTGAAAAGTCACAGAATTCAATGACAGAAATGCCAGGATGAGCACTATTATTTTGGTTGTTAATTATATTTATTTGTTATTTACTCTTTTTCTAGTATGAGAATGATATCATTACTATTCACCTGAGGCAAAATGGTACAGAGAAAAGCACTAATGATGTGGACATAGCTGATGTGGCTTATTATTTTGAGAAAGATGTGAGTATAACTGGCCAGATCATTCTGAAACACTATCAGGGCTTATTATATGATTCCATTTCAACTCTTTTTCCCTCTTGGCTATTGGCCTCATCACTATACTGTTAACAATATACCAATGATGACGAGACATCATGCGAGAAGGTACATATCAAGGACATCACACTCCTGTTGTACAAAAAGGCTTACAATACGGCATAATCTTATTTATCTTATCAGAAGTCTTCTTTTTAGGATTCTTCTGAGCCTTTTATCACTCAAGCCTAGCTCTAGTATCTCTCTCTTGTTCAAGAACCCTGATATTCAGAGAGGGAAGGGGAAAGGATCAATTAGTTTCATCCAAATTAGTATTAAAGGTCTTCCAGCTTCCTTTCTATGCTCTATTTCTTTGCATTTTTCAAAATCATCCCTTTGGGCAGCTAGGTGGCACAGCGGATAAAGCACTAGCCTTGGATTCAGGAGGATCTGAGTTCAAATCCAGCATCAGACACTTGACACTTACTAGCTGTGTGACCCTGAGAAAGTCACTTAACCCTCATTGACCCACAAAAGAAGAAAAAGAAAAACGACTGAGAAAATCATCCTTTTAATGTAATCAACTCAATCTTTTTATTATCCCCTCCCACACCAAAAAAAGTCATGGGTACTTAAAATAAGGAAATGTTCCCTGTATGAATTTACTAAGGGAATCTGCAAGTACCGTTTCACTACCTGGAATGCCATCTCCCCCTACCCTATTATAGCCTTCAAATAACTGTGTCAGACTCATTTAACTCTTAAAAACCATTCCTCGAAAAATCTTAAGCAACATCATTCAGCATGTAGGTATATACACAATTTACTATTCTGTCTTGTATTTGATCATCTGTTATATAGTGACATGTGTATGTTATGTGTTTCTGATGTGAGTTTTTTAAGGGCACAGGGACATGCTTTTGTCCTCTCACCCTCAGAGCCCACAGTGCAGGGATGGAACATGTGGGAGGCATGTGAGAAATTTTACTTATTGTTCAATTTGGTGATGAAATACTGATGGTGACCCCAGAGCTCAATCATGTTTGACAGTGGTTCTTTCTAACCTTTTTGAATTTTGCTTTTTTCCTTTCCAATACAGGTAAAAGGAGAATCTCTCTTTTATTCCAGTAAAATTAATCTTGATATAAATGGTGAGATGCTTAATCTGGATCCTGCTGAAACTATGATCTATTATGTTGATGAAAAGGCACCTGAATTTTCAATGCAAGGACTAAAAGCTGGTGTTATTGCTGTCATTGTGGTTGTAATTCTCGCCCTAATTGCTGGAATTGTCGTTGTGGTAAGTACAGTTCAGGTAAAACACCAATATTCTAAGTGATAAGTCAGAGGGTTCTATACAACAAAGTTATTTTCATGCTCCTGGGGAGTAACCATAGCAACAATACTCAATCTGACTATAAATCTTTAACAATGGATTAAAACAAAATGTATTAAAATTATATGAAAACTATTTTTCTGGTCTTGCTATGAGATAGTCACTTTCTATAAAAAAAGAAACTTTGTGCTGTGTATGTTGTAAGTAAAGAAGAGAGCTATAACCACCCTCTTCACATTTTATTTTGTTTTGCCATTAAACTGCAAATGCAAATACCTGTCAATTTCACTTACCCCTCTCCCACTTAAAATATTTTATCCCATAACAGAGAGAGAAAAAAGAACCAGACAATCCTTTTTTTTTTCTTTTTTTTGCGGGGCAATGGGGGTTAAGTGACTTGCCCAGGGTTACACAGCTAGTAAGTATCAAGTGTCTGAGGCCGGATTTGAACTCAGGTACTCCTGAATCCAGGGCCGGGACTTTATCCACTGCACCACCTAGCCGCCCCCTGAACCAGACAATCCTAAACTCCCAGATCATTTACTACTGCTAAGTAAGAGAACATTATAAAAAGTCCAAGATATTACATGATGATAATAATAGCTCACAGATAGAAGTCACACTTGCATAAAATTTGATCCTCACAATAACCCTATGAGTTTCGTGCTATTTTCCCCCATTTTAGAATTGAAGAAACCGAGGATAAGAAAGACTGACTTGAGGTTATATAGTTATTAAGTGTCTCCAGGTAGAATTTGAACACACCTCTTTCAACCCCAGATCCAGCCCTTAAACCTCAAGGAGAGGAGAAAAGCGGTTGTGTTATGTGTTTAAACTAGTGAACTAGTGAAGTAAATTCCCTCCAAGTCACATACATACATATATTATAAAGAAGTTGGGCATTGGCTCCTACAGATTGAAAATGTTGTTTATAGTATTATACCCCTTTTACAATTTTTATACAATAAAATAATTTAGATATTCTGTGGAGTTTGTGATAATAGGTTTGACTTTTACTTTAAACATGACTGTCCCCAGTTTAAAAAAAAATTGTTGTTTTTTCATTTTAAAAAGTTAGACATTGGGGCAGCAGCTAGGTGGCGCAGTGGATAGAGTGCCGGCCCTGGAGTCAGGAGTACCTGAGTTCAAATCCGGCCTTAGACACTTAACACTTACTAGCTGTGTGACCCTGGGCAAGTCACTTAACCCCAATCGCCTCACCAAAAAAACAAAAAAAAAGTTAGACATTTACTTGAAGGAATTGTAACTTAAAAACAGATTCTGTTTTTCTACCTCAGTGTTTACCTTTTTCTCAAAGGTCAGCTTAGTCTGTTATGAATTTATATTGTTCAAAATAATTAGATTAAATATTAAATCATTCATTTATGAACTCTAATCAGGTTCTTGTGCTATAATGTATTTTTTGTTTGTCTAAATATTAAAGTTTTCTAAACTTATTTAATACCTTCATTTATCTAGGTTATATCCAGGAAGAAAAGGAGGGCAAAATATCAGAAAGCCGAAGTAAGTCGATTATCAATGAAATTCATTTTAAAGTAGTATTAATAACAATAGCATGTATATAGAACTTTATAGTTTGCCAAGGACTTTACATGTTATTTTACCCTCATAATAACCCTAAGAGGTAGGTGCTATTATTTTACAGATGATGAAACTGAGGAAAACACAGGTTAAGTGACTTGTGGATGGTCACACAGCCAGTAAATATTTGAGGCGAGAATTGAACTGAGATCTTCCTGACAAGGTCTAGTGTGTCCCATTTCACTACCCAGCTGCTAAGTAACATGGTATAGTAAAATCTGGAGTCAGAGGGATTTGTTTCTTCATCTGTAAGACTGGACTAGTTGGTCTCATTTGTTAAACAACTTTCTTATGGTAAATCGGAGAAAGCTCCAGGCATACAAACCCATTCCAACTATATTATGGCCTCACTTTGAATACTGTTCTAGGAGTTTGTGCCTAATAAGAGAATGATGATGTTGTTGTCTAAATACCCTTACATAAAGCCCGAATGGAATACCTTTTATTGAATTCTGTTATAGTGTTGTAGCAATTATACTAGGATGTCCTTAGAGTTGGAGGTTCATGATATTTTGCTTGTTTAAAGAGATATATGCTATCCCTCCCCAGTAGACCCTTTCCTTGTAGGCAAAAACAAATCAGCACACTGCCTATATCTAACAGCATGTACCTCTTTCTACACAACTGGTTGTTGACTTGATAGAAGTTCTGGTCTTTCTGTATTGTTTTCCTTTGTATTTTTATGGTTTGGGGAGGGAAGATGTTCTCAGCTTTCTCTGAATTCTTTCTAATAATTTCTCATCACACAATATACCATTACGTTCATTTGCCACAGTTGAGCAATTTATTCTTTAATCAATCAATGTCTATCCATTTGGTCTCTAGATACTGTTTCTTAAACAGTGTCCCTTTAATGAGATCGAATTAATAAGCCAAAGGCGGCTAAGGTGAAATATGTTTAGCTTTAAGCTAGTGGGGAAATACTTGGAACAGAAGGACTTAATTTATGTCATGATTATTCTTTTTGGAATTATGATATATGTTCATTATAAATGCCCAAAACTGTTTGCAAAGTTTTTTCACCTATTTGGGATTAGATTTGATTTCTGATGACATCGAGACATTTGGTCTCTTAGTCATAAGTATCTTGGGATCACACATTTAGAGCTGGACAGAACCTTAGAAGCTGTTTGGTCCAAATCCTTCACTTTACAGATGAGGAAACTGAAGCAAAATGGCTTGCTTCATGACCTCACAGCAGCTGGGCTTCTTGAGTCCTCCTGACTGGTGTTTAAGGCATTATCTTTTTTCTCTAAATTCTATTAGACTGATAGTATCATTGAAGCATCATGGATCACAGATTTAGAGCTACAATGGATCCTGTTTTAGGTTTCCAAAATGCTTTACTCACGATAAGCCAGTGTTCCTTCAAATATTTTTGCCCCTATTTCACAGATAAGAAAACAGGTCCAGAGAAGTAATGTGACTTACCTATGTTCATAGGGATAGTAAATGATAGAGTTAGAATTTGAATCAAGCCTCAGATTTTCTCTATTGGAGCAGCTAGGTCGCACAATAGATAGAAGGCTGGACCTAGAGTCAGGAAGACCTGAGTTCAAATGTGACCTTCAACACTTACTAGCTATGTGACCTTGGGAAAGTCACTTAACTCCATTTGCCTTAATTTTCTTATCTGTAAAATAAGCTGGAGAAGGAAATGGCAAACCACTCTAGGATCTTTACCAAGGAAACCCTAAATGGAGTCATGAAGAGCCAGATAACATTTTAATTTTTTTTTTAATTTTTTTTTTGTGGGGCAATGAGGGTTAAGTGACTTGCCCAAGGTCACACAGCTAGTAAGTGTCAAGTGTCTGAGACTGGATTTGAACTCAGGTCCTCCTGAATCCAAGGCCAGTGCTTTATCCACTGCGCCACCTAGCTGCCCCCGCCAGATAACATTTTAATAACCGAATAACAACAACATTCCTTCTACTATACTACATTGTTTCTCAGTTACTGTTTGGATGATTTTGAAAAGTGGGACTCAGTTTTCTCATCTCTAAATTGGGAAACTTCATCTAGACAAGGTGCATTTCTATTCTAAAAATTCTACAAGTCTATAATAATTTATCTTAAACCCTCCAAGCAAAATGCTATTTCTAATATTTAAGCCTTTCATTATCATTGCAGATGGAAGTTATTGCTCTATTTTCTGAACTTTTATATTATTGCCTTATCTATTCTACTTTGGGGACATTTATGACAAATTTATTTGTGTTCAAGTTGTTTATATAGAAAGATTGGTCACATTTATGTGATGTTTTGTAGTTTATGAAGCTTTTTCTTTTTCATTTTCTCTTTTTTTTTTTTTGGTGGGGCAGTGAGGCTTAAGTGACTTGCCCGGGATCACACAGCTAGTTCATGTCAAGTGTCTGAGGCCAGATTTGAACTCAGGTCTTCCTGAATCCAGGGCTGGTGCTCTATCCACTGCACCACCTAGCTGCCCCCTGTGAGAGTCAAAATTGGATATACAGAGCATTAACCTCCCCCTTTAAACTTTCCCTTTTATATATACTTCCCAGGCCAATAAGAAAAGGAGCCTCTGAGCTTTAATCTGTGAGGGATCAATCAGGTTTTATTGCTTGGGAATTAATTAGACCACAATGGTGAAACCAATTAGGGAAATAAGGAAGTAGAAATGCAGATAGATAGTCTTAACACTAAGCTTAGGGTTTCCGTCATTAACTCACCAACCCAGTCAGTCTGCAGTAACTCAGCAGTCACCTGAAACAGAGCATGAAACACGTGCTCTGCCAGGTCCCCGGATGCCACCAGCCTGAACTCCCCATGTGTGCCATGGTTAAGTCAACAGCCAGAGAGAGTTTTCCAGTCTGGACATTGTGTCAGAAAGTACCTGCGGATTTCTGGCAGTGAATTATAAACAAATGTGTTGAGAACAATATAGGAATCTCTTAGATCTACTGGATCCAATCTGGTGTACTGTCTAGCGGCCTTGCAAAGCCTATCGTAAAATTTGTTTGGTCTGTTTTAGCCTCCTGAAGTAAGCTTAAAAACTTCTGCCAGTTTTCAGTTTTTTTAGAGCAAGATTCCATTCTCTTCAGAAGTGTTTCCCTAGCGTCTTTTAATTCTTGGAATTGCCTGTCGTTATTATAATTCCACTCTGGATCCCTGAGAGGCCATGCCACAATGGCCTGACCCTTTGTAACAAGGGCATTTCCTGCTGAGATAATATCTGCAATCTCAGTAGCCAGGGATAGTAAAGTTTCCATAAGGCAAGTAACATCAGCCCAAGTGGGTTGATATGCATTAAATATAGTCTTTAACTGTGAAATTGCAGTGTTTGGATTTTTCTCAAAACTAGGGATGATTGTTTTCCATGCATTCAAGTCACTTGGTTTAAAAGGGCTATGTTTTCTAACTTGAATTGGCGCTCCTTTTTTGGTATGTTCTATAGCTTCCTGCAGGGGGAGCAATTTCTGCTGATCTGATTCTAAAGATTGGTCAAGATCTGTTTCTGAACTTGGGTTATCTCCAGCAGAGGGAACTGTCTTGGCATCTCTCTCAACACCTGACACTTTCCCCCACAGTATAAAAATGATAATAGTGAAAATGAAATTCACACCCCCATGAAGCTTTTTCTCACAACAGCCCTGGCAGTTGTATTTTACAAGTATTATTGCACCCATTTTACAGATGAGGAAATTAAGGCTTTAGGAGCTGAAATGAATGACTAGACTTTTTATGACTAGGAAGTGACACAACTTAGATCTGAACTATTTTCTTGATTAACTGTTCAGTGTTCAGTCCACTGCGGGTTTACAACCCCTAATGGACAAGGAATATGTAATTTCATATTCCTGCAGTCCTTTGCATATAGTAGGTACATCAATAAATATTAAGATAAAATTATTCTAAACGAGAGGAACTTGGTTTCTGATGACATAACAATTTTGTTCATTTTTTTCCTCCTCACAGCTAAAGGAGATGGGTGAATTGCACAGGGAATTCTCCACATAACTACCAAAATATGAAGACAAAAAGAAGAAAAAATAGATATTGACACTGTATGTGTGGACATGGGAAAAAAGAACCCTTGACAGATCAATATCTTGTTAGGAACCACTATAACCTAAGTTTTAAAATGCAGAATGAGCATAGATTGTTAAAGAAGTGGGATTTACTTGGTACTCAAGTTGTGGGTAACTTTTAACTTTTGGCTCTCCCTATCAAAAAGTTGGACCACTACAGATTATTCAAATACACATTTTCTTAGACAAAAACTAGACTACACAGGTTTAAGCAAATGCTTTACATGGCATCAAAATTCATGCATTAAATGTTTCCATGATAGAGTTTGAATTCCACACTTTTATTTGTAAATGAAAGTTAGCTTTCAGTAATGTTTTTTGTTTGTCTTGTACATATTTTTGTCTTGGATTTCCTTAAACTTTTTTATGAACTATGAAATAAACAAGTTGTTCAAAATTGAACTTCTCATTTTTTATTTGTCCTTGTTTTAAAAAAATGATAATCAATTTCTACAAAGTACTAACCCTAAGATAACTAGTAAGTTGTAATATTGTTCAAACATCTGAATGTCAGAAATGAATGATGTGCTTCATAGACAAACTGGAGTTTTTGCTGTGCATAACATCCTTTTGTTTTGTTTTTTGTTTAAAAACAAAAGTAACAATTTTCAAGAAATGACAATCGGAAATGAACCTTAAAGAAGAATTTAAGGGAAGGGGTTTCTGAGACTTCATATAAGTGTTTTACTGCATGACATTTTCTTCAGACCTTTGTTAATAAACAACTCTTATAAAAATATAGCTGACTCCCAAATTATCTAGGGTAGATTGTCCAGATTACTGACCTCCTTACATACTTTGTTTTTGCTCTAGGAAAGATTTTTTTAAAGCAAGATATTTTAGTAGCTTCCACAAGTATTATAACATTTGGGAAAGCAGAGGTAAGTGAATAATTTAACCTTAGAATCAGTACGGTGTAAATCTGATCATCTGGTACCTTAGAAAAGGTGTCAAATAGGTTGAATACTAAATATTAGATTCATTAGATGGTAGTGGATTTAACCCTGAATACTATCTGATTAACCATAAGGGAGATCAAGGAGCTTTTGCTCTGTCAACTAGGAAATTTCTACAAAGGAAGTAACTCTGGAACAACCCAAATCAATTTACAACTGCATGCCCTGTGGATAACAATATAACAATAGACACAAATTAAGGATGAAAGCCATCAAACTTATCAATGATAAAATAATTGAATTTCAATGTATTTAGTTATGCCTTGACATTAAATCTCCAACAAATTCTGTTGGTAATAACACATTTATACAACTCTAAAGTTTACAGAGTACCCCCTCTTTCCAGATATTTGAGGTAGGTGGTATGAGCATCGTCTCAAAGATGAGGAAATGAGTTAATCCAACACCATACAGGGAACCCAGTTCTGATTCCAAGTTAGGTACTTTGGCAATCCTACCATATTGCCCGTGTGTGTGTGTGTGTGTGTGTGTGTGTGTGTGTGTGTGAGTGAGGCAATTGGGGTTAAGTGACTTGCCCAGGGTCACACAGCTAGTAAGTGTCAAGTGTCTGAGGCCAGATTTGAACTCGGGTCCTCCTGAATACAGAGCCGATGCTCTATCCACTGTGCCACCTAGCTGTCCCACTATATTGCCTTTTAAAAAAATATTTTGACTACCGGTTTGAAATTATAATTTAGAATTAGCCATTCCTTAGGTCCCCATCCATAAATAAGAGTTCAGCTTATTATGCACTCCAAAAAAACAGTTTAGTCAGTTTTAGTATTGCTGCCTGAAGGGTAAGTAAAATTGTAACCTGACAAGTTAATGTTTCTGATATAATGTAAGTGTATCTTAAAAAGCAACAGAATATAAATGCAATCTGCACCCAGGACAGCTAGGTGGTGCATTGGATAGAGTGCCAGACTTATCTTCCTGACTTCAAATCTGGCTTCAGACACTAGCTGTGTGATCCTGGTCAAGTTACTGAACCCTGTTTAAAGATAAGGAAATTGCAAACATTCCAGTATCTTTGCCAAGTAGAGGGGCTAAAATTCTAGCTATGATGTCTAAAATCTAATGAGTAGTTGCCTTAAATTAGAAAACATGGCACCAATCTTTGGGCATTAAGTATTTATTAAAGTATATTAGGGGTTAGTAAAGGGAAACATGTGGATAAAGAATTAGATCTGCTTGCTCTCCCTAATCTACTTCCACTGCTGCCAAGCTGAAGTCTCCAACCCAAAAGGCCCGCTTGTTCCTCAGCTTCTCCCAAAAGCCTCCTGAGAAACCAGAAACAGGGCCGTCCACACACACAGCTCCAAGCTAATTGGCTGGTAGCTCTGATTGACAGGTCCCACAGGTGGGTCTATAGATGTAACTTCCTGATGCCAGGCAACTTCTGGACACTAAAGTCACATGGTTTCTAAATCACATGCTTTCTCCTCATGGCAGAGCTTCCCTCCAATGTCTTTCCCAGCAGGGGGTGTTATTCCAATTCTCACACAAACTCTCAAAAGGGATCACAAAGAATCAGACATGATAGAAAATGACTGAACAATATGTGTGTGTAATATTTATATACATATTACATAAAAGGCTTATATATAATATATACAATATATTATAAATTTAAGGTGCTATATTGTTAGCTATTATTACTCAGGAACCAGGAAGTATAAGTCAGTAGCTTGAGCCTTTAGTTTCCTAAGGCTAATAAGAGATGATTTCAATACCTTTGAAGGAAAAACTAGCTTAATTTCCATGGGGCGAGACTAAGCTATTGCTCCCACCATACAACACCCTTGCCCCTTGGTAATAAGGGCCTAAAGGTCTTCTAGAGCAAAACTTAAACTGTGGGTTGTGACACCACATCGGGTCAAGTGACTGAATGTGAGGGTCTTAAAAAAATTGGCAAGAGTAAAATGTTATGTATATCTGTTTTATATACCTATATACTCAGGGTCGTGAGTGGAAAAAGTTTAAGAAGCCCTGGTCTAGAGGACTGTCTACCACTTAAATGACTTTGGAGTCAACCCTGGCCAAAAGGATGCAAGAAACCTAATATTGGCAGCATTATAGGAGGGGGGAAAGTAAATCAGAAATAGCATAACCAATGCAATTACCCTTTGAAGGAGTGGCTGAATTTGGAAAAATGAAGATCAAAAATCCTAGGCTTCACCACCTCATCCTCCCTTTGGAAGGATTGAATTTCAAATCCCAATAATCACATTTATTGGTTGGGTGATGCCAAATCTTTGCCATTCATGATAGGTTTCAATGTTCTTGTTGCTTGTCCTTCATTCTTTTAAATTATTTATTTATTTATAATTTTTTTTTTTTAGTGAGGCAATTGGGCTTAAGTGACTTGCCCAGGGTCACACAGCTAGTAAGTGTTAAGTTTCTGAGGCCGGATTTGAACTCAGGTAATCCTGACTCCAGGGCCGGTGCTCTATCCACTGTGCCACCTAGCTGCCCCATTGTCCTTCATTCTTGAAGAAGACCATGACATCAGGGTAATGTCATCACTTGCAGTGAATTGGATTTAAGTGAGGGAGGGCTCTGCAAGGTTACCAACCTCACTCTCTCTCCCAGATGTTTGAGGCAATTGGGGTTGTGGCTTGCCCAGGGTCACATAGCTAGTAAGTGTCTGAGGTAAGATTTGAACTTGCGTCCTCCCAACTTCAGTGCCAGTACTCTATCCACAAAGTGGAGTGCTGAACCCCTTAACCTTCAAGTTGAGTAAGAAACTCTCTCTTCCTATGTGCCTGTCCCTTTACATTTCAAGGTAGTGCTTAGTACCAGCTGTTTTCCCTTTAATTTTTCAAATGGGCATTTTTTAACTCCCTAAGTACTGCTTTTCTAACTTTAGCCTGGCTAATCAGACAAGCAGGGGAAAAAATGTTAATGCTTGGTCAGTTTGAATTTAATGAATATTTTTTTATTCCTATCATTTTTGCTGGGCTTTGTTATGTGGCATGTGTGGAAATTTATTTTGATTTGGGGACCCTACCTTTGGGCTGATATTAGAAAGCCTTAGGCCCTCAGGTTTTTTTTTCTCTGTATGGGAGGGGCTGGTACCCCTCCCCCTCAGCTTCAGCTGAGCCAAAAAGCCCCATGGGCTGAGATGCCAGGTCAGACAGCTTTGGGGAAAAAGCCCCAGCTCCCTCCACCCTGAGCAGATCTATCCGAGAGATCCTGGGTTCATCCAGGCCGGCTTCTGGTGTAGCCCATGCAGAGGTCCCTGGGCACACGCTTGAGAATTCCGCGCCCCCCACCCCCGCTGCATCGCTATGGTGGCTGGTGGATTAACTTGCTATGTGTGGGGGCACAAAAAGCCCCAAGGTTTGAGTGGAGAGAAGGAAGATATATATATCTACACACACCGGGGAGTTAAAGAGGGGAAAGGGTCTGGCTGACAAAATTAAGGAGGACTCCAGAGACTAGAGATCCTAGGAGCGAGGGAGAGGCTGGAAGGTTAAGAGGTTGGAGGAACGGACAAAGGGGGGCTGACAAGATTTAGGAGGACTCCAGAGACTAGAAACACTGAGGAGGAAGGGAGAGGCTGGAAGATTAAGAGGAATGGACAGAAAGGGGCTACAAGGACGCTAAGGATACTGAGGTTACATAAAGAGAGGAGGAGACGGTACAGGAGGTTAGAGAAATGGGGAGCTCTGGCTGACAAGAGTAAGGAAAAAACACCAAAGGAAAAAGGGGCAAGGGAGAGGCCAGAAGGTTAAGAGGATTAAGAGGAACAGACAGGAGAGGGGGCTGACAAGATTAAAGAGGAACTCCGGAGACTAGAGACTCTGGAAAGGAGGCTGCCCCAGCTAGGTGGCTAGCTGTGTGACCCTGGGCAAGTCACTTAACCCCAATTGCCTCACTAAAAAAAAAAAAAAATAGGAGGCCGGAAGATTAAGAGAACAGAAGGACACTGGAGCACTAGGAAAACGGAAGGAGAAGTCAGTGAGAGAGAAACACAGGGGTTCAGTGGTGGCAGTATGGAGAAGAAAGTGAGATGCAGGGGGATCAAAAAAGTGAAAGGGGCTTAGAGTTAGAAGAAAGGAGCTGAGCAGTGAAAGTAGAACATACCCTAAGGCAAGAGGTGGCAATGGCCTTTATTGTATTAAAAGCAGACAGGTTTGGGGCAGCTAGGTGGCACAGTGGATAGAGTACTGGTCCTGGAGTCAGGAATACCTGAGTTCAAATCCGGCCTCAGACACTTAACACTTACTAGCTGTGTGACCCTGGGCAAGTCACTTAACTCCAATTGCCTCACCAAAAAAAAAAAAAAAGCAGACAGGTTGTATAATTTGCATTTCTTTTTTTTGTTTTGCTTTTGCCATCTAGCTGCCCCATAATTTGCATTTCTTAACCCTTATCTCTTACATTTATTTTTATAAATAAACTCTGCTTTGATTATTTAGTTAAGAGGCTTCTTAATCTTTTGCTTATCAATTTTGGAAGTGGAGCAGTGTGGTGGAACTTTATAAACGGCCCATATTAAATTAATAGCAGTCAGATAACCAAACAGTCAACAGTCCCATATTAAGTACCCCAGTCAGATTAGGCCCCCCAAATTAGGCCAGCTAGTCAGTAAAATATTTTCACATTTGAATGGCGACTGCAGCAGGACTTATGGCCCAATTATAATTTTTCTAAACTTATAATTTTTCATATAATTACAATTTTTCATAAGTCCAATTATATAATTTTTTCAGACTAGATTAGTTATAGTTAATTAATTAATTTTTTTTACACATGGAAAGTCCTGAATGTCATGGAGAGGATTAGAAAGAGTGATATTCCCCAGGATTCCCCATTAGGAAAGCTACTCGTGGATTGAGATGAGGGAAAACTTACACTGAAATCTACCATGACCAGAAGAAAGCTTATCGAACTGTGTTTTATGTGGCATAGAGTATTAGAGGAAGAATGGCCCAAATATGGGTCATTTAATCTCCAAACGCTGAGGCATTTGCAAAGAATCCTATGCCACTGGCCACCTAAACATTCACTTTATTGGAAAGTCTCATTCAGAGCAAGAAGGGATTATGATACTGGGGATAAAGGACAAGGAGGATCTAGACCCCAGCCTGAATCAGCCTGTTTCTCAAGCTAGAGCGCCAAATGGTCCAGCTTCTATCTCCTCTCCCTCTATTATTGTTTTTTGAGGCAATTGGGATTAAGTGACTTGCCCAGGGTCACACAGCTAGCAAGTGTTAAGCGTCTGAGGCCAGATTTGAACTCAGGTCCTCCTGAATCCAGGGCCGGTGCTCTATCCATTGTGCCACCTAGCTGCCTCCCCCCCCCCCCCGCCTATTTCTTCAATAGACAAGTCACCTCTAAAGGAGACAGAGAAGCCCCAAATTCTTCCCCTTCAAGAGATCCTCACCCATGATCAAGAGAGTTCTGTAGTAAAGCTCAGACAATATGCACCTTTTGGTTCAAAAGATTTGAGTTCATGGAAATAAAATATTCCTAAATTTGATGAGGATCCCACAGAAGTTATCAATCAGTTTAGAGCAATTTTCAAGGGATATCAGCCCACTTGGGGTGATGTTACTGATCTCATAGAAATGATATTATCTCCAGGGGAAAGAGCTGATATATTCGCTGCAGGAACTCCTTAGAAATATCAGGAAAAGTTACTAATTGATGGCCTTTAGAAGACCTTAACTGGGACCCAAATATCCCTGAGCATTTTGTTATGTTGCAGGAAGCAAGGGAAATTTTGTTGAAGGCAATGGAATCCTGTGGCAAAAATTTATAGATACTATTCAAGAACCTAATGAAAAACCTAATAGATTCTATGACAGACTGTGTAAGAGTGCCAAACAATATACTAGACTATACCCATTAGATTCTAGAGATGCCCATTTTATCTGTTCCCATTTTGTACACCAGTCCTTGCCAGAAATACAGAAATATTTTAAAGGCAGAGTCCAGGTTGGAATGCCCTGAGTACTGACAGAATTAAGGAAATAGCAACATATATTTATGAAGGAAATGAGAGGGAAGAAAGGGACAGAACATTTTAGCTCCATTACAGGAAACCATGAGACAGCAAGGTCAGGCAGTTGAGAATTGATATTGTTAAAGCTAAAATTCTAGCTAGTCTGTCTAAAATATGTAACGAGCGGTCGCCAATAAATTATAAGCTTTAGCAAGAGTTAGACTTTTAAGCATTTATTAAGGAGAATAAGAATTTGGTAAAGAGAGAAAGAAAGGCCTACATTCATCTATCTATTAAAGGGAGAGCGCATTTCTAGCTCCCTTCTCCACCGGAGTCCTCAGGAAAAAGCGCGAGTCAGAGCGCCAGGCTCCCCCCTTCTTTCTCCCACCAGCAAACGTCACTTCCTGATGCCAAAGAAAAGACTCCTGGTCTTGCCCTCAAAGACCTTCACTTCACGGCGGAGCTTTTCTACAGTAAGTCTCCAGCAGGGGGCATCATTCCAATTGTTACAATATCAACCCCAGTATCACTATCAACCCCCCAGATTTTGCTATTACTGCAATAGACAAGGGCACATAATGTGGTTCTGTAGGACTATGCAAAGGAAACAGAACCGAAAGAGATATAGTTTCTCTCAGAGAAGTACAGAGAGGCAGAATCAAAATAGATATATCTCTTTTCAGGGGGATACAGAGAGGCAGTCAAAACAGTTACAGGCCTTTTCAGAGAGATATGAATGAGAATGAGAATAGTTACAGGCCTTCTCAAAGAGGTACAGATCAGAGAGATATAGAGGACTGGTGGTGTAGGGGAGGGTAAAGGATGGGGGAATCTGAAGACTTTACCTTTCTGGATCCTAAGATCTTTAGCCCTCTTGTACCAGTCCATTAACCTCCCCAGAATAGTGAACCCCATGTATCCCTTAGAGTTGGGGATACTTATTATGATTGTTTATTAGATACAGGAGCCTCAAGATCAGTCCTAGTGAGCAAACATGACCCTGAATGTACATCTATTGGATCTCTAAATGTAGGTGGAGTCTCAGGGAAAACTCAAACAGTTGCAAAATTAATCCCTTGCATAGTTTCTATGGGCCCATTAACAGTAGAACATTCATTTCTACTTATGCCCAACTCTGCTGCAAATCTATTAGGTTGTGACCTCCTTTATAAACTTAGAGCAACCATATCTTATTCCCCAGATGGTGGTATTTCCCTGGAATTGCCAGAGGACACTGTTCACTTGCTGCCAATTTTGATCTCAGACACTCAGGAAACAGCGAGGGGTACATTTGAAATCCCTTCTGATATTCCTGAGTCCCTGTGGGCTTCCTCCTCTATTGATGTAGGTCTCCATAAATCTGCTGTGCCTGTTACCATTAAGACCAAAGATGGCCGAGCACCATCCATTCCACAATATCCCTTATCTACGGAAGCTATTGAAGGAATTACTTCTATAATTGAGGCTTTGACAAACCAAGGCATAATTGTCCCATGCCATCGTTTCCCATGTAATACTCCATTTTTGCCAGTTAAGAAGACCAAGTCTGGGCCAGATGGCAAACCTGTTTACTGTTTTGTACAAGATCTGCAAGGATTTAACTCTTATGTTATACCTAGACATCCAATAGTGCCCAACCCTGCTACTATCATTTCCTCAATCCCATGTGAAGCAACATGCTTCACAGTGGTAGATCTCTGCTCTGCTCTCTTTTCAATACCAGTACATCAGGATTCCCAATACTTGTTTGCCTTTACCTGGAAGAATAGACAGTGAACTTAGACCAGACTCCCACAGGGAGTCCCACAGGGGTTTGTTGACAGTCCCACACTATTCTCTCAAATTTTGCAGCAGGATTTAGCCTCCATTACCTTTAAAGTTTCCACTTTAGTCCAATATGTAGATGACTTACTCCTGGCTGCACCTAATGCTGAGATTTGTCAGGAAGACAGCCGACATCTGTTATTAGAGCTGCACAAATGAGGCCATAAGGTCTCTCAGTCTAAAGTACAATGGTGTCTACCTCAGGTGGAATAATTGGGTTTTGTTTTGGCTGCTGGTACTCGATCCATCTCTCCTAAGCAGGTCCAGACTATTCAACAACTTTCTGCTCCCTCTACTAAGAAGCAGCTGGATATTTCAGGCAATGGATACCCTCTTTTGGTGAAATTACTAAGCCTCTTACATCTCTAACCAAAAATTCTGTCCCAGAACCTTTACAGTTGGATTCCCAACAGCTTTCAGCTATAACAGAATTAAAACGGGTCTTGTTATCAGCACCTTCGCTAGGACTCCCAGACTACAGTAAGTCTTCTACTCTTTTTGTACATGAATAAAGAGGAGTAGCTTCTGGGGTCCTGACTCAAAAATTAAGCCTTGTACAGTGCCCAATAGCTTATTATTCTACTCAACTTGATTCTGTAGCTGCTGGAGAGTGCCACTTTGCCTTCAGGCCGTGGTGGCTACTGCTCTTTGGGTAGAAAAAGAAAATCTGGTATTAGGTAACCCTCTAATCATACAATGCCTTCATGAAGTTGAGGCTCTCTTACTGTGTCATAGGACACAGACTTTTTCAGATCAAAGGCTCACTAGATATGAAGTAACCCTGCTAGGAAATGAGAGAATCACTTTAAAGTGTTATACAGTCCTTAACCCAGCAACACTGCTCCCTGACCTGCCACTCTCAGGGGAGTCTTTGCATGACTGCACCTCCCTAGTTGACATAGCTGAGAAACCTCATGATGATCTTTTTGACACACCTTTAGAGAACCCTGATTTTATTTTCTATACTGATGGATCCTTTTTTATACTTGAGGGAACTTGCTATATAGGTGCTGCTGTAGTTTCTGATTATGATACTATCTGGGCAGCTTCTCTGCCTTCATATCTTAGTGCACAGGCTGTTGAACTTGTGGCTCTCACACAAGCCTCTTCTCTAGCCAGAGGGAAAAGTGCTACTATTTACACTGATTCTAGATATATATTTAGTGTCTGCTATGATGTAGGAATGTTATGGCTGCAGAGAGGATTTTTAACCTCTGCTGGCAAAGTTATTGCTAATGGAGAATTTATTAAAGATTTCCTATCTGCCTTAAAACTCCCATATGTTCTAGCTATTGTTCATTGTCCTACTCATACAGGAAAAGGCAACCCTGTTTCAAAAGGGAATGAATGAGCTGATGCTGCTACTAAGCTTGCTGCTTTGGAAGCCCCTGAACATGTATTTAACCTTTCTTCTTCTGATGATGTTTCCATTTCTCTTACTTATGATAAGTCTGAAGTAGAGAAGTAGAAAAATAAATTCAAGACTAAAGAAGTCAATGGGGTCTGGGTGACTTCAGAAGGGAAGCCGCTTCTCCCCTGGAGCTTCTACCATCAGGTATGCCTACCTATTCACAGAAAAGGCCATTTTGGCACACAAGGAATTGTGGATTCAGTAAAAAGGATTTGGATTGCCCCTGGAGTTACTAATGTGGCCTCTAGGGTTTGTGCCTCTTGTCCAGTCTGTCAGATTTATAATCAACATGCCTTCTGGAATAAAGCTTTTGGAGGATGTGCTTTAGCATATACATCTTTTGAGCATCTACAAATTGATTATATCACAATGCCTAAGGAGGGACGTTGTAAGTTTTGTCTGGTTATAGTTAATCAACTCACTCAGTGGGTAGAAGCTTTTTCATGTTCCCAAGCCACGTCTACATTTGTTGCCAAAACTCTCCTCAAAGAAACAGTTCCTCACTTTGGCCCACCAGCCTGCACTGATTCTGACAAAGGCACATACTTTACTGATTCTGTTCTATCCCAAATTTACTCTTTCCTGGGAGTAACTTCAAAGTTCCATACTCCCTACCACCCACAAAGCTCAGGCCAAGTGGAACGTATGAGTAAAGAGCTTAAGAGCATGATTGGCAGATTGTGCACTGAAACTCATTTGAAGTGGCCTGATGTTCTACCTTTGGCACTGTTCTATTTATGCAGCAGGCCAAGAGGAGAACTACATATATCACCTTATGAGATGCTTTTTGGCCATCCTCCTATTCAAGCAAAACCTTTTTCCTCAGTATATACATCATTGGTGGGAGGAGATACCTCTGTTGCTTCCTATATATAGGAATTACAAGCCAGGGCTATGTGAACTCCATGAGGCAGGAGCAGCAGTATAGGCTGGCCCCTTGGACTTCTCCTTACATGATTTGAGACCAGGAGACAGTGTATATATTAAAAATTTTCAGCAGACTAGTGGAACTCAGCCATCTTGGGAAGGTCCTTTCCAGGTATTGCTAACAACTCTGTCTGCCATCAAAATTGTAGAGAAGGATTCATCGATCCATTGCTCCCATGTAAGACTGGTACCAGCACATGTAGACCATTGAATTTAATTGTCTCTTATTCTTCCATGTGTATTTTGTTCTATTTATCTCTCCATTTTTGAACCAATGGGAGATGGTTTTGATTTCCTAATACAATATTCATTCTAGAAGTATTGTTCTCCCATATTCTAAATTGTTTTTCCAACTGATTATTTGACCAAATTCTATAATGTACTTTCCTGGCAAATTGGTTGCTGTGGCAAGTGTAAATTAATTCTAGAAGTATTATTTTTGCTAGACCTTAAAAAAAACATTTGCAAAAGTTTTTCATATTCATGTAATAAAATTTATTATTGCCATAAAGAGGGACATATTTTGCCAAATAATAATATGTGATTTTGGGATTTTGGATATTGAAATTTTTTAAATGTGCTAAATTTACTCAAAAAAGTCAGTTCAAATGTTACATAAGGTTTTCTTTTTTATGCTATTGCATCTACATTTTGAAATAAATAGTATGGCCCTATTTTCATAGGGGTTTTTGTTCTTTTAGGATTGTGTCTTAACTTGAATTAAAATATGTTCTGATTTTTCACAAAGGTAGTTGTATACCTGATAAAAAAGTTATTACTTTGAATTATTGCATAATTGTATATCATATTCTGAGTCAAGGTAAATTCACATTTTTTGTGGTCATCATTATCCTCAATTTTAATTTATCCATATGAGACTTGGATTATGGGAATTTACCATTTAAGACATTAATTGCCTTCATTCTGAGTTGCCAGATGCTAGTTGGCCAATATGCCAGCCAATCACAAGAGGAATACATACAAGAGCAGACACTGAACTGTCAAAACAGAGGAGACACACATGAAGTCCAGGTAGTACACTGCCTTGGGAAAGGCTGAGAGAATGGCTACTGGCAAGAGTTGAGGTTGGATTCTTTCTTTCTATTTTTTCTGGTGGGGCAATGAGGGTTAAGTGACTTGCCCAGGGTCACACAGCTAGTAAGTGTCAAGTGTCTGAGACCAGATTTTTAACTCAGGTCCTCTTGAATCCAAGGCTGGTGCTTTATCCAGTGCACCACCTAGCTGCCCTGGATTCTCTTGGTTTAATTTTTCCCCCACATGGCACCAGGAGGCAGGCTATGCCATCTCATTCTACACCTGACTTTGATTTTCCCTCTTATACGCCTGATGTCATAGACATCTCAATCCTATGCATCTGATTAAGCCTGACTCAATTTTCCCTCTGTTCTTTTATGGTAACCCCCATAATTATCTCAGGTGTAATGATAAATACAATGTTCGATTTGGCCTTGATATCTGCTACCAATTATATTAGATCCCTTAATGTCTCATAATGGCATGAGGGTAGTTAGGCAGATGATGCAAAAAGTGATGAAACAGATCAAAATTATTTTCTAAATTAATATCACAATTGTCTTCTCAATTTATTCTCCATAGGGGGGAGTGTAGTAATATTAAGTTTTAGAGAATGTTTAAATTTTTGTTTTTATTATATGTTTCATGTGTAACAACTGGACAATAATTGTAAAATCCCTAAAAGATTCTGAATTTCCTTAGACATATTTTTGAGAAGTCTCATTGTTTGATTTGGTTATTGGCAAAGCTATTTAAAGTTGTGTTAAGATCAATTTTGTAGGAAACTTTTCAGCTGATTACCAGTATCTGAAACACCTGAGAGACTTTAAATCATACCCGAAACTCTACAGCTGAGGCTTGTTAGTTGATCATCAGTATCCACACCTGAAAGCCTTTCACTCCACAACTACACCCAGAGGACATCCCAAGAACCATCTGAGATAAGACTTTCAAAGACTTAAATGGAAATTTTCCTGTTTTCCATTTCCCCATTGCATACACTATTTGTAATATTCACTTACTAAAGGGGAGTGCCCCCTTTAGTTTTTCTTTGTTTGTAATGTCCACCTGCTAAAGGGGAGTGCCCCCTTTAGCTTCTGTCAATGAGTCGCTCAATTTATTTTCTCTCTTTTCATTCCCTTTACTTTGTTAGTCATAAATATCTGTAATGTTATTGCTTCATGTAAGGAGATTATGTTTCTTCCTGAAGCACAGGGGGTAGTGTGAGAACTAGGGTGCCACCTCCCTGCCCAGAAAGACATTGTATGATAACCTTTTCTAAAGGTCATCCTGGTGTCTGGAAGCTGCCTGGCATCTGGAAGTTACCTCTATTCATAGAACTGCCTGTAAGTTATGTCAATCAATTGACCAGTCAATTAGCTTGGAGCTGTGTGTGGGTACTGCCCTGGTTCCTGTTCCACAGGGGGCTTCCGGGAGAATTGGCCGAGACTCTCTCTCTTTTGGGAAGTGTGAGCTGCTAGGTGAATGTGGGTTTTCTCTCTTTCTATCTGGCATAGATCTGAGCTAGGTTTTTCCATTCTTTCAGAGACCTATGCTCACTCTCTTTCTCTTCACTAACTTCTAATACACTTTAATAAGTACTTAAAAGCCTAAACTGTTGTCAAATTTATCAGTAAATCTTAGCTAGTCCCCCCCCTCCCCAACCGGGCGGGGGGGCAGGTAAGGACACACATTAGATTTTAAACATCACACCATGAGCAGAAGCACCAGAAACATGACTACAGCAAAAATAATAAAACTAACATTTATGTAATGCTATAAGATTTACAAAGTACTTTATAAATATTTCCATCTTTTATCCTCACAACCACCCTGGGAGGTAGATGCTATTTTTATACCCAGTTAAGGAAACTGACACAGACAGATGTTAAGTGACTTGTCCAAGGTCACACAGGCAGCAGATAATGGAGGCAGAGTTTGAACTCAGGTCTTCCTAACTCCAGTTCCAGTACTCTATTCACTGAATCATTAGTCTGCATCATGAGTTAGGGAGATTTGCGCTGTACTACCAGCCATTGTTCCCAGCCTAGACCATCTCCTCCCTACAATCCCCAAAAGGGTGGGGAGAATACCAACCATTAGGGTACTCTTAGGGATTGTCTCCCTTTTTCTCTGATAAGTGCTTAGAAACTTTCACCTCTCCACTGTTTCCAGAAAGTAAGTCTACTTTCATTATTACCACCCATGAGCCAGTGAAACCCAATATATTTGTTTCATCACCAGCCCTCAGGACCCATGTCTGCTAAGGCTTAATTGGCCTGAAAACTGGGTATTGCTCCTCTCCCCAGCCCCTTGCTTGTTGTAGTGCAGTTTAGAGTTAAGTTTCCTAGCTCCATGCCCCTCATTCCTCATTTCTTTTTTTTTTTTTTTGTGAGGCAATTGGGGTTAAGTGACTTGCCCAGGGTCACCCAGCTAGTAAGTGTCAAGTATCTGAGGTCAGATTTGAACTCAGGTCCTCCCGAATCCAGGGCCAGTGTTCTATCCACTGTACCACCTAGCTGCCCCCCTCACTTCTTATTAGACAATTAAGAGAACAATGCCCATTGAGCCCGTTGCCTCACCCTACTGCGACAGGGCAGTCACCTATTACTGACACATCTGCTCTTTGCCTAAAAACTCTGTATAAGTAAGAGTCCTGAGTGGCTCTGGGACTTTGATTAGAGTGTATCTTCTGCTTCATGTCTGAACCACCAGCTATGTGCTGCTCATGTAGTTGCAGGCAATGAGGTCACACATCCTATGTTGTTCTCTATTGACATCTATTCTCCTTTCTTTGTGAATAGTACAAAAGTTACAGTACACAGTCCAAGAGTTACAGTAGAAGCTGTCTCTTTTTTCAAAGGTTTAAAACCAATATAGCATCCCTTCTCCTCAGTAAATGAACTGGTGGTGAAATTGGAACATTTGTTCAAATCCAGAAAGCTGTCTCTTCTCTTCAGGAGAATTAAGCATCATCCTTTCAAGTGTCTGTCTTCCTTCCTTCCTTCCTTCCTTCCTTCCTTCCTTCCTTCCTTCCTTCCTTCCTTCCTTCCTTCCTTCCTTCCTTCTTTCCTTCCTTCCTCCCTCCCTCCCTCCCTCCCTTCTCTCTTTATTTCTTTAATGTTTTGAGTTCCAAATTCTATCCCTCTCTCATTCCCTCCCTCCCTCCCCTCCCCCCTCCCTGAGGTGGTAAGCAATCAAATATAGGTTATACAATTGTGCAGTTATGTAAAACATTACCATATTAATCCTTTTATATAAAAAGACTCACCTTAAAAAAAAGCACAAAATAGCATGCTTCAGTCTGTGTTCAATCAATCAGTTCTTTCTCTGGAGGTGGATAGTATGCTTCATCATTGGTCCTTTGGGATTGTCTTGGATCATTGTATTGATGTGTGTAATTAAGTCATTCAGAATTGCTCATAGAACAATAATGCTGTCACTGCACAATGTTCTCCTGGTTCTGCTCACTTTACTATACATCAGTTCATATGAGTCTTTCTAGGTTTCTCTGAAATCATCCTGTTTGTCATTTCTTATAGCACAATAATATTCCATTACAATCATATACCACAAGCAGCAGTGCCAGCTGTTGGAGGGTGCTGTGAGGCACGGGGCACCTTGATGCTCTGCGGGCCCTAACATGGGCACCAGTGGCTCCAAAGGCCGGAGGCTGTGGCCCTTCTTGGGGTCGGCAGCGGCTGTGGGGCCGGGAGGCAGCCCCGAACTCACTGACGTGGCCGAGCCCAGCATGCTTTAGCCCTGTCTTGGGGCTTGCGCACCGTGCCACCTTTTGTATTCACGGTTCCATATATTATGATGAAGATAGTGACCTGGCCCACGAGTTCTATGATGAAACAGTTGTCACCAAGAATGGGCAGAAGCGTGCCAAGCTGAGGCAGGTGCAGAAGAACCTGATCCCTCAGGGCATCGTGAGGCTAGAGCACCCTTGCCTCCACGTGGACTTCCCAGTGATCATCTGTGAGATGTGAACCCTGCAGCTCCTTCCTGCCCACACCCCAAGTCTGTGGGGGTGGGTGGGTATGGACATCTGGGTAGGAGGAGGGGCAGCAGGGCCAGAAAGAGGCCTTGGCTGGGAACACTGCCCACTTCTTCATCAGGGCACCCCAGGCTACTGAGTCCGCAAGTTCAAGGTGCCCGGGCTAAAGCAGCAGCCCCAGAGTGAATTCCACCTGACAGGGCCCCCTTGGTGGGCCAAGCTTTTTCATCTGTAAACCAAGGGGTGGTGAAGCTGGAGCTCGGTTCTGCTCCTTCCACAGCACTGGCTGATGTCAGTTTGAGGGAGGATGGGGTGAAGGATGGTTGGCTTGGTTCACTGGAGTAGGCTTTTTCTCCAGGATCCGAGTGCCTGGGTGAAGGAAGGGGGTAAGATACTCAGTTTCTCTTCCTGAACCCCAAATCCCCACTCCATCCTCCAGTATCCAGAAGGGTGTCAGGAAATAAAAGCTGGGTGACCGCTCAGGCCAGGAATTTCAGGGTATAATTTCCTTCCTTCTGACCTCAATCACCCCCCAACCTCCTTCCCCCTCCAGTCTCCTTGTAGCATGTACCTCTCCCTCTGCCTAGCCTGTGTCCTTCAGGCCTATTCTCATCAGCTTTGGAGAGCACATTCCCAACAAACCCCCCAGCTCTATAAGGCAATTCTGCCCGCCTGGCAAACTTACCCATATCTCTATAGTGATTTGGCCCCTCTCGTCTGGTACTGTGCTGGCCCAATCCCTCCCTCCCCCCCCCAAGCTGCCCACCTCTTACTGGTGGGCACGGGCAACTGGGCCCAACCTTCTGCTCTCCAGGGTCTGTCTGGGCAGGGGTGGGATAATAAGACCTCAGAAGGGAGACTTAAAAGGTGAAGGTTTATAAATAGTCTATCTATGTCCATGGTGATGTGGGATGGAAATTTGGGGTCCAATTGATTGTGAGTTGTCCCAAAAGAATAACAAGACTCAGTGACTCAGTTTCCCAAGTTTTATTGCAATACTGTGAGTGATCACAGGGAGAGAACCAGAATAGTGGAAAGGTATCTCTCAAATAAGGAAAGGAAAGACAGTTATATTTATAGTATGGATAAATTGATTATCAGTCTCATTATAATAATCTCCACCTTGGGGAGGTACAGGGGAGGGTTTATCTTAATTTGAAGTTCCTGGGGTCCTCTGCCAACCCCTGAGGCGGGTACCTTCTTCACTGGAGGTGTGTTTTGGGGGTTTACACGTCATAAGGTGAATCTGGGGACAAATTTGGCCTTTTCTGCGCACGTCTCTTTCTGATTCTCATGACTAGTTGCAAAATATAATCATTTTTCATTAGAATTCCTATAGGTTGTCTTTTTCCTTTATTGTTATTTTGACCTGACCCGTTCTGGTCCGTTATGGATGTTGATCACTATGGGTATGAGGACCTAACATAAGTTATCCATTAACTGGGATCTGACTCCCTTTTAGAGCTAATACCTGTACTAGAGCTTGGGTCTTCGGTTTTTCTATTAACCCCTTTTTGCCTCCTACATCATTCCCCCCTTTTTCATATACCCCGGGAAAAGGATGACGATCATGTCTTCTGTAACTGCTTCCTGCTGAGGGGGCGAAGTAGGGGCCCACAGTGGGTTTATGAATTGAGGGAGATGTAGGAACTAGTGTTACAAATGCAAGAACCACAACACAAAACACAAATGATTTACAAACAGACCAAGGGGCAACAAGGACCTAATACAGAATAAATCTCAGAGTTCTATGAAAAACTCGATGAAGCAAGCAATTGTGAACAGTTTCAGCCATCCAGGTAATCTCTGCACAGCAGCTCAAACTTCAGGAGGTGTTCTGAAACCATACAGACTCCACCTCAGTCCAGGACCACATTTGCCAGAAAGTTAAAACACTCTTCCAATTCTTGTAACCCTAATGCAGCAGAATTAGAAACTTATTCCATTACCAAAGTTAAATTTGTAAGCATAGCTTCATGTTCAAGTTACCCAACAAAAGGAATAGTAAAAACAGCAGTTTTTCAGACCCACCAAAGAAAATTACCTCACATTCCTCTTCTGACTCTAGTATAAGAAGAGGCAGTAGCATTATTACTCTATAGTCCAAATAGCCCAAGGTAACATATGGGCTTAAGCAGTGGTAGTTAACACTAAAGATTTATAATCTCTTCCTTGGTTTAGGAAGGGGAAATACCTTTGGGGCAAAATAGGGTACAAGGGGACCAGGGCTAGAGTTGACTGGTGAATGGACCTGGCAACTCATCCTGCAGCAAGGTCTGCTCTGTGATTCCCTTGTACTATGGAATTGGTAGCTTGGTGCCCTTGGCAGTACACAACAGAGATCTGACTGGGCAGATTTATGATAAAACCTAAAATGCATAAACTACGTTTCCTAGTTACCATCCTCCCTCTCATCTGCAATGGGGAGGAATTTCACTTTCTTCTAAAGCAGAAGAATACCCAATTAATTTAACCTTATCATAATACCATATAAGCAGGCAGATGACAAACCTGAATATTAATATACCTTGTTCTTTCACATATCAAATGACCAAACATTTAAACTGAAGATAGTAAGATCTTACATACTTGCATTGTGCTCATTTCTTTTACTGACCACTTGCTCTGATTATAGAAATCTGCTATAAAAGAAAAAGCAGGGACATAATTATAAGGCCAGCATAAACCATCCTTATCTCTGTTTGACTTCAGGTAAAAGTTACAAGTGACTACCAGCCATACAATACTAGCCAAATTTAGGGATAGCCAGGTGGGGAAACATTACCTATTCAGTAGGAACACAATGAGCCAGAATGAGCCTATCTCGGATTGAGCCCGAAATTGCACTCTCGGCTTTTTCCCAGATACTTCCACCTGTAAGCAACACATTCCCTCTTGTGGCATTGATTTGTGGAATTCTCTCCAGTACTTGGATAACTGGCTTAACCATCCAAACAATTATACCTGAATTCAAAACTCAAAACAATAGAAACTACAGTCCCCAAAATATTTTATCTTAAATAGCAAACCTCTACTCTCATGAAATTGGAATGAGCAAAAAAGATTTACCAGGACACACACGCATGTTGCTTGATTTTTCTTTCCTTCTTCTCAGGTTTAAACTTCATCCTGCTGTAAAGATCAATCATTAGAAATTACTTCTATACAATTAGCAACCTTATAAATCCTCAGCAAAACCATTCCTTGTAACAAGCCCTTTTCTGGAAAGTTTACAAATTAAAAAAAAATCTAGAAGGCCTTTTTCTGTTTAATGATTTACCAGCTTCCAATGCCTTCCTCTGTCTTAGAGGAAACAACTACCATACCTATTTTTGTTTTGCCTCCTACATCACATGGTATTGTTGAAACAGAAATTCAGTCTGTTTACTTTTTAGGATTACTTTAAAAAAATTCCTTTCTGTGCAAACTGTGCTTTTTGTGTGTGAATGTGACAGAGAGACAGTCTGGGGCAGAGGTGATAACAGGAGGAAAGGCTGGTGGCTCTTTCCCCCAGCCCAGGATGGTGTGCCCTTTTGTTCAATTTAAATAAAATTATTTGTAGATCGAAAAAAACAATTAAAAAAACCCAATCATATACTATAGCTTGTTTAGTCATTTCCCAATTGATGGGCATTCCTTTGATTTCCAATTCTTAGCCGCCACAAAGAGTTGCTATATTTTTTTCTTTTCTCTTTTTCACAATTACTATTGTTAACTGTTTCCCTCCACCCTATTCCCTTCCCCATGACATTTACTCTATTATCTATCTTCTTTCACCCTATCCCTCCTCAAAAGGGATTTGCTTCTGACTGTACCCTCCCCCACTCTGCCCTCCCTTCTTATCCTCTTCCCCTCCTACTTTCCTGTAGGGTTAGCTAGATTACTCTACCTAATTGAGTGTGCATGTTATTCCCTCCTCGACCCAACTCTGATGAGATTAAGGTCTTTGAGCCAATTCTGATGAATGCAAGGCTCATTCACTGCCCATCTTAGATAGATTACTCCACCCAATTGAGTGTGTATATTAATTCCTCCTAGAGCCAACTCTGATGAGATTAAGGCCTTTAGGGGGTGGCTAGGTGGCTCAGTGGATAAAGCACCGGCCCTGGATTCAGGAGTACCTGAGTTCAAATCTGGCCTCAGACACTTCACACTTACTAGCTATGTGACTGTGGGCAAGTCACTTAACCCCCATTGTCCTGCAAAAAAAAAAAAAGAGAGAGAGATTAAGGTCTTTGAGCCAATTCTGATAAGTGTAAGGCTCATTCACTCCCTGTTCCTCCCCCATCTCTCCCCCCACTCCATAAGCCCTTTCCTATTTCTTTCATGTGGGATTTCACTCCATTTTACTTCCCCCTCTCCCTCTCCCTCCCCCAGTGCAATCCTCTCACCCCTCAATTTTACTCTAAAGATGTCATCATGGGGGCAGCTAGGTGACACAGTGGACAAAGCACCCACTCTGGACCCAGGAAGACCTGAACCCAAATTCAGACACAGTCACAAGACTTTCCCCCACTTCTCAACCCTGGGCATGTCACTCAACTCCAACCAGAAAAAAAGATATACAAAAAATAAATGCTTTACAGATATCATCCCTTCATAATCAATTCCTACCTGTGACCTCTGTCTAAATTTATTTCTATCATCTGCCTTAATATGGAGAAATTTCTAATGAGGTAGATTATCATCTTCCCATGTAGGAATGTAAGCAGTTTAACCTTTTAACAACCCTCTTAATTTCTTTTTACTGTTTACCTTTTTATGCTTCTCTAGGGTCTTGTATTTGAAAGTCAAATTTTCCATTCAGGTCAGGTCTTTTCATCACAAATACCTGAAAGTCTTTTTTTACACTGAAGTCCCATTTTTTTCCCCTGAGAGATTATAGACAGTTTTGCTGGGTAGGTGATTTTTGGTTGTAATCCCAAATCCTTTGTCCTCTGGAATATCATATTCCATGCCCTCTGGTCCTTTAATGTAGAAGCTGCTAGATCTTGTGCTATCCTGACTGTGGCTTCACAGTACTTGAATTGTTTCTTTCTGGTTACTTGTAATATTTTCTCCTTGACCTGGGAGCTCTGGATTTTGGCTATAATATTCCTGGGAGTTTTCCTTTTGGGATCTCTTTCAGGAGGTGATCAGTGCATTCTTTCAATTTCTGTTTTACCTTCTGCTTCTAGAATATCAGAGAAATTTCCCCTGACAATTTTCTAGAAGATGATGTCTAAGTTCTTTATTTGATCATGGTTTTCAGGTAGTTCATTAATTTTTAAATTATCTCTCCTGCATTTATTTTCCAGGTCAGGTGTTTTTCTAAGGAGATATCTCACATTTCCCTCTATCTTTTTTTATTCATTTGGATTTGCTTTATTGTGTCTTGATTTCTCATAAAGTAATTTTCTTCTATTTGCTCAATCCTAATTTTTAAGCAATAATTTTCTTCAGAGAGTTTTTGTATCTCTTTTTCCATTTGACCAATTTGGCTTTTCAAACTGTTACCATTTTTTTATGACCCTCCTGCATCACTCTCATTTCTTTTTCTGTTTTTCCCTCTACCTCTCTTACTTTATCTTCAAAGTCCTTTTTTGAGTGCTTCTATGGCCTGAGACCAATTCATATTTTTCTTGGAAGCTTTGGATATAGGAGCCTTGATGTTGCTATCATCTTCTGGGGGTGCACCTCGATCTTCCTTGTCACTAAAGAAACTTTCTAAGGTCCACATCTTTCTCTGTCTGCTCATCTTGCCTGTCTTTTACTTGACTTTTAACTCCTTCTTAAAGTGGGGCACTGCTTCCAGGATGTACTGTCCCAAGCTTCAGAGAGTCTAAGGTGATATAATTTATGGCCAGCAGGTTCTTTACTCGCCTTGCCTGTTTTCTGGTCTGTAGATAACCCCAGGCCAACTTGCAATTAACCAGGCAGCAAAACTTTGTGTGCTGTGGTTGTTAGCTCTGATGAACCTGCTCCCCTCCTCCACTACTCGAGCCTACTTCCTGGTTCCCAGCAGGAGTGAAACACCCAAGTTCTGCCTCAGCGCCAGCAGAGACACCTATAATCTCCCCCTGGCCAACTGCTCAGCCCTCTCACCAGACTGTGAGCATAGTTCCAGATGAAACTGGTGCTGCAGCTGATTCAGAGGCTCTGGGGGTCTCTTTCTCTGCTGAGGCCTACCTGAGACTTGATCTATATCAGTGTGACCTTGGGGTTGCACTCCACTACCACCCCAGCACAGCAGCCCCCTCATGCCAATCTTCTAAGCCATCTTTGGCTGGAAAATGGTCTCAGTCCGTTCTTTTGTGGGTTCTACTGCTCCAGGAATTGTCCTATGGCATTATTTGGAGGTTTTTTGGAGCGACCATGTCATGAATTCTGAGAGCTTACTGCCTTTCCTCTGCCACCTTGGCTCTGTCCCTGGAAGTCAAGTATCTTCCTTATAACAAAGCATCAGAAAAAAACCAACCTGACACAATTCTAGTTGTACTCTCTAATACTAAACTAAAACAAAACAAAAAAACCCCACAAACCTCAAATAATTCTTTCAGACAGTAAGTAGACAATCCAAAAATGCCATAGATTTGCCTTGGGTTGCCTTTTATTGCTTCCTAGGTTCCTCATACAACTCCTCAGCTGGCTGGCTATGTTCATAGACAATCATAAGACTAGTTATTTCCCAAAAGTAATTCAATGCAAAAATCCCAAAGACAAAAATCTATTCATTTTAAACTACCAAAACAGGATAGTGTCAAATTTACATTATAGGTGACTTTCTGAAGTTAGGAAGAGCCTTCTGTCCATATGCCTCCTTTGAGACAGTTAGGTGATAACCATTAACAGTACAAAGTCATCAGGTCCCAGCAAGGACAGAAAGGCACATCTCATTCTCTTTTTGCATTTGTCCTTTTCTAATAGGGAAAATCACTTTTGATCCCCAAAACCCAATTTCTTCTTGCTGCTCTGAAGGTAAACTGAGTTCTGAGGAAATTCCCTAGAACAGAAGACTTAAATTACCAGTTTGGAAGGCTCAGGAGCAACACAGCTAGTGGGACTAAAAGACAACTTGCCACAACTTTCTTCAAGCTAGGATTCTTGAGGGCATAGACCGTATTCACAGTGGATTCTCCTTACTAAGTGGACACAGACATTTTTATGGTCTAATCTCCCAAAGGTGTTTGTGTGTGTGTGTGTGGGGGCAACTATTTCTAGAGGTATCTCCAGAAGCACCCTGGTCAGTCTGGGTTTAAATTCCTCTATACCACCCATCTCCCACTTCAACAAGATCATTCCATTCCAACCCTTCAGGGTTAAACCAATTGTTTAGACTAATCATTATAATCCAATTGTTCTGGTCTGAGTCTGACTCAGACTATTGGCCTAGTATTTTATATTTGATTTGGAAAGAAATGTGATACCCTTTAATTCAGCAATGCCAGTACTAGGTCTATATCCCAAAGAGATCATAAAAAAGGAAAAGGACTGACAAAGAATTGGAAATTGACGGGATACCCATCAACTAGGGAATGGCTGAACAAGTTGCAGTATATGGATGTAAAGGAATACTCTTGTGCTATAAAAAAATAATGAGCAGATAGATTTCAGAAAAACCTGGACTTACATGAACTGATGCTGAAGTGAGCAGAACCAGGAGAACATTGTACACAGTAACAGCAACATTGAGTGATAATCAACTGTGATAGACACAGTTCTTCTCAGCAATACAATGATCCAAGACAGTGCCAAAGGATTCATGACAAAAAATGCTCTCCACATCCAGAAAAAGAACTGTGGAATCTGAACAAAGCATACTATTTTCACTTTTTTTTGTTGTTGCTTTTTTGTTTCTTCTTTCTTGTGGATTTTTCCTTTTATTTTCATTCTTCTCTTGCAACAAGACTAATGTGGAAATTTGTTCAACATGATTGTAATGTATAACCTTTATCAGATTGCTTGCTGTCTTGGGGAAGGGGGAGGAAAAGAAGGAGGGAGAAAAATCTGGGACTCAAAATCTTATAAAAAATGAATTTTGAAAAGTAATTGGAAAAAATACTATTAAAAAACAAAAAAAGATAAAAGAAACGAGAGTGTCAGGTTATTTAATAGTTAACTAAAGTAGATTTACTAAACCACATCAGGGAAAGGATATTCAACAAGAATATGTCTGCATTGTGGGCACTTTGGATTGATTAGAGTGAATGATCTTTCCTTGCCTCTGAGGTCCCTACAGTGGTTTGCCAGCCAAATATCAGCTACCACCTGGAGCATTTTATGGCTTTTTTTGTAGTCAAGTAACAAGGAAGTGAAATCAATAGCCTAAGCTTGCAGTTCTCAGATACCTAGCAAAACCAAAGACAAATTATTTAAGAACCAGGATTAATTAAAGATTCAATATTAACTAAAGACATTTTAAATAAATAAGCTGGTTAGAATATAGTGTTACTGATGCTAAATTTATACAAGTTCTGTACCCTACACAAGTGGGTTAGCTTTAGATCTGGCCAGATAGTTTATCCAGATTATAAAATGGACTTGGTGAAAGAATATGGGTATTAATATAAATCTGAATATGGGTATTAATATAAATCTAACTCCTCTTGCTACATGTAGGAGACTACAGGTTTGCCAGCCAGACATCAGCTAGCACCTGAAGCACTTGATGGTTTTTTGTTGTTTTTTTTTGTAGTCAAGAAACCAAGGAAGTAAAATCAATAACCTAAGCTTGCAGTTCCCACATACCCTAGCAAAACCAAAGACAGGTTATTCTAAGAACTATGAATTTTTAATTGGACAGGATCTCTAGATCTCCCAGCCATTTCAGGTCCATTTCAGAGTTTATCCATGGCTTTGCCTTTCTCTCTCTTTGCTTTCACAGAGAGCAGATTCATTCTCATTATTTGAACTATTATTTCTATGCTAATGAAACTCTAAATCTTTATCCCATTCCTGGGGCAGCTAGGTGGCACAATGGATAGAGCACTGAGACTGAAAACAGGAAGACTCATCTTCCTGAGTTCATATTTGGCCTCAGACACTTACTAGTTGGTTGACCCTGGGCAAGTCACTTCACCCTGTTTGTCTCAGTTTCTTCATCTATAAAATGAGCTGGAAAAGGAAATGACAAACCATTCCAGTATCTTTGCCAAGAATACCCCAAGTGTGAGAGAAAACAGCCAAATGGGGGCACAAAGAGTCAGGCATGACTGAAAACAACTGACCAAGTAACAACTAAAACAGTATCACTAATTGTCTACTATGTTTCCACTGAGAAATCTTGTTATCACATCAAACTCAACATGATCAAAACTAAACTTATCTTTCTCTCTAAAGCCAGTTGCCTCTTTTAATTTCCCTGATTCTGTCCAAGTGACCCCTATACTGGGAGTTATCCAGTCAATCATTAATCTATAATCAATCAAACACTATAGATTTTTCCTTTGAAATATTTCTGGTATCTATTTCTAAATCTTCATTACAATAGCCACCACCCTAGAGTCCAGTTTTTCACTTTATTACTATAACCTTCTAGCTGTCTTTCCCCATTTAAACTCTGCGGCATAGTCAGCCTAAAGCACCACTTTTGTCATGAGACCCCTGTTTGAAACATTCATTATAGGAAGTCTACAGCTTTTCTGTAGTCTGTCAAGTCTCTGTGCCTCAAATTTCTTCTCATCCCAATCTATCCTCTGTAACATTTAAAAAATTAAAGTAGCCTGAGGCATAAGGTTCCAAGCATGATCAATGTATTGGTTGGTTGGTTGTTGTTCTTCATTTTCCAAGAGGATCAAAATGACATCACTATGTTGGGGTCAAGTTACAGTGTGTCTGATAGTGGCTGATCAGACCAATATGAGCTCAGAGTGGTCTACCACAGGTCAGGTACAAATAGTCCATATGAACATTTGGAGTGGAGATGGCTCTAAATGTGCACATCTCAAGTTTCTTCTGAGCTATTTCAATTCTGCTTTGTTCTCAGAGTACAGCACCTTCTTCGAAACTGTGCCAGTTTCTCCTATGTCATACAATTGATACCAAGGTTCTTCGGAAAGACCTTGAGAGTGTCCTTGTACTGATCTTCTGACCTCTGTGTGAGCACTTGCCTTGGGTGAGTGCTCTATAAAAGAGTCTTTTAGGAAAATGTATGTTTGGCATTCAAACAACACAGCCAGTCCATCAGAGCATGCAGCAGAGTATGAATGCTTTGCAGTTCAGTTTGAGAAAGGACTTTAGTATCTGGGACCTTATCTTGCCAGGTGATCTTCAGAATCTTCTTAAGACAATTGAAATGGAAGCGATTCAGTTTCCTGGGATGGCAGTGGTAGACTGTCAAGGTTTCACAGGCATGCAGCAATGAGGCCAGCATAATGCCTCTGTAGACCTTCAGTTTGGTAGGCAGCCTAAAACCTATTCTCTCCCACACTTTCCTACAGAGTCTCCCAAACACTGAACTAGCTCTGGCAAGGTATGCATCAACCTCATCATCTATGTGTATATCCTTGAAAAGTATACTGCTAAGGTAGCCACAGCTTTCAAATTTCTCCATTCACTGTAACTTTTCACATATGGATGGTGTGGTACTGGCTGGTGGAGAACCTGTGTTTTCTTGGTGTTGTTAGGCCAAAACTAACACAAAGCAGCAGAGAAATGATCCATACTTTGTGACATTTCAGCCTCAGAGGCTACATGATCAATTTATTAGTAAAGCATTAACTTACTTTTTTTTTTTTTGGTGAGGCAATTGGGGCTAAGTGACTTGTCTAGGGTCACACAGCTAGTAAGTGTTAAGTGTCTGAGGCTGGATTTGAACTCAGGTCCTCCTGAATCCAGGGCTGGTGCTCTATCCACTGTGCCACCTAGTTGCCCCAAAGCATTAACTTACCAAGAAATAGGATCTTGGCTTTCCCAACAAAGATAAACCCCATTATGGGGTCAACAATTCTTTTTTATGGTTTGGGGGAGTACAGAAACTAGGAAAGCTAACATCATAGATGAAAGAAAATATAATTGGATTAAAATTGGGAATGAGCGTTAGCAACAACCCCCTCCTTCCCTCCTGTGACTAAGAAATGTTCATTATTCGAGTCCAGCTGCATCTGCAAGGACAGAGATAGCAAACCAAACTTCTTTGGATAACAAACCAGACATCCTTGAAGGATGGCTCATGGTGTAAAGATACTAGGCTAGAAGCCCTGGTGTCCACTTGCCTTCTTCTAGGGTAACAGATTTCCTTGACCCAAAAACTGAACAGTTATTAACAAGAGAACTGGACTTCTAAACTTAACTCATTATGGGTTAGCTCAATTTCTGAATTAAGTTCAGGGACAAAGAATCATGATTTAGGCAGTTACAGGACACAATCAATTAATTGTAAGTAGGATCAATTTTTAAAAGGCACAGAATCAATCTGATTGTTTCATCTCCATTCAGCTGACAAAGTGATATGTCACTACCCTACTCAGTACATTCTGTTGTTCCCTATTCTAGGATAAAATATAAAATCTTCTATTAAGCTTTTTTTTTTTTTTTGGCAGGGCAATGAAGGTTAAGTGACTTGCCCAGGGTCACACAGCTAGTAAGTGTTAAGTGTCTGAGGTCAGATTTGAACTCAGGTCCTCCTGAATCCAGGGCCAGTGCTCTATCCACTGTGCCACCTAGCTGCTCCCAACAAATGTGTCTTGATACAGTAAATTTTTTTTTTTTGCGGGGCAATGGGGGTTAAGTGACTTGCCCAGGGTCACACAGCTAGTAAGTGTCAAGTGTCTGAGGCCAGATTTGGACTCAGGTACTCCTGAATCCAGGGCTGGTGCTTTATCCACTGCACCACCTAGCTGCCCTGATACAGTACATTTTCAACCTAGCTGTCACATCAATACTCCTAAAATAGAAATTAACATAGTATATACAGCAGGTGTTTAATAAACATTGTTGTCATTCAGTTTTTCAGTCACGTTAATAAATGTTAGAGGGGACGAATTGAACTAGGGATGATGGGTGGAAGTCATCCTTGGTGCTAGTGCCTTCTTTCCTGAGATTATGTCTCATTTACGCTCCAAATATATTGTTTGTACATAGTTGTTGGCATAGTTTATTGCCTCTCCGATTACACTGTGATCTCCTTCAGGGTGGTTATTTTTTTTGCTTC
This sequence comes from Dromiciops gliroides, assembly GCF_019393635.1. Taxonomy (NCBI): domain Eukaryota; kingdom Metazoa; phylum Chordata; class Mammalia; order Microbiotheria; family Microbiotheriidae; genus Dromiciops; species Dromiciops gliroides. The sequence continues at coordinate 603,985,188 of NC_057862.1, read as the reverse complement.
TCTTTGTATATCATTGTTCAGTGATTTCAGTCTTGTCTGACTCTTTGTGACCCCATCTCAGAGTTTTCTTGTCAAAGATACTGGAGTGGTTTGCCATCTCCTTCTCCAGCTCATTTTACAGATGAGGAAGCTGAGGCAAACAGGGTGAAGTGACTTGCTCAGTGTCACAGAGCTAGTGTCTGAGGCCATTTTGAACTCAAGAAGATGAGTTTTCCTGATTCCCAGTCTTCTATCACTGTGCCACCTGCCTGCCCCTTCTTTGTACATACCCAGCACTTAGCTAAGTGCCTGGCACATAGTAGACAATTGTTAAATGCTTGTTGAATTGATTTGAAAAAAAGGGAAAATTCAGTCTTGATATAATGAAAGCTTTACTAACATTAAGGTTTCCACATAGAAGAATGGCTTGCTTTAGTGTGTAATGGGTTTCCCCCTAAATGAAGGTCTTCCAAGCAAAAAGTGAGATGACCACTCATCCAGTGAGTTATAGGGGGAGTTCCTGGTTGGGCACAGGTTGGGACTGGATAGCATCTGACCTCCTAGACTCATCGATTTTGTGATGAATGCAAGAATTTTCTTCCAAAGACTGGAGTGACCAGGCCAGGCCAAATGCTTAATGAATTGTTTCCTCTGCTAACTTTTTATGTATCAGAGGCTGACTCCCACTCATACTATTGTTTCTTCCCTCTGACAGTCGATAATCACCTTTAATTTCTGAGTGAAATGTAATAAACCCAAGTTATTACTGTTCCATCTACGTCTCGTTGTTCAGTTCTGTCTGACTCTGATCCAATGGACCATAGCAAAACAATAATATCCATGGGGTTTTCTTGGCAAAGATCCTGGAGCAGTTTGCAACTTCCTTTTCCAGTGGATTAAGGCAAACTGGTTAAGTGACTTGCCCAGGGTCACACAGTTAGTAGATGTCTGAGGTTAGATTTTAACTCAGGTCTTCCCGAACTCTGGACCAGCTCTTTCTCCAGCGTGCCGCCTAGCGGTGTCCCCTATGTACTTAGACAATATTTTTAAAAAAACAAACAACTTGGCACATCTCTTCTTTTCATTACTATATCTTTCGATGTTTTATTGAGGAGCTCCAAGGGGCCACTGCCAATGGGAGTGATCTTGCTTCTGTGATGCATGAAGATGATGAAAACCAACAAATGATGAGGGGCAACAAATAGGAAGCACCTACTATGTGCAAGGCACCATGCCTGCTGAAAGACTCCATACAACATGCACATAGATGAGCATAACATAGGTGAAAGGGGCAAAGAAGGGAGCTCCAGGAAAATCAGAGGAGGGAGAAAGCACAAACATCTGGGGGGAAGCTATATGAATGAGCTAGCAATTTCTCTTTCATTGCAGACAATTAAAAAGAAAGCGTGGCATTTCTTGAAAGGGATGAAGTGTTTACTATGTGTCAGATACTGTGCTAAACTAAATAGTATCTCCCTTGATCCTCACAACATTGGGCAGTGGGTACAATTATTACCCCCATTTTACAGATGAGAAAACTGAGGCAGAGATTAAGTGACTTGTTCAGGGTCATAGAGCTAGTAAATACCTTCTCAGGCAGGGTATGAGTTCAGGTCTTGCTGACTCCAGGTGTAGCACTCTACACACTGTAACATCTAGTTGCATAGGCAAATGGATGAATTGTTTTGGACACAATGAATGTAAGGAAGTGACATAGTCCTGGGTAGGGAACCTGCCTTTAAACTGGTTGGAATAGGGAATCTTGCAAAAGTCAAGGGATAGGATGGCAAGGAATTGCTTTAATTGTTAGGGAGTAATCTGTAATGGTGGACAGGCAGGTGGTGAAGTGAGTCATTTTCCTGAGTTCAAATCTGGCCTCAGACACTTCTTAGCTGTGATCCTGGGTAAGTCACTTCACCCTGTTTGCCTCAGTTTCCTCATCTGTAAAGCGGGCTGGAGAAGGAAATGGCAAAATACTTCAGGACTATTGCAAAGAGAATCCCAAAATGGGGTCAGGAAGAATGGGCCACGACTAAAAAAAGTCTAAACAATGCCTGGAGCAGCTAAGGGGCGCAGTGGATAAAGCACTAGCCCTGGATTCCAGCCTCAGGCACTTGACACTTACTAGCTGAGTGACCCTGGGCAAGTCATTTAACTCTCATTGCCCCCGCAAAAAAACCAAACAAAAACCAGTGCCTGGCACCGTGGGGATACCAAGAAAGGAAAAAAAAAAACCCAGTCCCTGCCCTCAAGGGGCTCACAGTAATAGAGGGACAAACGGCAAACAGCTCCGTACAAACAAAGGGCGGGTACCTGCAGTTATGAGTGTATGGGGCAGAATTTGAACTCAGGGCTTACTGATTTATAAAGTCCTGCGTCCTATCTGGATACGTTACCTAGGCATATGTTACCAGGAGGACGAGTGGATAACAAGGTTTAATTTTTTGGCTGCCACATGACGTGCCTCGAACGCCGTCCTGGCGCATAAGGAGCAGGAAGCTCCAGTTTTCCGCAGAAAACATGGAACCCCGGCAGCCCTGCCCACTTCCCGTCCCCAGGAAAGGTCGGAGGGAAGGGGGAGGGGCGCTGAATCTCTCCAGGGACTCGGTCCTCCGCGTAGGGACACGATCCAGGAGGCGGGCCCTTGGAGAAGGGGGAGGAGCATCTCCTAGACGCAGCTCCTATCCGGCTTGTGATTGGTCGCTTCTAGCCGCGTCCTCCCCGCCCCACCGTCAGGCAAAGCTGGATGCTGATTGGACCTGCCGACTGAGGCAGCAACGAAAGCGGGAAAGAGGCGGGCCGGCGCGGGGTCAGGCGGGGTCGCTGGCGGCTGCTGGCGGGAGATTCCAACATGGCGCTGCAGCCGAAAGAGGTGCTAGCCATGGACAGCCAGGCCGAATGCAGCTTCATCCGCTTTTTCCAGGCCATGCCGGCCAAGCCGCCCACCACCGTGCGCATCTTCGACCGGGGCGATTACTACACCGCGCACGGCGATGACGCGCTGCTGGCCGCCCGGGAGGTGTTCAAGACCCAGGCGGTCATCAAATATATCGGGATGACCGGTAAGGGCCACCAGGCAGAGGAGGGGGGGGGGCGCCTTCCCTGGCCTGGCCCGGCGCGGGGCGGGGGGCCGGGGACTGCGGAGAAAGCTCCCTCCGGGCCCCAGCGTTCTTCGCCTGCCACCGGGTGCATCCCGCCCCTCCCCCCTCCATCCTGGACGTAGGAACACGCCCCTTTTAAGACTCATCTTTAAGAGCTTTGCGTCCCTCCTTGCGCTCCTCTCACTACCCCCAGGGGGTGGGGGTGGGGTGATCTTGGACTTATTTCCCCCCCCCCCCCCATGCTCTCTGGCAAGAGACTTATTCTCTCTCCCCCCCCCCCCAAGTGCAGGGAAAGAACCAGCGCAGGCGAGATCGAGCCGGGTCTCGAACCCAGATCCTCCGCTTCTCTATTTTTAAACATTTATTAGGCGCCTGCTGTGTGTCAGGCACCTTGCTAAGCGCTGGGAGTACCAAAAGGCGAGAGATTCCTTGTTTTCCAGGAGTTTACAATCTGTTCCTCCAGGGCTGGCTCACTCTCCTTCTCTCACCCCCCCCCCCCCAACCTAAAGCCCAGAACATTAGCCACAGTTCAGAAAAGGGAGCGATGAGATGAGCGTGGGATGAAGATTTCATCTTCTACAGGTTTTTTTTTAATCATAGAATTTTATTTTTTATTTATTTATTTATTTTTGGTGAGGCAATTGGGGTTAAGTGACTTGCCCAGGGCCACACAGCTAGCAAGTGTTAAGTTTCTGAAGTCAGATTTGAACTCAGGTCCTCCTGAATCCAGGGCCGGTGATCTATCCACTGAGCCACCTAGCTGCCCCAATCATAGAATTTTAGAAATCAGAGTGACCTTCGACATCATTTTAAACAATGCCCTCATTTTACAGATAAGAAAACATATGAAAGAACATCTTCTATCAGACTTTGTGCTCTGATTTGGGGTTTGGGAGATGGTCAGTCTTGTTGAGTGCAAGGAAGCTCTCCTCTTAAGTGAAGTTCTTACAGCTTTGGTTCTTATTATCAGATTGCAATTAACCTCCCTGGCTCTCGGCTTTCTTATCAGTAAAAGGTGTGGGTTAGATAAGGCCATTCCTAGGACTAAAACTCTCGTGATTGGAGGGTTTTTTTTTAAGTGAGGCAATTGGGATTAAGTGATTTGCCCAGGGTCACACAGCTAGTGTTAAGTGTCTGAGGTCAGATTTGAACTCAGGTACTCCTGACTCCAGGGCCAGTGCTCTATCCTGCGCCACCTAGCTGCCCCTAGTAGCTTGAATTTTTGAATGTTTATAGGGTTGCACAGGGACACTGAGAGGTTAAACCACTTGTCTAGTTAAAACTTAACTCCAGGTCTTCTTGATTTTGAGACCTGCTCTTTAACCAGTACTCTATACTATTATCAATGGTATACAGTTATTTGATGACCAGAAATATCATAAGGATGGGGTGTTTGGGTACATTAAGCCTATCGAGATTTTGTAGTTTAAAGATGGTTGTGAAACTTCAAATGTGTCAAATAAGAGTGAGGAAACTAATTCTTTCAACATGTTAATGAGAAACTGCTTAAATTAGTTCAGTTTTTGCTGAAAAGGAGCATTTTGCCTATGAAATATTTAAGTGGGATGATAAAGGCATTATAAACATGAATGATGAACAGAATTTTTTTTGGTGGGGCAGGGCAATGAGGGTTAAGTGATTTGCCCAGGGTCACACAGCTAGTGTTAAGTGTCTGAGGTCAGATTTGAACTCAGGTCCTCCTGACTCCAGGGCCAGTGTCTTATCACTGCAGCACCTAACTGTCCTTCCCGCCCCCCCCATTTAAAAAATGAAAATCTAATATACAAGGAAAAACCCATGAAAGGGGGTAGTGTGTAAGAAGGTTGGAAAACTTGAGTGGGGCTGGATTGTAAAGGGCCTTAAATGCCGAACATTTACGTTTTCTCTGAGAGCTTGTCGGGAGCCACTGCAGTTTGAGCAGGCGGTTGACATTGTCAGACCTGTACTTGAGGAAGGTAACTGGCAGCTGTGTAGAGAAGGAATTTAATGGAGAAATACTTGAGGTAGGGAGACCAATGAGGATTCCCTGGCAATGGCTCAGGAGTGAGGACTTGGCAGACTGGCAAAACGGTGGCCCTGTGAATTGAAGTAGGGAATGCCGACTCTGTCTTGATTGAAACAAAGGGAAACTGGGTCAGCTAGATGGTACAGTGGTAAAACACCAGCCCTGGAGTCAGGAGTTCAAATGCTGCTTCAGACACTTGACATTTACTAGCTGTGTGACTCTGGGCAAGTCACTTAATCCTCATTGCCCTGCAAAAAAAGAAATAAAGGGAAACTATTGTAAGCTACTAAAGCTTAAAACTGCACTAAGACATTAGGAATATCCTGTTATTGTGCCTTCCCCCAGGTCACTTGACAAATTCGAGTGAGTGACCTAGTAGAATGGTAGCTTTTTGAGGTCAGGAAAATTTTTTATCTTTTGTCTTTATTTCTCTGGTCCATAGCACAGTGCCAGTGCCTTGCATGTAGTGTTGTTCAGTCGTTTTCAGTTGTGTCCTACTCCTTGTGACCTCAGAGGCCAGATTTGAACTTGGGGAAAATGAGTCTTCCTGACTCCAGGCCCACTGCTCTATCCACTGTGCCATTGTGTCACCATTGCATGCAGTAAATGCTTAATAAATATTAATTCAATTTAATTCAAATGAATGCTGGTCTATAATGAGTGTTATCTTAGTGTTGGGTTTTGTCTTTTTAATCTACTTAAAATCCTGGGTAAAACTACTTTTCAATCCCAAAGTATGGCTTTTATTGTTCTGTCATTTCAGTCATAATCTTCATGACCCCATTTGGGGTTTTCTTGGCAGGGATAGTGGAAACTGAAGCAAATAGGTGCTTAGACCCTTATTAGTAGCCTGAAGATAAAATGCCTCCTTGTCATTCCCCAGAATGCCCGCCCCCCCCCCCCCCCCAAAAAAAGAAAAAGGACAGGTGTATGCAGTTCTTTCACTTCATCATCTTGCATTAATTTCATGAATATCTTGTTTCCCAAATGAATTTATTTAATTTTTCAAAGTCTTTTTGATGCTTTTTATTGCTACAACAAATTAATTTCTGAGCATATTTACTTCCCATCAAGCTATACCTTAAAAAAAAAGTGGTGGTGGGAGAAGCAGTTCAGGAAAAGCAACCAACTTGTTAACTGTGTTTGACTATATGCAGTGTTTCATAGCCCTGGTTCTCTACCTCTGCAAAATGGGGAGGGAGTTGTTTATTTTTTCTTTCTTTCTTTTCTTTTTTTTTTTTTTTGGTGAGGCAATTGGGGTTAAGTGACTTGCCCCGGGTCACACAGCTAGTAAGCATCAAGTGTCTGAGGTGGATTTGAATTCAGGTCCTCCTGAATCCAGGGCTGATGCTCTATGCCACCTAGCTGCCCCTTGTTTATTTTTTCAAATCTTCTCTGGAGCCATTATTAGTCATTATAGTTTATAGAATGTTGATTTCCATTTTCTTGTTTTTGTTTTACATATTGTTTTTCTGCTACTTATCGCTTTGATCTATGTCTTCTGATTTTCTGAGTTTTTTGTTTTGATTATTATGTCACAGTAATATTGCATTATGGATGAACTACATTTTTTTTAGTCAGTCATTTAATTTATAAGGTCACTAGTTAGCCATGTGATATTGGGAATCCATGTAACCTCATTTATAAAATAAGGGGGTTGAATTAGATTCCTAATGAACCTTCGGTCTCAGAAAATCTCTTCTCTTTTGAAAGTCTCCATTATAGTGCTTTCCTATTTCAAGCTTCATATATGTGCATTGTAAGAGGCTGCAGCCTAGGTGTTGTGACATGTTGTGCAGCTCTAGATGATGGGACATTCTTATATGTCAGATGTAAGGATATGGGTAGCAATTTCACAGGTTTTTTTGCCCCCCATCTCCTGTCTCATACATATATGTGCCACAGATTTTCTTATGAACTGTTTTTTTTAAATTTAGTATTTTTTTCCCCCTAATTACATGTAAAAACAATGTTTAACATCTATTTAAAAAAACTTTGAGTTCTAAATTCTCTCCCTTTCTCCCCCCCCCCCCCCCATTGAGAAGGAAAGCAATTTAGTACAGGTTATACATGTGTAGTCATGCAAAACATTTCTATATTAGTCACATTGTAAAAGAAAACAGCTCAGAAAACTTCAAGAAAAATAAAGTTAAAAAAGTATACTTTCAATGTGTATTCAGACATCATCAGTTCTTTCTCTAGGGGTAGAGAGCATTCTTCATGATGAGTCCTTCAGAGTTGTCTTGGGTTGTTATATTGGTGAGAGTAGCTAAGTTATTCACAGCTGATCATCCCACAATACTGCTGTTACTATGTACACAGTACATTTCACTTTGCATCAGCTCATGTAAGTCTTTCCAGGTTTTTCTGAGAGTATCCTGCACATCATTTCTTTTTCTTTTCTTTTTTTTTTTTTGAGGCAATTGGGGGTTAAGTGACTTGCCCAGGGTCACACAGCCAGTAAGTGTTGAGTGTCTGAGGCCGGATTTGAACTCAGGTACTCTGGACTCCAGGGCTGGTGCTCTATCCAATGCGCCATCTAGCTGCCCTCTGCACATCATTTCTTAAAGTGTAATAGTATTCCATCATAGTCACATACCACAGTTTGTTCAGCCATTCCCCAATTAATGGGTATCCCCCTTTTTTCCAATTCCTTGCCACCAGAAAAGAACTGCTATAAATATTTTTGTACCTATAGGTCCTTTTCCTTTTTATCTTTTTGTCTTTTTTTTTTTTAATCTGTTTTTGGATACAGACATAGTAGTGGTATTGTCAGGTTCAAGAGTGTGCATGGTTATATAGCCCCTGGGGTGTTAAGGGCTAAAATTCTAGCTAAACTGTCTAAAATATCTAATGAGTGGTCACCAATAAATTATAAGCTTTAGCAAGAGTTAGACTTTTAAGCATTTATTAAGGAGAATAAGAATTTGGTAAAGAGAGAGAAAGGCCTAGATTCCTGTCTATTAAAGGGAGAGCACATTTCTAGCTCCGCTCTCCACCAGAGTCCAAAGGAAAGAGCCTGAGACCGAGTGCCAGTCTCTTCCTTCCTCCTCCCACTAGCCTGGGTCACTTCCTGACGCCAAAGAAAAGACTCCTGGTCTTGCCCTCAAAAACCTTCACTTCATGGGTGGAACTCTTCTACAGTAAGTCTCCAGCAGGTGGCGTCATTCCAATCGTTACAGGGGGCATAGTTCCAAATTACTCTACAGAATGGTTGAATCAGTTTACAACTCTACCAACAGTGCATTAATGTCTTATTTTTCTCACATCCCCTCCAATGTCTTGTCTTTTCCCTGAAATTAGCCAATCTAATAGGTATGAGGTACTACCCCAGAATTGTTTTGATTTGTATCTCTCTAATCAATAGTTAGAACTTTTTCTTTAATATGGCTATAGATAACTTTGATTACTTCATTTGAAACTGTTTATATCTTTTGATCATTAATTTGGGAATGGCTCTTATTTTTAGAAATTTGCCTCAGTTCTTTGTTTGAGAAATGAAGTCTTTATCAGAGAAACTTGTTTCAAATTTTTTTGTTACTTGCTAACTGTATTTCCCTCCATCCTATTCTCTCTCTTGCTACCCCCATCTCTCCTTTGTTTGTTTGTTTGTTTTTTTGGTGAGGCATTTGGGGTTAAGTGACTTACCCAGGGTCACATAGCTAGTAAGTGTTAAGTGTCTGAGGCCAGATTTGAACTCAGGTCCTCTTGAATCCAGGGCAGGTGCTCTATCTACTGCACCACCTAGCTGCCCCTCCCCATCTCTCCTTTATTCTATTTTCTCTCCCCTTTCACCCTGTCCCTACTCAAAAGTATTTTGCTTCTGACTACCCCCTTTCTCAATCTGCCCTCCCTTCTCCCATCTCCTCCTGCTTTCCTGCAGGGTAGCATAGATTTCTGTATCCCATTGAGTGTGTATGTTATTCCCTCTTTGAGCCAATTCTTATGAGAGTAAAGTTCACTCACTCCTCCTCACCTTCCCCCATCTTTCTGTGGACAGTTCCAGGCCACATCAGTAGAGGTGCCTGGCAGTGGTGGAAAGGAGAGAGAGATAAGGGAAAGAATTTTCTAGGAAAAGTACTGGCTGGGCAAAGACAGATTCTTGGGGAGCAGAAGAGTTCCTGTATCCATGTTAATGGGAAGATGGATCCCAGTGGTGATAGCCATTCCTAAAAAAGGGTCATTCCTAAGTCACTCTATAAGCTCTCCCTCCACTCTAAAAGCTTTTTCTTGCTTCTTTTTTGTGAGATAATTTATCTCATTCCATCTCTCCCTTTCCCTTTCTCCCAGTGTATTCCTTTCTCACCCCTTATTTTTTTAGATATTATCCCTTCATATTCAACTTATACCTGTGCCCTCTGTGTACTCCTTCCAACTGACCTAATAATGAGAAAGTTCTTATTAGTTACAAGTATCATCTTCCCATGTAGCAATGTAAACACTTTAACCTTTTAAATTCCCTTATGATTTCCTTTTCCTGTTTACGTTTTTATGCTTTTCTTGAGTCTTATATTTGAAAGTCATATTTTTTATTCAGCTCTTGTCTTTTCATCAAGAATGCCTGAAAACCCTCTTTTTCCTTGAATGCCTATTTTTTTCCCCCTGAGGTTTTTCTGGATAGGTGATACTTGGTTGTAATCCCAGTTCCTTTGCTCTCTAGAATATCCTTTAATTTAGAAATTGCTAAATCTTTATTGTGTAATCCTGACTGTGGCTCCACGGTACTTGAATTATTTCTTTCTGACTGCTTGCAATATTTTCTCCTTGATCTGGGAAGCTCTGGAATTTAGCTATAATATTTCTGGGAGTTTTCATTTCTGAATCTCTTTCAGGAGGTAATTGGTGTAGTCTTTCAATTTCTAGTTTACCTTCTGGTTCTAGAATATCAGGGCAGTTTTCCTTGATAATTTCTTGAAGGTTGATATCTAGACTTTTTTTTTTTATCATGGCTTTCAGATAGTCCAATAATTTTCAAATTATCTCTCCTGGATCTGTTTTCTAGGTCAGTTGTTTTTCCGGTGAAATATTTAAATCTTCTATTTTTTCATTCTTTTGGTTTTGTCTTATTGTTTCTTGATTTCTCATAGTTATTAGCTTCCATTTGCTCAATTCTAATTATTAAGGAATAATTTTCTTCATTGAGTTTTTGTACCTTAGGAGGAGAGGTGAGTTGAATTTTTTTTTCTTTTTTTTTTTCTTTTTTTTTTTTCTTTTTTTTTTTTAGTGAGGCAATTGGGGTTGAGTGACTTGCCCAGGGTCACACAGCTAGTAAGTGTTAAGTGTCTGAGGCCGGATTTGAACTCAGGTGCTCCTGACTCCAGGGCCGGTGCTCTATCTACTGTGCCACCTAGCTGCCCCTTTTTTTTCAATTTTAAAAAGCATTTTTATTTAAACTTTTGAGTTCTAAATTCCATCCCTCTTTCCCTCCTTCCCCTCCCCCTTCCTGAGATGGTAAGCACTCAGATATAGGTCATATATGTGCAATTATGTAAAAAGGAGGGTTGATTTTTAAGACCTACTCTTGACTCTAGGCATTTTCACTGTCTGTCCCTCTGCCCAAAATGTTCTCGCTCCTCATCTCTACCCCTTGGCTTCTCTGGCTTCCTTTGGGTCCCATCAAGAATCTCACCTTCAGGAAGCCTTTCCCAGTCCCTTTTAATCCTACTGCCTTCCCTCTATCATCCCCTGTTTATCCTATATATAGCTTGTTTGTCCATAAATGTTTGCACACTGTCTCCTCCATGAGATTGTGAGCTCTTTGAGAATAGGAACTGCCTTTCTTTATATATTTCGACATTTAGCACAGTGTCCTGTACATAATAATTATTTAAATGCTTATTGTCTGACTGATTACAGCATAGTGGTGACTCCAGATTTGGTGACTCTAAAGCTATGTCCTCAGATTGCAAACTCCAGTGAATTCTATTGTGGTATAGTTCCTGGTTCCACTGTGGATCCTGCAGATAGCCTACTGCCAAAGATCAGCAGGAATCTCATCCTCAGAAAATTTGTTATATGATGATTTTTTTTTTAATGGCTGCCGTAGCTTCAAAGCACAGAGGTGTTATGTGTGCACTAGTGGAGGGTACTCACTATTGAAATGATGGATCCTTGGACTGTCATGTAGGAAGAGTATTACATGTGACAGAAGAGTAGGCTTAGCAGTTTATGGAATATAGGTGTTGCTAAGAATTTTTACAAATCATGCTTAATGCTTTCTGTCTGATTATATTTGTTTTCAAAGCAATGTAACCTGAAGTTTCAAGTCTTTATTTTGATTTGTGAGGACTTGAACTTTTTTTTTGCTTTTTGTCAATATACAGACTCAAATTAACTTAAAGCATGCGATTTCTCTTTTTTCCTCTAGGTACTAAAAAACTGGAAAGCGTTGTGCTTAGTAAAATGAATTTTGAATCTTTTGCGAAAGACCTCCTCTTGGTTCGTCAGTATAGAGTTGAAGTTTATAAGAATAAAGCTGGGAGTAAGGCCACCAAGGAGAATGATTGGCACGTGGCATTCAAGGTAATTTTTTTTCTTGCAAAGAAATGTAGAATGAAAAACCTCAGAGTGTTGCTACCATAATTAGTAGTCCATGGCTTCTGGAGCAACAGTGGTCCAGTTTTTCTGTGAACAGTGCCAGGCCACAGCAGTAGAAATGCCTGGCAATGGTGGAAAGGAGAGGAATAAGGGAAAGAATTTTCTAGGAAAAGTACTGGATGGTAAAAGACAGACTCTTGGGGAGCAGAAGAGTTCCTGCATCTTTGTCAGTGGGAAGATGAATGCCAGTAGTGATAGCCATTCTTTAGATTGCTCTTTTATTTTTATTTATTTATTTATTTTTGCAAGCAGTGGGAGTTAAGTGACTTGCCTAGGGTCACACAGCTAGTAAGTGTCAAGTGCCTGAGGCCGGATTTGAACTCAGGTCCTCTTGAATCCAGGGCCAGTGCTTTATCCACTGTGCCACCCCGTGATAGCCATTCTTAAGAAAGGGTCATTCCTAAGTCAGGAATTTGTCAAGTTGTCATGTATGAATTGGCGTTTATGACAATCTAGACTCTTCAACTGGAAATGTTAGATTTAATGTAACTTATTTCATTATGTATCCTGTATCTTTGCCAAGAAAGCCCTATGGACAATATGGTCCATGGGGTCATGAAGTATCAGTCAGACATGACAGTATCAACTGAACAACAACAGATTTTATTATATGACTTATTTGTTTGTTCTTCACTTTTGTCTCAAAATACTGTTTCTCTTGGAATATTGGAACCATTTGTCCTTATAGTGTCATTATGTAAGAACTTAACATACTTACTGTGGTCACATGTTAAGAAGAGGAGGTGAGGGAGCAGGGTTTAGCTTTGAGTGACCTTGGGTGATGAAGCAGTAGTGGCCTTGATTCCCACTGACTGCTATGTAAAGTTGCTATCTAGCTATACTGTCTAAAATATCTAATGAGTGCTCACCAATAAATTATAAGCTTTAACAAGAGTTTAGACTTTTAAGCATTTATTAAGGAGAATAAGAATTTGGTGAAGAGAGAGAAAGAGACCTAGATTCAGCTATCTATCTCAGGGAGCCTGCGTCTCCTGCTCCACTCCCCGCTGAGGTCCTCGTGAAAGAGGGAGAGAGAGCCAGCCTCGCTCCTTCTTCATCCCACAAGCCTCCTGTGGAACTAGGAATGTCCTGTCCACACGCCCACACAGCTCCAAGCTAATTGACTGGTAGCTTTGATCGACAGTACCCACAAGCAGATATCACTTTCTGATGCCAAGGAACTGATCTTGCAAACCACATGGCTTGCCTTCAGACGCCTTCTGATGGCAGAGCTTTCCTACAGTAACTCTCCAGCAGGTGGCGTCATTCCAATTGTTACAGCTACATGATTGCCTAGTACAGTTTAGAAAGAGTGTTTGTGACATACTGGGTCATATGGGTTTTTCTGATTGCATAGTTACGAAGTTCTTAAAAAGCACATTTTAGGGGCAGCTAGGTGGCACAGTAGATAGAGCACTGGCCCTGGAGTCAGGAGGACCTGAGTTCAAGTCTGGCCTCAGACACTGGCTGTGTGATCCTGGGCAAATCACTTAACCCCAATTGCCTCACCAAAAAAAAAAAAACACATTTTAATGCTGAATACCCATAGGTACAGTAGAATTTCATTATAATATGAATATGGATATTTCGAGGATCAGGTAACATCCCTTGAAACATGACTTTATCTAATGAAAGCTTTATAGAACATGCCTGCAATGCTAACAATAACAATTCCCATTTATAGAGAGCACTGTTTATAAATATAAAACATTTTCTCTGCGACAACTTGTGAAATAACATCTTATCTTCATCTTACTGATGGGGAAACTGAGAGTTGGAGATGTTAAATGACTTTCACATATCATCATATCGATAATAATTTTTTTAAATGAGGGGCAGGGAAGTTGGTCCAGACCTGTGATTTCTTGGATATGCAGCTATTCTGCAAATTATGGTTTTGGAGAGTTGTCTTTGATATTGAAAAGTCATGTGACTTAGGGGACAGCTAGGTGGCAGTGGATAAAACACCAGCCCTGGATTCAGGAGGACCTGAATTCAAATCCGGCCTCAGACACTTGACACTTACTAGCTGTGTGATCCCGGGCAAGTCACTTAACCCTCATTGTCCTGCAAAAAATAAATAACATAAATAAATATTGAAAAGGGGCGGGGTCAGCTAGGTGGCACAGTGGATAGAGCACTGGCCCTGGAGTCAGAAGGACCTGAGTTCAAATCCAGCCTCAGACACTTGACACTTAATTAGCTGTGTGACCCTGGGCAAGTCACTTAACCCCAGTTGCCTTACCATGAATGAATAAATGAATGAATGAAGTAAAAATTAAAGAAAAAGCTCAGACAGAAAAGTCATGTGACTTGCCCAGGGTAAGAGAAACGGTGTCATAAGTGGGATTTGAACTTCCTGCTTGACCCTGGCTTTCCATCTACTCTGTTACATTCCCTTTCATCTAATGTGTTAGACCTTGGATTTGAACCCAGATTTTCTTACTCTAACTTTAGTTATCTTTTCACTTTATTACTGGTTTTTATTCAGTCTCCTAACACTAGCATTATAAAGAGATCCCACTGTACTTATTTGATGTAAATAAAACAAATGCACAATTACTTTTTTGGGGGGGGGAGGGACCCCAGTGCTATGATTTCATTATTATGAACCACTCAGGTGAGGAAACTATCTCCACCAATGCAGAAAGGAAACTTTCTCTGTGTGTGTGTGTGTGTGTGTGTGTGTGTGTAATTATGTGTATATATTTTTTTTAAAAGTGTGTATATACACACACAATTGCACACACACATACCCACTTGCCTACTCTCTTCCGTTAAATTGTAAGTTGTAAATTGCTGCAAACATACCTTTCATTGTCAGTGTTCCAAGTTTTGTTGGGAGAAATTGGAATCATTTGTTTATTTTCAAGGATTTTTCCTGGAAGAGAAGACTTAGCCACATGAAGCAGTTAGAAATGGGGGACTTTGGGGTTCTAGACCTCTCATTATAATTCTAGTATTAACCAAACCTATGTGACACTGGGCAAGTCATTTAACATGCCTTTGATACAGTTTCCTTCTCTATAAAGTAAGAATATTAGACTTGGTTTCTAAGGCCCTTCTAGTTCTAAAATTCTGATTTTCTTCCTCTGATATTTTGTTTTTGTTTTGGTGAGGCAATGAGGATTAAGTGATTTACCCAGGGTCACACCAGCTAGTAAGTGTCAAGTGTCTGAGGGTGGATTTGAACTCAGGTCCTCCTGAATCCAGGGCCAGTGCTTTATTCACTGCGCCACCTAGCTGCCTCTTTTTCATGTTTTAATAATTTAAACTTTCATGTTGAAGTTTTTAGGTACCTCAAATGACAACTTTCAATATTCATTTTTCCTCAATTTTTATTTAAATTTATTCTAAGACAACTATTAGATTGCATTGCAACAGCAGGTGATTAATGAATTTATTCAACTATCATTTGTGAATATTTTCCCTGATATGACTTGCCACTAGAACTTGAATCAGTTCAGAAGGAAAATAAGGAAACCCATTATGAAGAGGGCAGAACACTCTCCTGAAAAACTTTCCTGCCTTCCAATATCATTAAAGCAAACCTACAGCTGTCTCAGAATACCATGATTAGTACTTTGAGTATATAAGACATTTTCATTGATAAATTGTCAGGGTTGGTCCTAGGTAAAACGAATGGCTTTTGTTCATATGATTTGAAAAATTTTTATTCATCTTTTGTTTTTATATCACTTCATTTCCTCATATGCCCTTCCTTCCCATCCCAGAGAACCATCCTTTATAGCAAACTATAACAAGAACAAAATAGTTTAGCAAAAAATTAACCAATGATATCAACCAAGTTTCATATATATAGTGTTCTACATCTATAGTTCCCTACTCCTTCATTCTTGTATCTTGTTGGGAAGATTTCTAAGTCTGATGGAGGAACAGAAACAACAAAGTCTCCAGGCTTCAAGAAGCAAATAGGTTTATTGAGAGATTTTTAGTCCACAATAAAGCCGGTCAATCGGGTTGAACCTGAACGATTTTGAGTTACATAATCAATGGGATTTTATACCCCTCCAGAGCTTGTATGCTTCTATACAATTGTAATTAAACAGTATCTAAAATTAAAGCATCTTCTTAGGAAATATCAAAACTGCCTACATAACAAATATCAGCATTTTCCAATTACTCTTATCATCCTTCTTGTGGTAACAAGGTCATAACTCTGGGGCATGACCCCTTCCAATCAAATATATTACTCGTGAGCTGCATGATCTTCTTTTGTCAAGCATAACACCCAGTGGTTTCTAAAATATAATATTGCTGACTATTGTATCTTCTGATATTATTTAATGCTTGAGATTGGAAAGTATCATCTGACATTAAGTAGTAAGAAAAGAAACTTAATCTACTAATACAATTAAAATAAGATATCTAAATGTAATAAATCACAATTTTTTAGTTAATATACTGATTATTATCATAATTAAATCACATTAAACTATATTAAATTTCTTATAACTAAGGGGTGTGAAAAATCTCACTCAAAATCTTTTCTTTGGGATTAATCCTGGGCAAGATGATTTCATAGCATACATTTGTGATTTTGTTCATTTACATCGTTGTCATTGGATATATGTATATATCATTTTCCTTGTTCTGCTTCCTTCACTTTGCATCAGTTCATATAAATGTTTGTACAGTAATATTCTCTTCCATATAGGTCCCACAACTTGTTTAGTCATTCCCATAATCTATTTACTTTTTCTTTTCAGTTCTCTGCTACCACAAAAAGTGCTATTTTTTTGTGTATGTAGAACCTTTTTTTCCCCCCCATCTTTGATGTCCTTGGTTGTGGATGTGGGGTATCCTTATATCAACCTGGGTGAAAGGGCATGGTTTTAGTCACTTTCTTTGCCTAATTCCAAATTGTTTTCCAGAATGAGTTGGACAAATGCATAGCTTTGTCATCTTTGCCAGTTTTCTGGGTTTGAGGTGGAATTTAGAGGAGTTGTTGTTGGTGGTGGTGCTGCTGTGTTTTGTATTACTCAGTGAGTTGGAGTAGTCTTATAGTTCATGGTTTACAGTTCTTGTGAGAATTGTTTGTTCATATCCTTGTATCCATTTGGAAATGGCTTTTCTTCTTAATTATCTGTGTTAGTTCCCTACATATCTTTGATTTGTACCACTGTCAGGGTTATTTGAGGAAAACATTTTTTTCCTCTCAGTCTACTTCTTTTGTTGTGTGGTTGCTTTGTTCCTACAAAAACTTCTCAACTAAATGTAACTAAAATGAGCTATTTTATCTTGTTTATGTTAATAGGATCTAAAAGGAAGTTTAAAAATAGTTTCTAGTAATTTTCCTTTCTGTTTGTTTTTTAGGCTTCACCAGGCAATCTTTCCCAATTTGAAGAAATTCTCTTTGGCAGCAGTGATATGTCATGTTCCATTGGTGGTGTAGGTGTTAAGTTATCCATGGTTGATGGCCAAAGATTAATTGGAGTTGGGTATGTTGATTCCATACAGAGGAAGCTAGGACTGTGTGAGTTTCCAGATAATGATCAATTCTCCAATCTGGAAGCTCTGTTGATTCAGATTGGCCCGAAGGAATGTGTGCTACCAGGAGGTGAAACCGCAGGGGACATGGGAAAACTGAGACAGGTAAGAAAGGGGGAGGGATTTAATTTTCAGTTCCAAATTCTCTCCCTTCTCCTTCCCTTGCCCATTGAAAAGGACAGTATCCTCCACTCCCCCCTGCAAAAAATAAAAAACCCAAAACAACCCACAAAAACCTAAATCAAAAGCTTATTACAAATTTATAGCCATGAAAAACAAATTTCCATGTTAGCAATATCCAAATAGAAAGAAGCAAGGAAAAGAAAATAGGCTTTGTTTGCACTCTGAATTTGTCACCTTTCTATGAGAAGGTGGGTAGCATATTTCATAATGAATCCTTTGGAATTGTGGTTTGTCTTTGTGTTGATCAGAGTTCCTAAATGACAATACTAATGAAGTATAACAAAAAAAATCTTGAAATCTTAGGAAAGAACACCATCTAGAGAAAACCCAGAACTGGAAAGGGCCGTTTAATTGCTCTGATGTTTTATAAAAAACTGTTTTTTCTATTAAAAATGATGATTTCTTTTTAAAAAAAATCATTTTGGGTTGTGTTTTGAAATAATTATGCCACTCAATAGAGAACTGAGGAAAGGAAGACAAGCAACTTAACAATGGTATTAAAGCAATGATAACTGGGATAATGTAACTGATACTTTATAAGCTTAAACTGAATAATCAGTCTGTTTTTAAAAGGTTTGCAAAATTTGTTTTTCAGTAAAATTCTTGGTAGGAAACATCTGTGTTTTTAAAAACAGGTTATTGAGAGAGGAGGAATTCTGATCACAGAAAGGAAGAAAATTGACTTTGCAGCAAAAGATATTGTTCAGGACCTCAACCGTTTGTTGAAAAGCAAAAAAGGAGATCAAGTGAATAGTGCTGTATTGCCTGAGATGGAGAATCAGGTATGTAAATTAAATGTATTGGTTTATTTGTTTTTAGGTCACAAAAATGTCATTTTCCCAGTAGAAGGTTGGTTTTTTGTTTTTTTTTTGTGGGGCAATGGGGCTTAAGTGACTTGCCCAAGGTCACACAGCTAGTAAGTGTCAAGTGTCTGAGGCCGGATTTGAACTCAGGAACTTCTGAATCCAGGGCCGGTGCTTTATCCACTGCGCCACCTAGCCGCCCCAGTAGAAGTTTCTAACATTAACTTTACATCATTTGCAAATAGCATTTGCTGCCATCATTCTTTTGACCTCAATTGATCTCAGTATTGAAATGAAAAACTCAAGGTACTTCCTTTTTATTTTTGTCTTTAACTTCTTTCCAGAACAGTTAGACACATAGTTCCAATAGGCCTATTTTTCCTAAACTAGAGAAAATAATACTGCCTGTAATTCATCTTTGTTCATTAACTTTAAAAATTCTTAATGGCTTTTACTTTTAATTTCTTCTTGTGTTATTGTAATTTTATATTTTAAATTCTTTAATCTTAGGTTGCAATTTCATCATTATCAGCAGTGATTAAGTATTTAGAACTTTTATCAGACGATACAAACTTTGGACAATTTGAGCTGACTACCTTTGACCTCAACCAGTATATGAAGTTGGATAATGCGGCTGTCAGAGCTCTTAACCTTTTTCAGGTAAAATGAAAATACCAAAGTTTGACGCTTGCAATGGAAATAGCTATCTTAAGAATCAGTAATTTTAATCAAAGTGGTCAAAGATTGTGAAAACCACTTGTGTGATTTATGGCCTTTAAGCCACACTAGGGGCCTGTTTGTGAAGAGCCTCTCAGATCTTTGATAGGCTAGTCTATGTCTGGGTACCTCCTTGAAGCCTTTAACATCATTTGAGGACCTGTCATAAATCTCAGTCCAGAAGAATAGCCTTCAGGAACACAGTGAGTTGGTGGGTGAGCAGGAATTTCTTGTCAGAAATGATTAAAACATAATAAACAGTAAAAGCTAGAGTCATTTCCACAACACAATAAGATATTGCGGTAGGACTTCAGTGACGGTTTTATGTTAGATTAAAGGGATATGTTATTCTTAAATATTTAGAAGTATAGTAGGTTTTGATATGAAATTATATAATTAATATTGTTAAATTAGAGATGCAGTAAATTGTCATTGTTATACTTTATTTTTCTGCTCTTAAAATGGTATAGAATAGTTTTAGAAATAAATTTACACAATATGCAATCCTTAAATTTGATTCTAAAGTTTTAGGCTTCAGGTTACAGTAATAGTACCATATGTCGTTACAATAGTACCATTGGGTAGAAGCTTGATTATGAATTGTGAATTATATTATAAAAGATTCATCATTTAAATAAAAATGTTATTTACTTTTAAAAAATTTTACTATTTTTGGCTCAGTAAGACATGTTAATGAGCCTATCATTTCATCTCTTACCTTCTGTTACTAGGGCTCTGCTGAAGACAAAAGTGGTACTCAGTCTCTTGCTGCATTGCTGAATAAGTGCAAAACACCTCAAGGCCAAAGACTGCTTAATCAGTGGATCAAGCAGCCACTACTAGATAAGAACAGAATAGAGGAAAGGTAAAGAAATGTGTCTGTTTATAGTGGTCACTAGCTCTACTGTAAATGATACTCTTGCTTTTTAAAAAGTTTAATAGCCTTTATTAGAAAAAGAATCAAAGTAATTATGTAGTTGACTGGTAATAGATAATTATAAACTTGTGGCTAAAGAAATATTGATAAACTAGTGCATAAAATTAGAAATTTCTGTTTTAGTATTTTTGCTTGAAACTTTGATACCTTCTGATATTAGAGCAAGTAGCAGTGGGAATATTTGCTTAAAAGTTTGATCTCTAAAAGAAGGGACCTGTGTTTCCAAAAATATTCAGCCCTATGTTTTCCTTCTAATACATTCTTTGTTGAAAAAATGAGTTCTTTTTAAATAGTTCTCTGTTTTATAGGGTTTATGGTGCTTCTATGGTTCAGATTGGAGCATAAACTACTAAAAAAAATGTTAGCCATTAAGATATTTGCTGTAGAAGTTCTAGATAATATTTTCCTTTAAGATCTCTTTTAAAAGCCTATGTAATGGGGACAGCTAGGTGGTGCAGTGGATAAAGTACTGGCCCTGGATTCAGGAGGACCTGAGTTCAAATCTGGCCTCAGACACTTTACACTAATTAGCTGTGTGATCCTGGGCAAGTCACTTAACCTCCATTGCCTCCCCCCCCCCCCCAAAAAAAACCTATGTAACAAAGCTTAGAAATTAGTTGACAGTATATAAGGTTAAAATCTCATCCATCCATAGTCATACTTAGTTAAATAAAGTAACATTTGTTAGCTATAATTATTAAATCATATCTAATTAATTATAATATTTAGACTGGCAGTTTCATGTTCTCATTCATTAGGTGAGTCATTTGTAAACCATCATTATTACATAAATAAAAAGTTTGACTCCCCAAACTCTGCTGTGGATTAATAAGACCTAAGTGGATATATCCTTGTCCTTTGTCAGGCACTTTAGGCCCAAGGAGTTTACTAAACTTATGTCCTTCAGATGTTAAAATAGGCATTATCTACAAGTTTATGACAAAATGTAATATTTGTGATAATTTTTATTTTGATGTAGAATTTATTCTTTTTCTTTTAGAAGTTGGATAGGTTGTGTAATATTTTTCATGAAATATGCATTATAGGAGTTTGAAATAATCTTTTCCTTTAAGCTGCGTTTTAAAACTTTTAGTAGCAAATCTTAGAAATCAGTTAGTTGGCAATAGGTAGAGTTAAACTACAGCATATTAATGATTGACTCTTGTATGGTGCTTTTTAAGGTATAAAAAGGACTTTATGGGCATTAAGTTATTTGGGCCATATAGCTATGAGGTGGGGTTTTATTGTGTTTTATTGTTTGGTTTAGACTAACTTTGCTACCACTTGAGTGTAGGCCCTCATCACCTGATGATTGGATTATTGCAATAGCCTGTTGGCAGATGTGCCTGCCTCAAGTCTCTTCCCATTTCAGTCCATCCTCCATTCAGACACTAAAGTGATATTCCTAAAGTGTAGGTCCAATCATGTCACCTCTCTACTCAATAAGTTCTGGTATTTCTCTATTGCTTCAAGGGGCAAATACAAAATATTATTTTTCATTCAAAGCCCTCTTACTCCCCAACTTGTACTCTTTGTTCCAGTGACCCTGGCTTCCTGCCTGTTCCATGAACAAGATACTTCATCTCCTTGCTCTGGGCATTTTCTCTGGCTGTGCCCCATGTCTGGAACACTTTCTTTCCTCTGCTCCAACTACTGACCTCCCTGGCTTCCTTTTAACTCTTAACTACAGAAAGTCTTCCCTAAACTCTTTTAATTCCTTTGCCTTCCCACTATTAATTTATTTCCTATTTATCTTAAATATGACTTGTATATATTTGTTTGCATGTTGCCTAGCACATAGCAGGCACTTAATAAATGTTTATTGATTGATTGGTATAAAGAGCTCTTTGCCAAAGCAGATCAACAACTCTTAGCCTTTGTTCTGTCAAGACTCCTTTGGTAGTCTGGTGAAGCTTAATACTGTGTGAGTTGTTGCTTATATTCATAATTGAAGGAAAAACTAAATGGGTTGTTATCAAGACTTATAGGGGGTATGTTTTTGTTTTATAGTGAAGAGAGTGTACTTAATGAGAAATATTTGAAAAACAAAACAACCTTTCAGATGTTATGTAAAATCTTTTTCTTAAAGAATTAAAATATTTGTGGTAAACTGCCTATTATTTATATATACACAATTTCTAATTTTTATTTGTTTGACTGTGAAGATATGGTCCACTGTAGAAAGTAATTTACAAAGGCTTACTTGTTTACTTCTGTTTTCATCAAGGATGTCACTGTGTAGATCATTTTCTTTTTTCTTTCTTTCTTTCTTTTTTTTTTTTTTTGGTGAGGCAATTGGGGTTAAGTGACTTGCCCAGGGTCACACAGCTAGTAAGTGTTAAGTGTCTGAGGCCAGATTTGAACTCAGGTCCTTCTGAATCCAGGGCCGGTGCTCTGTCCATTGCACCACCTAGCTGCCCCTAGATCATTTTCAAAAAAGATTTTATAAAGTTGAGAAAATAAGCCAATGGGTCAATAATTATTGACATCTGGACAGTATATGTACACACATATGACATGTGTATGCATATATGATATAACACACATTATTATTACTATATTAGCTAGAATACAGGCTATATCTTTACCTAAATGAGATTTCTTAGAATGATATTATAATGATGGAAAAAAAATTTTGAAGACTTACTAAAAGGATAAAACTAAGATTAAAGATTTTCATTTATGGAGAACAGGCTACATATAGTAAAATAGCATATTAATAATCATAAAGAACATGATTATAGACCACACTAAGACTTTATACCACCCATATTTGGGGGGAAAATGCTATTATTTGGACCAGTGTGATAATGCAGTAGTTACAGAGCAGGTTCTGGAGTCAGGAAGATGAGTTTAAATATGGCCTCAGATAGTTCCTAGCTGTGTGACTCTGGGCAGATCATTTAACCTCGGTCTGCCTCAGTTTCCTCATTTGTAAAATGGGGATAATAATGTAATGGCACCTACATCCCAAGGTTTTGTGAGGACCAAATGAGATGGTAATTATAAAGCACAGCCCTCAGCACATAGTACACATTATATAAATGTTAGCTATTATCATTAACTTTATGAACTCCCATACCAAGGACTAGTTAAGTGAATTGAGGTCCTTAGGCCTTGTTAAACCTTCAGTTGTTGCATTTATTGGTAAGAACGTAACTCTCCAGTTTTGACTTTTGCCTGATGGGTTATTGTGTGTTGTTTTTATTTCAGGTGACTTCAGATGACTGGATTCTTTTCATAGCAAACTTAAATCTAGTAGTCTGTAGCCTTTTCTTAGCTTTTGATGGCAAGGCTTTGAGTGATATTTTTCCAGTGAGGTTTTTGCTCTTTAATGATTTGTTCTTAGAAATTTTGATCCTTGTGCAAAAATTAAAAAACTCATTTCAGCCTTACTGTGAATTATAGAATACTAGTTTTCATATAAATCTAAAGACATTTTTTCAGAGAATCGTGTGCTAATATGTTCCTTGGAACAACTGGAATAGTTCCTGGCATACCCTGGACCCTGACAAATGAGAGAAAACATTGCTTTTGTGTGCTTTTAAAATTTAACTTTTGGGTTATTTTCCATATTACTTATATCTCTGAGAATCTGTTTTTATTGAACAAATGTTACAGTATGTTATTAGCAAGACTTAAAAGGGGGTATATTCTTGTTTCATAGTGAGGATTGTAAACTTAATGAGAAATATTTGAAAAAAAAAACCCAACCTTTCAGGTATTATATAAAATCAATTTCTAAAAATTAAAATATTTGCGATAAATTTATGATTATAAGTTGGAACCTTTTAAATTAAAGCTTTAAGACTATAGCCAGGGGGCATCTAGACGGCGCAGTGGTTAAAGCACCGGCCCTGGATTCAGGAGTACCTGAGTTCAAATCCAGCCTCAGACACTTGACACTTACTAGCTGTGTGACCCTGGGCAAGTCACTTAACCCCCATTGCCTGCAAAAAAAAAAAAAAGACTATAGCCAGCTTGAGTAGTTAAGTGTGAGAACTCATCCATGATCTCATTGAGGTGGATAATCCCTCTTTCCATAATTTTGGGGGGGGGCGGGGCAGTGAGGGTTAAGTGACTTACCCAGGGTTACACAGCTAGTAAGTGTCAAGTGTTTGAGACCGGATTTGAGCTCAGGTCCTCCAGAATCCAGGGCTGGTGCTTTATCTTAATAAGCATGCACTTATTAAGTGACTACTGTTTGCTAGGTGAGACTAATGAAAAGCCCGAGAGAGACAATATCTGAGTAGTTAATCATCAATTTCTTAATTAGGCTAGCTGAGTGATTTCTCTTGGTAACCAAAGACAAAACCATGGAGATCCCTGAGTGTTTAAATACCTTTGGAAAAGAGGTATGCCTGAAAGGTGAAAGTTAATCCTGATTGGTGAACAGTTAATGAGGATGTGGACATATTAATGCGGAGGCGGACTAAAAGTCTTCAGTCCTCTTGCTGAGAATATGAATTGATCATGAGACTCTGGTAGTCTGGACAAGGGAATCCGTCTCTACCCAGACCACTGTGGTTGGTTTTCTCCTTCATAAGCTGGGTTACCCGAAACTCCAGTGGAGGGGTATAGTGATGTGGGCTTATTTCATAAGGGCAAGAATTCACCTAGATTAGATTCTATTTACACGCTAAACAGAAGTAAGATCTTCTAGTCAGGTAGGATGCTGCCTAATATTGCAGAGCTTGTACCGATTGGATTTGGGCAATCTCATCTATCAGCGATGTCCTTCAGAGATTGATTGATTGACTGGCCTACAAAGGGCTGGTCCCTGAATGAGGAATTAAAAGGAAAAACCTTAGTCCAAATTATTAATTACTAATATGATAGAAAAATAATAATTTCTTTCATAGGCTCTGTGCTAAGCACTTTACAATTATCTCATTTGAGGCTCACAACAACAAGGAGCTATCTCCTTTATTATTATTATTATCCCCATTTTTTAATTGAGGAAACTGGTACAACTTTTAAATGACTTGTTTAGGTTGACACAGCTATTAACTGTCCAAAGCTGGATTGGACTCAGGTCATCCTTAACTTCTTTAACAAATTCAATACCTGGCTCAGAGTTTTTCTTTCCTCCCCAACTCCTGCCTTCATACTAGGGGATTTTGAGTTCCTCCAACATTGACTGTTGGGGTTTTTTTTGTTTGTTTGTAATCTTTGCAAAATTGCAGCATGAGATAAAACTTTAGAGTTGTTAGACCTCTTGTTATTAGTAATTTGGAACACATTTTTAAATAGTTGTTTTTAATTAGTAATTTTTTTAAAACTTTCTAACCTTTGACTAACTTAGCTCTTTAGTGGCATGTATTTGTCAATACATTTGTCAATGTATTTCTAGAACTACCCGGTGTGCAGGGCATTGTAACTAGGTACTAAATCATACTATTAGTACATTAAAGTACATTATTTGACATAAGATTAAGGCTTTTCTACTATAGGTTTATTGTGGTGCCTGATCTTGGCATGGAAGTGACCCTTGTTTCATGAAGGAGGTAGCAAGGGAGCCCGGCCTCTCAGATCTCTACCAAACTGTTGAGCCTTTGAGCTTGGGCTTGGCAAACTGATTGTGTGTATGTCTGAGGACCAGTTTGGTAATGTTCATAGGGATATGATACACATATACATAGCTAACAGAATAGCATATTAGTACACAACCAAAATACTTACATTACTGTGGTTTTGTCTGTGTATGATTGGGTCAGGAGCAGTGTTAAACAGGCAGAAAACTGGAAATTTTTTAATTGCTTATTATTTAAATTATGTGCATAGCAAAATTTTGTTTGTACTTAATTGTGAATTCAAAGGTAAAAGGCTAGTTTTCAAATAAAGCATAATGTTGTAATAAGTACTGCCATACTTTGATTTAAAAAGGTAATTCTGTTGTAGTTTTATGAAATGGTTATCTAGGAAAATTGCTATATATTAACAGTTTCTAGGGAATTTGTGAGCTGATATTGCATGCAATTGTTTGTGTGAAACTTAGCATTCCTATTGAGTGGTACTGACAGTATATTATGACAATATTAAATTCGATCCCTTAAAAATTGTCATTTAAAGTGACATTTCCATAGAAACAGAGGTAGCAATCTTTTTTCTTTTTTTAGCTAGTAGCAAATACTGCTACTAAGTTAATTTCACTTGTGTCATAACAAATAGACTTCTGTAACTCAATTTATGAGGCTTCATTCAGGGTTTCTACTGAGATCAAAGAAAGAGGGGGGGGGAGAGAGAGAGAGAGAGAGAGCGAGCGAGAGAGCGAGCATGAGAGCACGTGTTTGCTGTTCTGTGAGTTCATCATTTTGAGGGAAACTCCCTTTAGTGAGACAGATTAGTTTCCTGTCTCTTAACTTCATTTTACAAGAGTTGGCTTAGCACTGAGAGGTTAAACCAAACCATACATGATGAGGAATTCCATCAATAACATCTTTGGGTAACATTATTGGCAAAGTATTAAGTCTATGCTAATGAAAAATAGCATAGTATGTGGTCAAGCTGCTGGAATGCATGAGTTAAACCCATATCTTTTTGGGTTCAGAACCCAGGAAGTTGGCTACTCATATGTATATAAGCTATAATATATACTATGCATTTTGGAAAATTCTTATTTTTTTTCCACCATATACTTCAGTAAACCCTAAATGAATTCTTGACCTGAATCTTAAAAGTCATGCCATTATAGAAAAATTTGAAGAGAACCAGATCACAGGTATATCTCATAGTTATATCTATAGGGGACAATTCTCAATTAAATGAGGGATAGAAATAATTACAAAAGATAAAAAGTGCTTTCAGGTATATGAAATAGAATTTACATGAAGAAAATTAATACTTAAAAAAAACAAGTGAAGCAGTTTATTGGGGGGTAAAAAACCTATATCTAATGTCTTTGATAAGAGTACAATATCCACATATCGGATTAGGGAATTAATATAAATATAAGGCCAAGAGACATTCCTCATGCAGAAGTGGTTAAAGAATATGAACAAACACTTCAAAGGAATTGTAAAGTATTAAACACCATATGAAAGAATGCTCCAAGTCCCTAATAAGAAAAATACTAATCAAAACATTTTACTCAGGTCCTCCTGAATCCAGGATTGGTGCCACCTATCTGCCCCCTCAAAAACTTTTAAAGAGATAGATATACTTCTAATACCTAACCAGGGGAAGATAAAGTAGAAAAAGAGAATTATAGATCAGTATCACATGAATCTTTATTCAGAAATTTTAAATAAAACCCTAGCAAGTATACTCCAGCAACATAGCTAAAAATTATTCACTGTAATCAAGTTGATTTAGTACAAGGGAGGCAAGGATGGTTGAATAGTAGGGAAACAACGAATAATCAACCCTCCTTATTTATTTAAAAAAAATTCATATGTATATATTTTTGAAACCAGCAAAAATTGGTCATTTCTCCTACCCAAGAATGAAAAACAAAATTCCTGTTATAGGCATGTATAGTCAAGTAAAGCACATTTCTACTTTGCCCATGCCCTGTTTCTATCTCTATATCCATATGTCTCATTTTGCACTGTTGCTTTACCTCTTTTTCATTAGAGTGTTTCTTGCTTTGTTTCCTTTAAAGCATAATAACTAAGCATTATAACGACCTTTTCTAGAATGTTTGCTCATTTTTTTCCTTTAAGTTGGTTGGGTTCAACTGTTTGGGGGCTAGAGTTATACCTAGCATTTCCCTTGTCCTTTTTGCTTTTTGGTCCTTATTCTTTTATTATCAGTAATTTCTATCTCTACTCTTTGTCCTGACCCTTTCAGTCCTGGGATGCCACACATATTTTTGGCCTCAACCTTTTCATGTTGGAAGATATAAGGCTTCAGCTCATGAGAATTAAATCTGGATTATTATTTTCCTTTCCCTGGGTCTGAGAAACACTTTGTCTTATATCTAAGATGAGGACTATGAGTGGTTATTGTGAGGAAAAGCTTCAGGTAGTTTAGCCCTCTGCTCTCATTTCAAAAGACTTTACGTTGTGTATTTCCTATTTTCTTCTCTTCAAACTGCTATTTTTCATTAGCATAGACTTAATACATTGCCAATAATGTTACCCAAAGATGTTATTGATGGAATTCCTCATCATGTATGGTTTGGAATAAATGACCCCTGATATCCCTTCCACATCTGAGATGTTACAGTACACATTAGTTTATTAACTGCTTCCTTAACATTTTTTCCAAAAGCTTCCTATAGCAATATTAATATAAAAGACATTCCTAGATTTATAAATTACTACTAAATTACCTTTGTGTTTACTTTATTCTTTTATTGAAATGGCTTGATTCCAAAAATAAGTTCTTTATTTTTCTATAATACATAGAAAAGGAAGAAGACATACTAGATAGAGAATTGGCCCTGAAGCTAGAGAGACTTGGGTTAAAGTCTTACCTCTGACACATACTGGTTGTGTGACACTGGGCAGGTCACTTATTTTCATAGTGGTTGAGGCATCTTTTTAACACTCTTAAGTTGCAGATATGAACAGTCCTGGTCTACATTGGTAGAGGGAGTTTTCTTCACCCAGGAGTTTCCTATATTAGTGAAATCACAGGTCCAATTCTAAGTCCCTTTCCCTATCTCTGTTATAGAAAAGTAAAATAACAATTGTATAATATTTGTATGTTATGTTTCATTTGGTGATTTAACATAAGAAGTGGTACTTCTTTATTTCTTTTTTTTTTTTTGGTGGGGCAATGAGGGTTAAGTGACTTGCCCAGGGTCACACAGCTAGTGTCAAGTGTCTAAGGTTGGATTTGAACTCAGGTCCTCCTGAATCCAGGGCCAGTGCCTTATCCACTGCTAAATGACACTATTTTTTATTTTTAGTGTCATTTTGAACCCTAAACTCTTGCACTGAGTTCTCTTGCCAGGACGATTATTTAATTTGACTTGTCATTGTTCTTTACATCACAAGCATCATCATATTTTGACTGATTCTATCTTCATTTTTCTTTTAACATTGTTTATATTGAAATCGTAAATGGCAAATATTGTTTTAAATATTTTCAACTTAAAAATGTAGATTTATTCATCCCTTGACTGAGCTCTATTAAATAATAATTCATTCACATTTCTTTAAAGAGTTTTTCATTTATATGTATTTTCAAGATTTCTGTTGCTAGCTGCTCTGTGAATGCCTGCTTTTGTGTATACACATACATACGCACGCATTTAGAATTTATAATCCAATTTAGACTTTGTTCTCTTAGTTGAGAAGTTTTTGTTTTGCTTTGTAATGGTATTTATGATTAATAGTTAATAAATACTTTATTTCAGGTTAAATTTAGTGGAGGCGTTTGTAGTAGATGCAGAACTGAGGCAGAGTTTACAAGAAGACTTACTTCGTCGCTTCCCAGATCTTAACCGATTTGCCAAAAAGTTTCAGAGACATGCAGCCAATCTACAGGATTGTTACCGAATCTATCAAGCCATAAACCAGCTTCCTAATGTTATACAAGCACTGGAAAAACACGAAGGTAACAGATGATTTTAGTTTTTATTCCCTCCGTTGAAATCTTAGTCTTTGATTGCCATGAAAATGTACTGTCATCTTTTAGAAAGAGGGTTGTGCAAACCCATCCTTAATTATATTTCTATCTTTTTCTATTGAAGAGTTTGTGCTGACTCACAGTGGAACTGGGCTGGAGTAAGAGGGTCCGTATTCTCATCTGGGCTCTACTAGCATCAAATGGCCATGCAAACGATCCCTTAGTTTTACTCACATTAAAATGATGGGGTGGGTAAATTGATCTCTAGGAGGCCTTCCAGCTCGGTGATTCAAGGCAGTGTGCTGCCTGAGAGACAGTGGAAGGAAGGAACCACGGGGCCTGGGTCAGAGCCCTCCGTGCCTCTGCCACTTATCAGTGTGACCTCGGGGACGTGATTTAACCATCTTACACCTCAGCTTCCTCATCCATAACATGAGTGGTTGGACCGGGTGTTCTCCAAGGTCTCTTCCAGTTCTGCAGCAGTGACCTTGTGATCTTTGTGATAAATAGCATTTATTAGACGGCCAGCTAGTGTTAGTGTGCCATCATGGGGTAGCAGATGGCTTTGGCAAGGTAGGAGGGAGCAGAAGATTATTGCTTGTTTTTGGGCGGGGCAGTGGGGGTTAAGTGACTTGCCCGAGATCACACAGCTACTTAGTGTCAAGTGGCTGAGGCCGGATTTGAACTCAGGTCCTCCTGAATCCAGGGCTGGTGCTTTATCCACTGCGCCACCTAGCTGCTCCTGAGCAGAAGATTATTGAGATAAAGTTAAAGGATGTTGTGTTCTCACTGAAGGCTACCTGAATTCAGGATATGCCTATAGGTCTGACATACTTCTTTGTTATTTTGATAAATGAATTAGAAATATAACGTCTCCAGTTGGGCATTGAAGGCAAACTAGGTGATACTAGGGGCAGCTTCTGGCTATGGAATAGAATTTGTATCTATGTCAAATTAACTACAACTTGAGTTTTAAGAACAGTACAGTATCAGGTTTTTGGTTTTTTTATTCAGAAGTCCTCAAAGCAATAAGAATGATGAAAAATTGAAAAATTAACTAAATGCACTAATATTTCAAAGGGAAATTATGACTTTAGGGCTTTAAATACCTTGCTATAAAATTGCTATTTTCTTTTGTGGAAATTTTGGTTTTTAATCAATCTCTTAGGCAAAACTAAATATATACCATGAAAGTCAAGTTAAACTTAGGACCAGCAGGGGGCAGCAACAATATACAAAGTATATAAGAATGGGGGATAGTTTTCTTTCCTGTGAATCTTTACACTCACATGAGAACTAGTCCATTGAAATGAGAGACACCAAAGTCATTCTTTTTATCGAATTTCTTAAAATTAGGAAGCTGAGACAACACATGAAACTCAAGGCTATTTCTGTTAAAAACTTGAGGGCAAAATTTTGCTAAATACTGCTTTGTACAAGGAATTTAAATTGTTCTGTTGTATTTGAGTTTTATTATAATAAATTGTATTATTATTATTTTACAAAATAAATTGTATTATGGTGTCCCTCGTTAATGGCTTACTCCAATGATTGTTCATCATGATATGGATGTGACCCTATATACTCTTAAAGTGTATGGCAGGAGATGAATTCTGACAGGTCCTATTAAACTACCAAGGCTTTCAGTATTAGGCAAGAAAATGGTTGTTACTTTTCTGAGACCCAGCCTGGGCAAATTTCTAGAGGCTTTCCAGTAAGGTAGTTGAAGAGTGACAGTTTCATTTGGCTGTAACAGTTCTCAGAAGTCATAGAAGAATAGTGATGAGTTAGGAATTAAACCGATTCATCATTGAACATAACTCTATGTATTGTTTATTACTGTTAATAAATTTTATAGGCAGTGACACTGATGTTTTTCTAAGCTATGAGTCTTAGAGTACAAGAGACTGAGAAAGGAGAAAAAGCGTAAGGGGTAAAAAGGTTTCTTTAGTTTTTGTAAAACAGAGTGGGCATTCAGAGCTATAAATTGCATTTGTTTCTGCGTTTGTGGAAATTTCTTATAATTCAAGATATTCTTACTACATTGCCTTAGAGCTCAGTGTGAGAGGAGTAGTAAGGTTACCAGCCAAGTAGCAGACGGGGTTGGGGTCTAGTGGGTTTCTCCCTCAAGAGTACCTGAAAAGTGTGGCTTTCACCTTGTAATACACACTACAGCTTTGTCCATGGTAGTTGATGCTAACTCTTAAAACAAAACAAAACAAAACTGACCCAAACAACCATTACATATAGGGCTTCCATCTGGAATTTTATATATATTCTTGTTTTGTTTTTCTTTTCCTCATCATTATGTCTTTCTCATTATTAATCCACTAGCTTCAATAGGATCATAAATTCAAAGTGCCTGCTTTCCGTTTTGATAATTAATGTATTAATAAATGTTTGAAAAGATGATATTCACAGTTAAGTGATAATGATTTAGTGAATACTCTTTATTCCTGTAATAATTTTTGGTATGCATATGGTTATATGTTTAATGCCTAGTTTAGCATTGTTTGTTTGCTAAATACAATGTTCATATTATGACAACTTGAAGAAGTAGACCTTCAGGACCTTTATAATTTAATGTAATCAAAATGATATATTTTGCATTTCATAATGCTTACTGTCACTTGTTTGGTCCTAAATTCCTCCCATATCCATAGATCTGACAGATAAACTATTCCTTGCTCTCCTAATTTGCCTATGGTATCACCCATTGGGCCCTTTTCTTTTTGGGGGGGGGGGCGGCAATGAGGCTTTAGTGACTTGCCCGAGGTCACACAGCTAGTATGTGTGAAGTGTCTGAGGCTGGATTTGAACTCGGGTCCTCCTGAATGCAGGGCTGGTGCTTTATCCACTGCACCACCTAGTTGCCCCCATTGGGCCCTTTTCTAACCTCTCTTCTCCCATTCCCCCTTTCAGGGTTGGGCCTGATACCTGCCAGTTCCCTGGTAGTTTAGGCTCAATATTGGAACAGTACTTGTATATTATTCCACCGTTAAGAAAAGGAAATTTAGGGGCAGCTAGGTGGCGCAGTGGATAGAGCACCAGCCCTGGAGTCAGGAGTACCTGAGTTCAAATCTGGCCTCAGACACTTAACACTTACTAGTTGTGTGACCCTGGGCAAGTCACTTAACTCCAATTGCCTCATTTAAAAAAAAAAAAGAAAGAAAGAAAAGGAAAGGAAATTTACTTAGCCATAGGAGAAAGCTGGCAGCAAGTTTAGGCATTCCCTATACCCTGAGTTCATTAAGTTTACAGTGATGCTCCTTTGCCTGAGTTCCCCATTGTTTTCTTCCAACCAAAAGATATTTCTGAAGCTTCTCATAGCTGTTTTGTGCTTTGGTGACCACCAAAAGCCTTTAGTCCCTATAGCCAACCAGGTATTGAGAATGACTTCAGTACCTTTTAAGGAAAAACTAACGTAACTTGCATGCAGGCAAGGGGCAGTTCGTTTTCCTTGCTCTACACCCTTAGTTATTAGAGGGCTATTGATAAAGTCCCACATTAAGGTGAAGATACTAAAGTGAAAGGTATTATCTTTCCTTTTTCTAATTCCTCAAATTAAGAAAAAATCTTTAAAGAATTAAGTTGAGCTTCTTTAAAAAGTTTTTATATTTATTTATTTTTTTTTTAATTTTTTTTTTTTTGCGGGGCAATTGGGGTTAAGTGACTTGCCCAGGGTCACACAGCTAGTTAGTGTTAAGTGTCTGAGGCAAGATTTGAACTCAGGTACTCCTGAATCCAGGCCCGGTGCTCTATCCACTGTGCCATCTAGCTGCCCCCTATATTTATTTTTATTTGGAATTTATGTAAGCTCAGACAAGTACAAACTTAGTACTGATTGGGTTTGTAAAAATATTTGTCAACTCAAACTGGAATCTTTTTGTCTTCTTTCATAGACTTTGTAAAAGTGAGTTCAGTTAATGCCATTTTTGTAATTCCTTTGGAAAGATTTCTCAAACCATATGTTATGCTTAGACAGGTACCTATTGGTTTTTCCTATTCTAGCACAGTCACTCCAACATAATAAGAGCTTAATAAATGTTTGTTGAATGTTGTTTGATTGGAAAACCATGAATTAGGCATTAACCTTTTAGGTGCCACCCTGATTCTATCTATAGATGACTTATATAGTTGTTACTGTCTTTCAGAATAAGATAGGCTTATTTAATTTCATTTAAAAAATACATTTTATTGATGTCTTTTTAAACCACTGTAATCGCTCCTAGTATCCTTCTGCCCAAAGATCTGCCCCATACTATTTTTTCTAAAGATAAAAAGAAGAAAAAACATCAATATAATTGATTAATATATATTATTTTTTATTTAGAATTTTCCCCATTACATGTAAAAAAAGAAAAAAAACCAAATTTTTTCACATTGATTTTTTTTTTTAAACTTTGTGTTCTAAATTTTCTTCCTCCATCCCTCTTAATCCCTCCCTATGCAGTGAAGCAATTCAATATAAGTCATACATGTGCAGTTATGCAAAACATCTTCAGTCAGGTTGTGAAAGAAAATAGACAAAATAACTTTAGAAAGAGGAACTAACAAATACAATTATACTTCAATCAGTTCTTCCTCTGTTGATGGTTTTTATTTTTCATATGTCCTTTATTTCCCCCCAACATTTGTTTACACTGGATTTTTAGTTCCAAATTTTTCTTTTCTCCCCCCCTCCCTTCCCTCCCTCTTCCTCAGTTCTGATGAGATTGAGGTCTTTGAGCCAATTCTGATGTGTTAGGCTCATTTACTGCCCAGATTAAATTGATTACTCCACCCAGTTAGGGGTGTGTGTGCGTGTGTGTGTGTGTGGGTGGGTGTGGGTGTGTGTGTTTATGTTCGTTAATCTCTCCTTGAGGCAACTCTGGTGAGTTTAAGGTCTTTGAACCTATTCTGATGAGTGTAAAATTCATTTACTGCCCTGCTCCTCCCTCATCTCTTCCCCCACTCCATAAACCCTTTCCTTGTTTCTTTCATGTAGGATTTCACCTCATGTTACCTCTGCTCTCCCCCCTTCCCCAGTGCATTCCCCTCACCCCTCAATTTAACCCTAAAGATGTCATCATGGGGCAGCTAGGTGACACAGTGGACAAAGCATCCACCCTGCACCCGGGGGATCCCAGCCAAAAACCAGCCTCAGACACAAGACAGTCACCCACTGCATGACCCCAGGTATGTCCCCCAACTCCAATTTTTTATGGTTCTCTAGGGTCTTGTATTTGAAAGTCAAATTTGCTATTCAGTTCAGGTCTTTTCATCATGAATACCTGAAAGTCATCTTTTTCATTAGAGTCCCATTTTTTCCTCTGAAAGATTATACTCAGTTTTGCTGGATACATGATTCTTGGTTGTAATCGCAATTCCTTTGCTCTCTGGAATATCCTATTCCATGCCCTCTGATCCTTTAATGTAGAACCCGCTAGATCTTGTGCTATCCTGACTGGGGCTCCACAGTACTTGAATTCTTTCTTTTTGGCAGCTTGCAATATTTTCTCCTTGTCTAGAGAGCTCTAGAATTTGGCTGCAATATTCCTAGAAGTTTTCCTTTTGGGATCTCTTTCTGGAGGTGATCAGTGGATTCTTTCAATTTCTGTCAGGGCAGTTTTCCCAGACAATTTCTTGGAATATGCTGTCTAAGCTCTTTCCTTGATCATGGTTTTCAGGTAGACCAATAATTTTCAAATTATCTCTCCTGGGGGGCAGCTAGATGGCGCAGTGGATAGAGCACCGGCCCTGGAGTCAGGAGTACCTGAGTTCAAATCCGGCCTCAGACACTTAATACTTACTAGCTGTGTGACCCTGGGCAAGTCACTTAACCCCAATTTGCCTCACTAAAAAAAAATAATAATAATAAAAAATAAATAAATGTTTTAAAAAAATTATCTCTCCTGGACCTATTTTCCAGGTCATCAGTTTTTCCAAGAAGATATTTCACATTGCCCTTTATTTTTTTATTCATTTGGATTTGTTTTATTGTGTCTTGGTTTCTCATAAAGTCACTAGCTTCCATTTGTTCAATCCTAATTCTAAGGCAATTATTTTCATCAGAGAGCTTTTGTACCTCCTTTTCCATTTGGCCATTTTGGCTTTTCAGGCTGTTGACTTTTTTCTCATGCCTTTCCTGCATCACCCTCATTTCTCTTTCCATTTTTTCCACTACCTCTCTAACTTTATCTTCAAAGTCCTTTTTGAGCACCTCTATGGCCTGAGACCAATTCATATTTTTCTTGGAAGCTTTAGATATAGGGGCCCTGATGTTGACATCTTCTTCTGAGGGTGCCCCTTGGTCTTCCTTGTCACTGAAGAAACTTTCTGTGGTCCTCACCTTTTTCTCTCTGCTCATCTTGCCTTTCTTTTACTTGACTTTTAGCTCCTTAAAGTGGGGTACTGTTTCCAGGCTTCAGAAGTCTCAGGTGGTATGATTTAAGAAAGATCAGGTTCTTCTCTCACCTGGCCTCTTCCCTGGTGTGTAGATGACCCCAGACCAACTTGCTAATCAACCAGCTTTGTGTGTTGTGTGTGTCAGCTCTGATGAGCCTGTGCCCCTCCCCCACCTGGGCCACTGCTACTCAAGCCTACCTCCTGGTTCCCAGCAGGGATGAAAAACCCAAGTTCTGCCTCAGCACCAACATAAACCCCTGTAGTCTCCCCCCTTCCCAGGGCTCAGCCCACTCACCAGACTGTGAGCTTAGTTCAGACAACACTGGCTGATTCAGAGACTCTGGGGGTCTCCTCTGGTGAGGCCTTCCTGGGACTGGATCTGTGTCAAGGTGACAGTGGGATTGGGTTCCACTCCTGTCTCAGCACAGCAGCTCCCTCCTTCTGACCTTCCAAGCTGTTCTTGGTTAGAAGATGATTTCAGCCCATTCTTCTGTGGGTTTCGCTGCTCCAGGCATTGTCTTGTGGCATTATTTGGATGTTTTGTGGAGTGATCATGTCATGAGTTTGAGAGCTCACTGCCTTTCCTCTGCCATCTTGGCTCTGCCCTGGAAATCTCCCATATGTCCTTTTTAAATTAAAAAAAAATTTTTTTAAAATTATTTTTGTGGGGCAATGAGGGTTAAGTGACTTGCCCAGGGTCACACAGCTAGTAAGTGTCAAGTGTCTGAGACTGGATTTGAACCCAGGTCCTCTTGAATCCAGGACCAGTGATTTATACACTGTACCACCTAGCTGCCCCCATACATTCTTCTGATAGCATCCTGCTCATTATTTCTTTCACAGTTACTATTGCTAATTGTATTATTCTCCATCCGATTCCCTCCCCTTGATGTTTACTCTATTTTCTATCTTCTTTCACCCTCTGTCTCCTCAAAAGTGTTTTGCTTTTTACTGCCTGCCCCCTTCCCCCAATCTACCCTCACTTCCTTCCCCTCTCTCCCCCTTTCCCCTTCCCCTCCCACTTTCCCTTAGGGCAAAATATATTACTATACCACTTGAGTGTGTATTTTATTCCCTCTTTGAGCCAATTCTGCTGAAAGTAAGGCTCACTCACTCTGCTGCTCCTTCCCCACCTTCCCCTCCACTCCATAAGCTTTTTCTTGTTTCTTTTATGTGAGCTACTTTACCCCCTTCCACCTCTCCCTTTCTCTTTCTTCTAGTGTATTCCTCTTACCCCGTAACTTTATTTATTTTTTTTTTTGCAGGACAATGAGGATTAAGTGACTTGCTCAGAGTCACACAGCTAGTAACTGTGTCACGTGTCTGAGGCCAGATTTTACCTCAGGTTATCCTGAATCCAGGGCTGGTGCTTTATCCACTGGTCACATAGCTGGGCACAGCATTCCCCCCCCCCCCCCAATACTCCCATAACTTTATTTTAAAGATGTCATGGGTCAGCTAGGTGACACAGTGAGTGGACAAAGTACCAGCCCTGGACTCAGGAGGCCCCAAGCCCAAATCTGGCCCCAGACATAAGCCACCCCACCCTGCCTGTCCCACAAAAAACAAGGATAGACATAAAATAAATACTTTACAGATATCATCCCTTCATATTCAATTCACAATTGATTAATATATTACAAAAGTCTGAAAACATGCAATGTGTAATGGTGGGTTGGGAATATTCTTCAGAATTTTGCAACATTTACTGTGTGTTTTCCTTTTGCATTGTTGTAGTCATTTTGTATATTGTTTCCTTGGCTTTGCTTTTGACAGAATATTAGGAGACCCCCTGTTTTCCAGCATGTTCATGAAGCTCTTGCCATGCTTCTCTGTATTCATTGCATTCATCATTTCTTATAGCACAATAAATTCCATTATATCTGTGTACCGCAATTTGTTGATAGGCATCTACTTTTTTTCCAATTCTTTGCTATTACAAAAAATGCTACTACTAAATATTTTGGTGTATTTGCGAACTTTCTTCTTATCAATAGTCTCCTTGGGGTATAAACCTAATGATGAAATCTCTGTGTTGAAGGTGGGATGGACATTTCAATCACTTTATTTGCCTAATTTCAAATTACTTTTCAAAATGATTGTACCAATTAGGTCCACCAATGTGCACCACTGAGCCTGTCTTTACATAGCCCCTCCAACATTGACTATTGCCATTTTGGGGGGTCACTCTTGTCAATATGAAGGGTATGAGGTGAAACCTCAGGATGGTTTTGATTATGATTTCTCTTATTATTAGTGATTTGGAGCATTCTTTTATGGTCGTTAATAGTTTGCAGTTCTTTTGAGAACTGTTTTTTTTCCCCATTCAATTACTTCTTACTCAAAGTGGATTAATTTTGTTTGTGCAGAAGCTTTTTTATTTCATGTAATTAATGTTATCCATTTTATCTTTTGTAACTATATCCCTTGTTTGGTTAAGAATACATCTCCTCTGGGGCAGCTAGGTGGTGCAGTGGATAGAGCTCAGGCCCTGGATTCAGGAGGAACTGAGTTCAAATTTGGCCTTAGACACTTGACACTTACTAGCTGCGTGACCCTGTGCAAGTCACTTAATCCTAATTGCCTCACCAAAAACCAAAAAACCAACAAACAAAAAAAGTAAGTAACCAAAAACTGTCTCTAAGCAGTCGAAAAACAAATGTCACACAATTTGTGAACTAAAGTACATGTACTTTACTGGAAGCTTAACAATGCAATCATTTCTTTTTCTTTTTCTTTTTTTTTTTTTTTTGGTGAGGCAGTTGGGGTTAAGCGACTTGCCCAGAGTCACACAGCTAGTAAGTGTTAAGTGTCTGAGGTTGGATTTGAACTCAGGCCCTCCTGACTCCGGGCCGGTGCTCTATCCACTGCACGACCTAGTTGCCTCCTCAGTCATTCCTTTTATTTCTCTTTCATCAATGTCCTTGTCTACTGACTCCTTTTCTGCTTCCTAGAAAGGTAGTAAGGTCTTTCTTTTCTGACACTTACTGGACACTACATTGAAGCTCTATTGTCCTATCTTTCCTCACTTTCACAAACTCCTGGGAAACATTGTCTATAATTATTGCCTGGAGCATCTAGGTGGTGCAGTAATAAAGTGGGTAAAGTCCTGGGTTGAGAGTCAGGAAGACTCTTCTTCTTGAGTTCAGATTTGGCTCATGACCTTAGGCAGATCAGTTAACCCTGTTTGCCTCAGTTTCTTCATTTGTTTTTTTTTTTTTATTTTTACAGGGCAATGAGGGTTAAGTGACTTGCCCAGGGTCACATAGCTAGTGTCAAGTGTCTGAGACTAGATTTGAACTCAGTTACTCCTGAATCCAAGGCCAGTGCTTTATCCACTGAGCCGCCAAGCTGCCCCCAGTTTCTTCATTTGTAAAATGATCTAGAGAAGGAAATAACAATCCACTGTAGTATCTTTGCCAAGAAAACCCCAAATGGCATCTCAAAGAGTTGGGCAGGACTGAAAAATGACTAAATATATCATACTTACTGCCTCCACTGTAAGTCCCATTCACTTCTCAGTGCCTTGATGAGCCTTAGTCCTACTGACATTTCCATCTTAACATCCCATAAGCATCTCAACTCAATAGATCCAAATTGGAATTTTTCCAATTTGTTTTCCTCTCTCTACCTTTCTTCTTAGTTATAGAAAATTACCTTGGGGAAGGAAAGTAAGGGGAGGAGGGGGGCATTTATATAGCAGCTACTATATGCTAGGCTCTGTGCTAAGTGCTTTGGTGGGCTGTTTCTGCTGAAGCAATTGTCATGTTTCTAGTCATTCAGTTGCACAACCTTTAATATTACCCATGACTCCTCACTCTTTCATTACACATATCCAATCATTTGCAAAATCTTGTCATTTAATTTTAATGCCATAGAATTATAGCTTTAGCCCAAAATAATAGGGCAATAAAATATGGTTGATATCTAAAGGCCATTGCTAAAATTGATTGATAGAAGCATATATGAGAGTAAGTGTTCTTCAACAGTTTGTCAGGATAAAAACTGAATATTGCTTAATCTTACTGTTTTTTCTTTTTTTAAATATTTTCACTTGTTGAGAGGCATTTGTAAAATTTGTTAGCAGTAACTCTTATGGTATCTGTTAATTCTTGATTAATATTAATGTAAATACAGGAAAGAGAGGGAAAAAATGATTTCCTGAATTAGTTGACACACTAGCTAAACTTTATAATCTGAAGAAGAGCTGGGAAGTGTTGCAGTAGTGAATCTTACAGTTTCAGTAATGAATCAACTACAATTGCTAGGCCTGTAGCCTCTCATTTGGTCTTGGAGTTTGATAATATGTATCTCATAGATGGTAATGAGATTTAGGTAGTGATTAACTTATGGTTTAGGCTATTGTTAAACTGTAAATACTTGTGTTTATTGACTTAAAATGTTTGCAGCTGTTTTGTGTAGGTAGGTTCACAGCTGCAGTGTTTAGAATGGGGCCTTGAGAAACCATAAAGGAGTCTTCAGCTTTTGTTTTTGTGAAGTTATTCACATAATTTGATTTCCTGAGGAGTTGGAATTCTTAAAATTTTTTCTAGACAGT
Organism: Dromiciops gliroides; assembly: GCF_019393635.1. NCBI lineage: Eukaryota > Metazoa > Chordata > Mammalia > Microbiotheria > Microbiotheriidae > Dromiciops > Dromiciops gliroides. The sequence goes on along the minus strand of NC_057862.1, from coordinate 603,944,891 downwards.
GTTATTGTGGAAAACATCCCCCCAATTTTTTTGCTATGTGATGTTTATTACCCTTAAATTTGCAGTCATTTTTCCGTGTGCAAATCTCAGATATTTCCCTCTTCCTTGACCTAAATAATTTTATTTAATTAACCTCTCTGGAATTTTGTTTATTTTTTAAAATGATCAGATTAGGGGCAGCTAGATAGCACAGTGGTAAAGCACTGGCCCTGGATTCAGGAGTACCTGAGTTCAAATCCGGCCTCAGACACTTACTAGCTGTGTGACCCTGGGCAAGTCACTTAACCCTCATTGCCCTACAAAAAAAAAAAAAAAGATCAGATTAGATGGTTTCTTTTTTCCCCAATTGAAATATTAATGTTTATGTGAAGAATACTGTTTTAGGTGCTAGGAAGAGTTATGTGTGAAATTTAAGGTAGACAATTTAAGGTATGCCCTCATAGAGCTTACAGCCTAATATGGGTATGTTAGCAAAACTAACTACTCCGTAAAACATTTATGTTATAGGGTTAGTGACTTAATCTCCACCCCATACAACAAAATTAACACAATCAGGATTTCTCTCAATTAAAAAGCCATCCCTCTAATGACCCCCTGCCTTGTATTTTAATCATTGTTAAGTATTTCTTTGTAGAGATTACTCTGTATCCCTATTACCCCCTCCCAATTTACCTGAGCACATAGGCAGTCAATAATTGGGGGGGGTTTGTTTGTTTTTGGGGGGGGCAATGAGGGTTAAGTGACTTGCCCAGGGTCACACAGCTAGTAGGTGTCAAGTGTCTGATGTTGCATTTGAACTCAGGTTCTCCTGAATCCAGGGCTGGTGCTTTATCCACTGTGCCACCTAGTTGCCCCCAATAATTGGTTTTTATAATAGTACCAGCAGCCACAGCTCTCCATTTGGGTTTTAATTTTTAAAAAAAAATTTTTTTTTTTTTGCAGGGCAGTGAGGGTTAAGTGACTTGCCCAGGGTCACTCAGCTAGTAAGTGTCAAGTGGCTGAGGCTGGATTTGAACTCAGATCCTCCTGAATCCAAGGCCGGTGCTTTATCTACTGTGCCACCTAGCTGTCCCGTCCCGTCCCCCCCCCCCCAATTTGGGTTTAATGAATGACAGAAGATTTTGAGGTGATTCATTAGCACACATCTGTGTGAATGAATGAAATTCAAATATAATTCAGTATCTCATCAAGGTTATATGTTCAGCTACGTGTTCAAGTATGATTTAATTTTTCTTTCATGGGAAAAGCTTCACATAGTTTGGCTTGGTTTACTCAAGTCTTTTCCCTTTCAAAATAACATGCATAATTTTAAGAATTGAAAACGGTATAGCTTAATCACTTTAATAGTTTTTATTATGATAATAACAGTAGCTAACATTTATATAGTGCTTTAACATTTGCAAGGCACTTAAAAAATATCTCATTTTCTCTTCACAACAACCCTGGGCAGTAGGTACTATTATTAACTTATTTTATAGATGAGGAGACTGAGGTACATAAGTGAAGTGACTTAGCCAGGGTCACACAGCCAGTTAAGTGTCTGAGGCTGAATTTGAGCTGAGGTATCTTTGACTTGAGGTCTAGCACTCTATTTACTGGGCCAACCAGCTGTTATAAAAACAAAAAAAGTTGAAACTTAAAACTGCATTACTTTGTCTTTCTCTTCTTGTAGCCTCCTATTTCACAGTCCTTAGATCACCAAATGGCCAGCATCATCTTAGATCTGCAGTTGTGCTCAACCCATTCAAGATTTAATCATCTTGGTCTTTTTTGGGGAAAAGCTGGCTTTGTTTCACCACCATAGTTGCTCTGATTCTTGGTATTAGTGCCTTTTCCCCATAGTATATAGGGAGACCATACCCTTTTATTGTGTCCGTTTGTGAGGCTGCCAATTGCAGTAAGTTTTGTGGGTTTGGGGATTGTTTACCTTGTTGGTAACAACATTATTAGAGGAAGAGGGAATTAAAGGATTTCTAATGCTCTTCTACCTCTGATTTTGTTCTCCCTTTCTTATGCTTTATCATATTGTGCAGGGGACTGGGTTTTTTAAGATAATACTATTGGAATGCAAGATCTGCCAGTGTGTCTACTAGGCTTAGGAGAAGGCCCAGTGACTTTGTGTCATTTTATAATGGGTGGCAGAGTTAAATATGAGAGGCTTATATCCAGAAAGCTGGACATAGCAATTGTGGTCACAGCAGTTATTGAAACAATCTACGTAGCATGGAGGGTTCATACTCTATGTATGACAAGAGCACCCAAATTATTTTTCTTAGTAATCAGCAAGTTAGTAAACTTTTTTCTTGTGTTGACATGTATTTGTAACCTAATGATTTATTACTTTAACTGCTAGCTCTTGCCTTATTTTATTTATATCATCTTATTAACATGAAATGTTTTAAATTCGAATGACCTGTATCATTTAGCTTTTTTTAAAGCAGCATTTATGTCAGTTTACAAATAAGCATATTATGATATCTACTAATCTATATTTATGGGCAGGTGGGCAGCCTAGTGGTATTGCTGGGCCTGTTGTCAAGAAGACTCATCTTCCTGAGTTCAGATCTGGCCTCAGACACTTACTGTATGACCCTGAGCAAGCCATTTAACCCTATTTGCCTCAGTTCTTCATCTGTAAAAATGAGCTAGAGATGGGGCAGCTAGGTGGCACAGTGGATAGAGCACTGGCCCTGGAGTCAGGAGGACCTGAGTTGAAATCTGGCCTCAGACACTTGACACTTACTAGCTGTGTGACCCTGGGCGAGTCACTTAACTCCAATTGCCTCACCAAAAAAAAAAAATGAGCTAGAGAAGGAAATGGCAAACTATTCTAGTATCTTTGCCAAGAAAACCCCAAATGGGGTCATGAAGAGTTAGACATAACTGTAACAACTGAACAGCAACAAAAAAACTATTTATATTCCTCATAAGTTCAGCCGAAGCTTATACTCTAGCTAAGTCCCTTCATTAGCTAGTCACATTAGCCAGAAGAGATCTCAGTCTTTCCAGCTACCATTGCAATTGGCTCATTTGGATGTAAGCCATTATTTGGGGAGGACATGATAGAGGACTTTGTGGAATATTTTTGTTTCAGAAAAGTTGTATGTAAAGCAGAGAACAGACTGCTTGGGGAACAAGTATATATTTCTTTTTTTGTTTGTTTGTTTTTGTTTTTTTTTGCAGGACAATGAGGGTTAAGTGACTTGCCCAGGGTCACACAGCTAGTAAGTGTCAAATGTCTGAGGCCAATTTGAGCTCAGGTCCTCCTGAATCCAGGGCCTGTGTTCTAATCAGCTGTGCCACCTACCTGCCCCAAGAAGTATATATTTCACAAGAACTTATTAGAAAACTAGAAATAACTTTAGCAAAAATAAGTATAGAAACCAGAATCTTAAACCATATATCACCATAAACTCCAAATAGATTTTCAATTTAAATATAGAAGGTCATATCTCCCTCTGTCTGTCTGTCTCTCTCTCTCTCTCACACACTCACACACACACACTCACACACACACACACACACACTCTCTCTCTCTCTCTCTCTCTCTCTCTCTCTCTCTCTCTTTCTCTGGAGGAACATGGATTAGGGGATCCATTCAGAAACAGGGAATATTTTTAACTTGTCGAAGACTAGAGATCAGAAAAGCTAGAATATCTAATATTGATTACATGAAATTGAAAGGGTTTTATATTAATAAAATCAATGCAACTAGGATAAGAAGGGGAACTGTTAACCGGGGGCGGGGAATCTTTGTACTAGATATTTCTGAGGATCTGATAGTCAGCAAGCTAGCTAGCTTGTTAACATTTGTATAGTATTTATTATATGCCAGGCAGTGTGCCAAATACTTTAAAATTATTATCTCATTTGATCGTCACAATAATCCTGGGAAGTAAGTGCTATTATTTTCCCCATTTTATGGACGAGGAAACTGAAGCAAACGGGTTAAGTTTGCTTGTCTAGGGTGACACAGCTAGTAAATGTCTAAGAATGGATTTTAAATCAGGGCGTTCTTACTTTCTCAACAGATTTGATAGCTGGCTCATGATTTTTCTGCCCTCCCCATATTAGATAATCTTAGTTTAATAATAGCCAACATTTATACAGTGCTTACTATGTGACAGGCAAAATAATTTTGAATGTGTTATGGGTATTTGCTGTTTAAAAGCATTCTTTAAGGTCTTTTATAAGGTGTTTCCCCCTCTCCCCTCATAATGAAACCAAGAACCTTTATTCTTTAGGTATCTAAACAGAGCGCTAATGAATCAATCTCCGAATACAGGTACATACAGGTAGTCCTAACTTTTAGACACATTTGAGTTTCTTAGAACCCTTGCTACAAATCCTGACTGTGTATTATACTCTCTCTATGTGTGTGCTATCTTTGGATGCTTTTGGAAACCAGTAAATTATGTATATCCTAGTGGTATTGGGAAAAGAGTGTTTCTTTTGTTAAGTGTTTAACACCTTTAATGATATTTCTTGGACTGATGTCAGGAAGTAGCTGTAGTTATTGACCACTTAAACTCTTGCTTATTTAGCTTAGCATAAAGATAGTCCACAGTAAGCATAATATGTCTCATTATTATGGTTATTAAAGTATGATAAGAAGTATCCTATTTTCTTCTATTTACATTTCCTTCCTATTTTCATCATACTTCTTTGTCCCCAGAAAAGTATAAAATAAAATAAATGTATAATATCATTAAATGTAGTTTGTCACCTTGATTATACATTACACATTTCCTTCTAGATTGTGAGGTTTTTTTTTGGTTTTTTTTGTGGTGGGCAATGAGGGTTAAGTTACTTGCCCAAGGTCATACAGCTAGTTAATGTCAAGTGTCTGAGGGGGCCGAATTTGAACTTAGGTCCTCCTGAATCCAGGGCTGGTGCTCTATCCACTGTGCCACCTAGCTGCCCCTAGATTGTGAGCTTTTTAAGGACAGTAGAATCATCAAAATTGGAAAGGACTTTAAGAAAGGTCATTGAATCTAAACCCTTAATTTTCAGCTGAAGAATAGTTGCTAAGTAAAGTGTTCAAGTTTATGGGGCAATGTGTACTTTGTACATATCCTTGTCTTGTAGGAAATACAATGTTTACCTAAAACATGATCTTTTTGAGGAATTTATAGTCTGTAGTTGGGGAATACAATACACAAAAGATGAGCAAAATATTAAGTGAGGGGGCAGCTAGGTGGCGCAGTGGATAAAGCACTGGCCCTGGATTCAGGAGGACCTGAGTTCAAATCCAGATTCAGACACCTGACACTTACTAGCTGTGTGACCCTGGGCAAGTCACTTAACCCTCATTGTCCCTCAAAAAACCAAAACAAGACAAGACAAAAATATTATGTGAAATCTGAAAGGGTTAAAGGCCATTACCAGTTGAGATCTGGGGAAACTCCTCCTGAGGAAGGGACATTTGGAATAGGCCTTAGAGTATGGACAAGAGTCATTAGATGGAAAAGGAATGGAGAAGATGTCTTAAGCATTGCGAATCACATGGGCAAAATTCCTGGTGGCATGTGGGAAATGGGAGGTAAGAAGTAGTTCAGTTTATCTGGAAAAGTATATGAAGGGAAGTGGAAAGAGATGAAGTTTGTGAGCATTTTTAAATGTTTACCATATGATAGGCATTGGTGAGCTCATGTGGTTTCAGATTGTGGAGGGCGTTTGATGCCAGAATCAGGAATTTGACTTGTTTAATATGGCAAGAGGGAGCCATTTATTTGAGGTTTTTGAGAATTGGAGTGACATCACCAGTGCTCTGCATAAGGAAGTTCTACCCATGCTGGAGACAGGAATATTAAATAGGAAGCTATCACAAGAGTATAAGGACCTGTACTGAGACACAGCAGTGGGGATAGAGAGAAGAGAGCCAGATGTGTGAGATGCTGTTGAGATGAAATCAGTAGAACTTAGTAACTCATTGAACATAGAAAGTAAGGGAAAGAAGAGAATCATAGAATATATTAGAAGAGAAATAAAAATGGACTTTTTTTATCACCATTCCAGAGTTGTGCTCCTTGTTAAAAATCTATGAGGTTGGGGCAACTAGGTGGCGCAGTGGATAGAGCACCGGCCCTGGAGTCAGGAGGACCTGAGTTCAAATCCGGCCTCAGACACTTAACCCTTACTAGCTGTGTGACCCTGGACAAGTCACTTAACCCCAATTGCCTCACTAAAAAAAAAAATAATAAAACAAAAATCTATGAGGTTACTGTTAGAACTTGGCTGAAACCCTAACATGGCACTACTCACAATAGAGTTGAATTTCAAATAAATGACACAGGTCATAGAGCCTGATTCTTCTGCTTATTACTTATGTGTGGCCGCCTTCCTTAAAGGTTTCTTTAAGCCTCAGATTCCTCATCTGTAAAATAAGAAACAATAACATTTATACTATCTCCTTCACAGTAGTACTGAAAAATGTGGTTTGATAAACTATTACAAACTATTATAGGGGTGGCTAGGTGGTGCAGTGGATAAAGCACCGGCCCTGGATTCAGGAGGACCTGAGTTCAAATCCGGTCTCAGACACTTGACACTTACTAGCTGTGTGACCCTGGGTAAGTCACTTAACCCCCATTGCCCCACAAAAAACCAAAAAACAAAAACCAAAACTATTATAGATGTGCATTATTGTTACCATTGCCATGTGATTCTTATTATAATAATTTTTTATGGTCCATGCTGTTCTTTGTGGTTTTTTTCTCTAAAGAAACAACTTTTCTCTCTCACAGGAACACAGCGATCATTGTTGTTGGCAGTCTTCATAACCCCTTTGACAGATCTTCATTCTGATTTCTCCAAATTTCAGGAAATGATAGAAACAACCTTAGATATGAATCAGGTATGCATTGTAGTTTTGTGAATAAAAACCAAAATGTTATGAACAGTGATATTTTTTTCCAGTAGCTAATTTTGTCATTTCTGAGGGTCAGTTGTAGGACCACTGTCACCCAAAGCATTTAAGATGATTAAGTCATAGTTGGGAAAAGCTACTTTTAATGGTAGAGTTGTTTTAACAGATGACAGCTATACAGAGACCAGAAAATTAAATAGGAGTGGCAGATTTCATTATCAGAAATCTCAGATTTGTGATAGAGGATTTTTTTTCTATTTAGAAAAGAAATTAAAAAATATCAGAAAGGCAATGTGTAAAAAATTGAGGACAAAGGAATGGTAAAGATAAACATGAAGGAAGAATCCTTAGGAGAGAGGATGAACTCTTTTTTTTTTTCCAGGGGAATGCTGGGTATTTTGTTAAGTAGGTGCAAGGCATAGATGTCCTTAAATACTGTTGAAAACAGAAGTGGGAAAATCAAATTGATTTTGGAAATGTTTCAACCAATATTAAAATTTGCATTGGATTACAAGAATGTTTCAACTAGGATTCTATTTTAGTGATCATCTTCTTACCCTGAATCTATGATATTTTCCAGCAGCAATGCCTACATAAAAATGGGAGTTATTAATAAGACATTTAATATTTGAAAAGAATATTCCTTTAAGTTATATATACATATTCTACATGCATTAATTTAAAATATAAGCACATTTTATTGAATATTAATTAAAAGTTTTGTTCCATAGCTTTTAAAATATGTTCACATGGAATATTTATGGGTATATTTAAAACAAGTTAAATATAGGATGTTAAAATTACTATGGGATTTAACATTTAAAAAAAAAACGTTCTTTTATATAATTACCTCTTTGAAATGAGCCTGTAGGGCATTCATGCTCTTGTTTTCAGATGTGACAACATTTTGATCTGCTAATTGATGTATGCATTTCAGGTTTTTTTTTTTTTAATTGAGTAGGAGGATTTGAATTAACTGGGTTTTTTTCTTCTGTAAAGATATTGTGAGGTTTTTTAAAAGTAGGATTATTCAAAATATAGTCTGATATACCTGAAGGACATTGCTCTTCTCATAGTATTCATTTTTATCTTTATTCTCTGAGGTTTCTTTTTTTTTTTCTTTTTTTTTTTTTTAGTGAGGCAATTGGGGTTAAGTGACTTGCCCAGGGTCACACAGCTAGTAAGTGTTAAGTGTCTGAGGCCGGATTTGAACTCAGGTCCTTCTGACTCCAAGGCTGGTGCTCTATCCACTGTGCCACCTAGCTGCCCCCTCTGAGGTTTCTAAATAATGAATGGATTGATGTTTTCTTAGCACTTTCATGAAGTTGAATACTTACAATGACCAGAGGTAGATGCAGCCTAACAAAATTTATTACATTCATAGTTTCATTAGGAATGACAGGTAACATTACTCCATAAAATCAGCAACTTACTTCCTTTTCACAGGTAAGATAAAATTCAGTATCAAATCTTTATAAGTCACATTATTTGCATTAAAGAGCATCAGAGAGATTGTGATTGGTGTTGGAGACGTGTAGAATTCAGGTTTTACAACTCTCGGCGTGCTGTAAAGATGGTATTTTTTATCTATCTCTATATATCTTCTTACCCCCATTTCTCTGTCAAATTGTTATGTGATCATTGATGGGTATTATCTCCCCTACAAGATGGTGTTATAATTAAGTATACTTTTGGAAGAATCTATAACTTGTGCCTGTTACAGCAATTCCAGTATAGCTCCTGTTAAGGATTCATCCACATCTGTCCTTTTATACTTAAACAATAGCCTTTCCTGGAAATTTAGTCCCCATGTTCGTCCTAAAAAGAGCGGTTTCTCTTTAGACAAGCATGTCATGGCAAGAGTCTGGTTCTCTAACTATCCAAGTCATGTTTGGATCCTTTTTGAGTTTTTAATTTAGGTCCTATTGTTTCACTCTCATTTCTTTCTTTCTTTTTTTTTTCTGGTGAGGCAGTTGGGGTTAAATGATGTACCTAGGGTCACACAGCTAGTAAGTGTTAAGTGTTTGAGGTCGGATTTGAACTCAGGTCCTCCTGAATTCAGAGCCAGTGCTCTATCCACCACGCCATCTAGCTGCCTCTCATTTCATTTTTAAAAGTTTCACAACCTGATCCCTTCCTACATTGGCAGTCTTCTTTTCTTTTTTCTTTTTTCTTTTTTCTTTTTGGCAGAGCAGTGAGGGTTAAGTGACTTGCCCAGGGTCACACAGCTAGTAAGTGTCAAGTGACTAAGCCAGATTTGAACTTGGGTCCTCCTGAATCCAGGGCTGGTGCTTTATCTACTGTACCACCTAGCTGTCCCATTGCCAGTCTTACACATTTCTCCATTCCATATATTTCTTTTTTATTCTACCATCCTGACCTATTTCCATTCCTCTGAAGGAACTCCATCTCCCATTTCTGTGCTTTTCTGCTGGCTGTTCCCCATGTCTAGAATGCTCTTCTGCCTTAACCTCCTCTTCTTGAGTCCTGGGTTTCCTTCCAGATTTCGTTTCTTTGGTTCCTCCAAATGCTAGTGCTGCCCCTCTAAGGTTATCTTTTTTCTCTTTTGTATCTACCTTGTATGTACCTATTTATTAATGTATTCTCCCCTGAGCTCTCTGAAGAAACTTTCTATGGTCCTCACCTCTCTCTGTCTGCTCATCTTGCCTTTCTTTTACTTGACTTTTAGCTCCTTAAAGTGGGGCACTGTTTCCAGGCTGCAGTATCCCAAGCTTAAGATGTCCCAGGTGGTATGATTTCAGGAGAATCAGGTTCTTCCCTCGCCCGGCCTGTTTCCTGGTCCTAGATGACCCCAGACCAACTTGTCAATCAACCTTAGCTTTGTGTGTTGTGGTTGTTAGCTCCCATGAGCCTGTGCCCCTCCCCCACCTGGGCCACTTCTACTTGAGCCTACCTCCTGGTTCTCAGCAGGGGTGTAAAATCCAAGTTCTGCCTTAGCACCAGCATAGACCCCTGTAGTCTCTCCCCTGCCCAGGGCTCAGCCCACTCACCAGACTGTGAGCTTAGTTCCAGATGACACTGGTGCTTCAGCTGATTCAGAGGCTCTGGGGGTCTCCTTCTGTGGTGAGGACTTCCTGAGACTGGATCTGTGTCAGCGGTTGGGCCCGACTCCTGTATCAGCACAGCAGCTCCCTCCTTCTGACCTTCCATGCCGTTCTTGGTTAGAAGATGATTTCAGCACATTCTTCTGTGAGTTTTGCTGCTCCGGGCATTTTCCTATGGCCTTATTTGGATGTTTTTTGGAGCGATCGTGTCATGAGTTCGGGAGCTCACTGCCTTTCCTCTGCCATCTTGGCTCCCTCCCCTGAGCTCTCTGGAAGACAGGCACTGTTTCTGCCCTTCTTTGTATCCTTTCTGTTTAGCACTGGGCCTGGCAGAGTGAGTGCTTAATAAATGCTTGTTGTTTGATTTAACAATAATAACAGTAACTAGTGTTTCAACCAATATTAAAATTTGTGTTGGATTACAAGAATGTTTCAACCAGGATTCTGTTTTTGTGATGATTTTTTTTATCCTGAATCCATGAGATTTTCCAGCAGCAATTCTTATGTAGAAAGGAAGTAATTAATATATTTAATATCTGAAGAGTATCCTACAGTGCTTATCTATGTGTCTTCTATGTATTTCTATAGCACTTACTGTTTCAGACACCATGCCGTTTTCCAGTTATCTCATTTGATTCTCACAACAACTTTGGGGAGTAGTTGCTGGTGTGATCCCCATTTTACAGATAAGAAAACTCAAGCAAGTGGGTTAATTGACTTACCCAGGGTAACACAGCCTGATAAGAATCTGAGACTGGATTTGAACTCAGGTCTTCCTGGCTCTAGGCCCTGCACACTGGACAGGCATTTTGAGGTGTTTTCTTGTTAGATACAAAGTAGCATTGAGAGGGTGATAAATTTGTATAGTTGAGAAGCTTGTTAAGTATATATTAATGAGGAATATGGGATAAAAGGAGAGCTTTTAGTTGAGTGTAAAACCCTAGAAAAAGGGCAGTCCTGGACTGGATCACATATAATTTCCTTACTTTTCTTTGAGAAAGGTGGTTGCTTCCTTCTCTGTTTTAAATAAACAAGGTGATAAAAGTCTCCTTCCTTATATCATGTTAGGAAAATTGCCAATGATGCTAATAGGAGCATTGGGTACATAGCTACTAAACTAAGATTTATTCAGATTTCTGAGGAAAAGCAGATATCAGATTTAGGTTGGCCTGAGCAAGTAATCACAAGAGTTTGGTATAGGAATGGGGGCTTTAGAATGGGAAAAAGGGGATTGGAGACACACATCACCTGAGTAATCCATTGGGGCTACACAGGGCCATGAGAATAGATACGTTAATATCCCATGTAATGTAGGGGCAGAGTCTAGAATATTGGACTAATAAATCTAATAAGATAAAATTTAACCTGGGAATGGAAAGTCTTGTAGAACTTGGGTTCTTAAAAATAAATCAACTTTCTAACTACAAGATGGGTGGAAGTATGGTTCTTCCCCAAGAGATCTGGGAGATTTTATAGATGGGAGTGTGTTATGGCAGCCAGGAAAACTAATGTGGATGGGCCATGTTCAAGATTAGGGAGGTGATTTTCTTGTTATGCTCGCTGCACATGTCAGACCACTCCTAGACTGTTGTGTTCACTTCTGGGCTTAGGAATTATATTGATTAACCAGAGAGCTTCCGGAGGTTAGTGGGCAGGGTGATATAGGGATGGATTGGGGTGCTGGCAACCTTTAGGCTGAAAAAGAGCCCTTCAGATACTTGTCAAGGGCAATTAGACTTATTCAACTTGACCCCAGAGGGCAGACCTAGGAACAATTAGTAGAAGATACTGAGGTAAACCTACCTGGAAAAACAGAATGGGTTGCTTCAAGAGGTATTGAGTTCCCCCTTACTGGAGATTTTAAAGTAAGTACTGGTTAGCCATTTCCCTGGTGTGGGATTCTTGTTCTGATGCAGGTTGGCCTGGATGGGTTGTGAAGTGCCCTCCCAGTCAGTAATGGAAAAATATTTTAATCTTAATGACTTCCTTCATTGAGCCACAGTTTTCACCATTCTTTTTTATTCACAGGTGGAAAACCATGAGTTTCTTGTGAAGGCATCCTTTGATCCTCACCTGACAGAGTTAAGAGAGTCAATTACTGATCTAGAAAAGAAGATGCAAGCATCTTTAACAAATGCAGCAAGAGAGCTAGGTAATCAAAGGAGATGGGCCCATTGGTGGTTTGTTTAAAGACAAATGTGAGGAGGGGACAAGGGGGAAGAGAGTGATTCTATTATTCTTTATTTTGTTTGTTAGCCCTCATATGTATGATTTTACCGTAGAATGATTGAAATCCATAGGTCATCTGGTCCATTTTCTTCCTTTGTCTAGGCGGGAGTCATCTGAGCTAATGATTTCCATTGACATTTTATAACAGTGTAATGGTCACAAATGGTCACAACCTGGGGGACTCGTCCTTATGACTATTCATCTTATATAAGAGCTGCACTATCGTTACTTTAGAAGAGTATTGTTCCGGGGGCAGCTAGGTGGTGCAGTGGATAAAGCATGGGCCTTGGATTCAGGAGGACCTGAGTTCAAATCCGGCCTCAGACACTTGACACTTAACTAGTTGTGTGACCTTGGGCAAGTCACTTAACCCTCATTGCCCCATCAAAAAACAAAAACAAAAACAAAGAAGAGTATTGTTCCAGTAGAGAAAAACTTTTTTTTTAAAGGGTAAAGCCCCCCCACAATTTAGTTTTAATTTTACTTTTGATCATTGTCAAGACTATAGCTTTACTTTTCCATTCATTTTCCCTTTTATTATTGAGTTAGCTAAACAATTCCTAAAAGCCTAAGTGAAAAGGAAAGGTTGGAGGTGGGGTTGTTTGTTTTGGGGGGGGGGGTTTGGTTCTATATAGACTAACTTTTGGGTGTATGTGGCAATTTGCATGCATTGTCAACCTGAGCAAAGTCCACCCCTCAAACTTGGGAGAAGTCCAAGCTGGATTGAAAGCAGAAGTTTTATTAGGAGGAAAATCAGACACTAGTGTGGAAGCCCCCCATGTAGAGTTCAGAGGAGCCCACAGCCCAGGAGAGGCAGGGAGATTTATGCTTGAAAACCACAGAGAGGCGGTTCAGAGAGGGGCTGGGAAAAAAGAATGGACAATCCTTTCCCAGTAACAGGTGAACATGGAATCAGGATGTTTTTCAGGAACAGTTGACTGCAAGGCTGGTTTGGGCCAGTTTGGGGGTGGGGGAAAGGAGGTATAGCTCAGTAGGGTCAGTCAGTGAACACCAGCAAAGGCATCTAAGGGTGAGCAAGACTTTGACAAACTGCAGGCTCCTGATTGGCTCCTTTCAGCAAATAGGCGTATTATCACTGTGTCCAGTGCACCTGCCTGGTAAGGTAACTTATAGAAAATAGACATATGAACCTCAGGGGTACTTCCACAGTGTTATGATTAAACAATTCAGACTTTATGCAGAATTTTCAGTAAAGCTCTGGCTTTTGAATAGACAGTTTTCAGTTCCATCTATTTCCCATTTTCCTTCTCCCAACATTGATAAATCGTCGATGATGAACTATATTTCAGTGTTTAGAACAATGTAGCTAGCTGTAGTTATTAGTAGTTCCTCATACTGAATAATCAATTATTAACAACAAATAACAATGCTTATTATGTGTTCTGCTTAGATATGGGTAAGAGATCTCTTTATTATACAGTTAAGTTTTAAAAGACCTTAACACCATGGTTTTGCATTTAACCTTTTCAACCTACCACCATCATTGTTTATCTGTAATATATCAGTATATAACATGGGAGGGAATTTATAACCCAATGTAGGTGAAATACAATTTTCATTTATGTTCCACATATTTAAAATGATGCTTCTTTTCATTTGAAGTTGAATATTTAAAAGTAAGGCCTTTAAAGAAGGCTGGGGTGGAATGACCTGCCCAGATTAGTTTGAGATTAGAACCCAAACTTTGGGGATATAGTAAACCAAAATTTTACTTTGCTGTTTTCTTGCATATAGGCAGGAAGCAGTGATTTCTAATTATTTAGGAATGGAAGAATTCTACCTGCTTCTCAGCCCCCTCTCTGCTCCTTTTTACCTCTCCTTAATTATAGTTAACATGTATAGCATGTTATAAACCTTTAAGTGCTGTATAAATACTAAATAGCATTATTACTGCCAATGATAATGAGGAAACCTTATTATGTATAGCCTTATACTCCAAAGTTTCTATCCAAAGCCAGATAACTCATATTATAATCCTAAACAGAAGCTTATGGGAAGATCCAAGAGAAATAGAAAGAGGGAAAGAAGTATACTAGAACTACAGAGTTGGGAGTTGTTAGGTGTTAGCACCTCTGCTTCGCTGACGTTTTGGTTCCCTTTTCAGTTCTCTCTGTCTCCTTTCAGCACATCATTTGGTTTTTAAATTTAGTATCTTAATTGTGTCAGCTTTCAATTTGTATTACCATTCTGGCAAATTGATCAGCTTAAGGAATTTTAAGAATCAATGTCAGCAACAATTTTTCCAAGTAGAATAAAGATGTGTATACAGAATTGAAAAACTGAACAGTTTTTCTTTCTTATTAGTAAGTCTGCCAACTAGAAATTCATTATTAGCCATTTTTGTCTTCAATGCACTGAATAAGAGCAATAATATAGTCAAGACAGTGATATCTTATTGATTAGAACACCATTTGCCACTGGGGCCTAAAATAGGTGTGTTAGACTGATTGATATTGCTCAGGTACGTTGAAGAGGACCATAACGTTAGGAAGTGCTATCCTAAATTGGATTTAAATGAGGCAGGGCTGTGCAAGGTCACTAGCCTCACTCCTCTAGAGCCATCTGGGTTCAGTGGCAAGATATACATCAGGATGACTATACATGGCCCTGGATTTTTAAGGCAATTAGAGTTAAGTGACTTGCCCAGAGTCACGTAGATAGGAAGCATCTGAGGTGAGATATGGACTCAGGTCCTTCCAACTTTGGAGTCAGCGCTTTATCCACTTCACCATCTAGCTGCCCCCACTCACAACAGCAGCAAGCTCAGATATATATGAAGTGCTTAAAGCCCCTCACTGGGAAAACAAATTAAGTATTCATTTTAAAGTAAGACCCAAAATGTATTAAGTATTTGTTTTGCATATGATTGTACTCTAGGAATTTATATCCTTGATTATTATGAAGAGAACAGATTCTTTTTTTTAAGTTCTATGAATGACTTGGGTTATATTTTTTTACCACAGTTATTTCTTAGTTCACAGTAACTCTTCTTTTAAACATACCCCTTATAACATAAAAATTGTCAAGCAAAACCAAATTGGTAAAACAACCTCATTTAACAGCATTTACACCATTCTATACTTGTATAGAATGTATCACCTATCTACCAAAGGGAAATAAATATGTGTCATGTTTTTTTCTGGGACCAAGACTGATCATTTTCTGAATTTGAGTTTAGCTGTTTTTTAATGTTTTCATTTAGGTAATATATCTCACTCAACATTTCATGTCTTCAGTGAATAGATATTGAAGTACCATAGGCATCTAGGCAGGTCAATTCATTGCTACTAGAGAACAAACTTTGGTTAACCTAAGTGCCCGCTAGGTATAGAACTCTATTATGTGTGATGGGGCAAGACCCAAGATGTGGAACCCAACAGGTCCTGCTAGATTCCAGGTAAGGGTAAGAGACCGTGTTTCACAGAGATGAGACCACTGGACCAAGACTTAGAATGCTTGTGCAGTAAACTCTTTGCTGACATACTCTTTTTTTTTTTTTCCCCCTGACATACTCTTGTTAGGACAAGTCACTTGACTGCCAGGACTAACTGCTCTAGGTTTCAGTTTCCTCACCTTTAAGAGGAATGGGTTTAACTGTTTGACAACATATTTTCATGAATGAACACTAAAAGAAAGTGCCCAACTCCCTTGACCGTGATGTATGATATTTAGTTTTGTCACTTGAATTTCTAAAGGCTCCACAAATCACAGTTGTAAGCATGTGAACAACCAGTTGACTTATAAAAACCTATGACCACTGTAAATTGTTCTCATGAGAACTCACTGAAAGTGATCTGTATATCAGCCTCCAGATTTTTGGGGTTAGTAGTTATTAGATCTTTGAATTAAATAAAGAAAATTAATTCTATAAGACTTAACAGTCTTGATGTAGTTCTGGAAGGAAAGAAGAATTTGAGTAATTTTATAGTTAGATAATTTATCAGGCTGCTATCTGGCACTGAAAGTATATTTGTTTTGGTTCACATTCATTGATTTGATACAATTACATGAAAAAAAAAACAATCAAATTTCAAAGGTCATATTTCAAATCTACTTTCTCTTCCTAACCTGATTCTAAGGCTTAGAAGCTGGTAAACACATTAAACTGGACTCCAGTGCACAACTAGGATATTACTTCCGAGTGACCTGCAAGGAAGAAAAAGTCCTTCGTGGGAATAAAAACTTTAACACATTAGATGTCCAGAAGAATGGTGTTAAGTTTACCAACAGGTATGTGAATCTGTATGTTTTATTTTTAAGCTTTTATTTATTTACCTATTTTGATACTTTCTGTTTATTAGGACTGAAGAGATAGTGTCTGTATGCTTTCCTAATGGAATAGCATGATTTACATAATGAAAAGCACTATTAATCGGCATAGAAAATGCTGATTACTCTGTCCTATCAAAAATGTAATGATTTATGAGAGAAAGTTGACAACCCATGGCAAATGAATGAGATGATTTTTAAGACCATTTATGATGTTTCCTCATTTTGAGGTGGCCATAGTAGCTTACAAACTTTGATCAGCAGCCTTTATCTCCTTCTTTTCCATTCCTACTGATAGCCCATCAGGGATGGTGGTGGCAGTTAGTAGTTGCAACATTGATCTAGAGTTTGTATTGGGATGGGGTGGGGTGTAGTAGGGTAAACACCAGCCCTCTGGAAGCAGCTCCTATTTTATATAAGCACTTCTGCCACTGAATTTTTAGAAGTTGTGCCCACCTGATCTTCATGTAACACTCTCATTGGGTGGTGAATAAAGAGCTTCAGTCCTTGAGTATACCAAATAGTATAACAACTTGTTTCTGTTTCACTTGAATGTTTACAAAATGCTTTCCTCATAATATCCCTGTGGGGTAGTGGATACATTATTATTCCCACTTGATAGGTCAAGAGCCTAGAGCCCAGAAGGTTAAGGAGCTTGTTTGGAGTCAACAACAAAAGAGAGTCAGTCAGATTTTGCATCTAGGTCTTTTGGCTTTAAATCTAGTGTTCTTGATTTAGGGCTAGAAGAACCTTAGCGGGCATTGAGTCCCTCCTTTTAGAGATAAGCAAACATAAGGTCTTAGACTAGGTATTTAAGATCTCTGAGCCCCAGTTAGCTGATCTGTAAAAGAATGCTATTAACTATCATTAACTATTAACTACTTAATCATGATATTAACTGCCTGCTTATGGAAAATAAGCGTTTACTTGATATATAAATGTTGACTACAGTGTTTCTGCAAAGCTGTTCCCTAGGGAAAATGAAAGTGGTAAGGGATGGTGGTAGCATCTGTTTCATGTTGCTGACTGTCAAGGTTGTCTTGGGATTGATTAACCAAATTGTTTCCTCATTTTTATGGTGCTAGAACTTGGTGTACATTGATTTTTCTTAGAATTTCCTTTTTATTATTATGAACTTTTACAAAGTTCAACAAACACGAATCCTCATATATCAGTGTACCTTAAACTAATCTTATTCTTTTGGAACTTGAATCATTCTAAAAGGATGTATAATAATTTTTTCATGCAGTCCCCAGAAATTAATTTGCAATTTATAAGTCTGAATTTGCTCAATATCCAGTTTCTATTTTGAGAAATCAGTGGTACAAAGGATCCCTCTATTTGCCTAAATTTGTGCCTTATTTTTATATTGATACATGGCTTTGAAAGCCACCTTCCCAGATCATTATCCTGTGTTAGTTTAGCCTGGGCACTGCCTTAATGTGGTTTGTGCCCAAGACAAAGGCAGTCAACTTTCATTTTTTTCTCCTCTAAAAGATCATCTTGTTATTTCTTCAGTGTATTTTTATTTTGTCAGTGTTTTGCTTTTTCCAGTTTCACTGTGAAGAAAGAATATTGGCGAATGTAGCTGTGTAATTGAAGAGAACCTAAAACCAAAGAATATTGCTGATTCTATTAGGTCAGAGGAGTTTAACTGGTACAAGTGTAAAGGAAATAAAACAGCTGCTTTATCCACATTTAGAGGAGCTAAGGCAAAGCATAAAAGCTATATGCAATTTTGAGAGGGATATGTCATGGGGATAACGGGGTACAGGGTTTGGGGTCCTTAGGAATGCCTCTTTAAAGAATTGCACCCTCTTGCACACAAAAGCGGTTAGAATAAGATGGTAGTTTATTTTAGGGCTGAGGAAGGGAAGGGAGGGGAAGGGAAACCAAGAGAAATCCTTGGACTTCTCATGGGGAGAAAGGCATGGCACAAAGCATGTGGCTCTGAAATACCAATCTCCTTGAGCAGGAGACTGGCAGATACTTTTATAGAGGACTGATGGGGGTGACCATCTGACTGTGGAAAGTTCCTTTAGTGAGGGAGGACCATCCCCCACTGGTGGTGGCTAGAGGAGTTGGGTGAGGGGCGGATGCAGATCTCCCAAGCCTTCTCTTCAGGACCCAAAGGAAGCAGCCACACCTAATCTTTTTGCCCCAGGGTTGAGGGAAACTAGAATGAAGGGTGGAGGTCCTGAAGCTAGCTCAGTCCGATCTGGTTCCACTTATCTCTTTAGGTGTGTCTGTCCTTTGGTTTAGTTTCTCAAGGAGAAGGTTCTTTGATGTGCCCCAGAGAACTTCTGGGGTGCCCTGGGCCCATAACAGATAAAATGTCCAAATAATATATGAGCTTTTAAAATATAGAGGGAGAAGAGCTAATAGGGTATTTTCTTCATATAGTAGGTACCCATTGTTTCTTGAATAAAAAAAATAAAAGGAAAGCTACGATCTTTAAAGTTACTGCTTTGTTCACATATACTTTCTGAATACACAATATGGTGTTCAGAATAGCAGAAAAATAATGTTAAAAGCCACATAATGCAGGATCATGCCAGTAAATTGCCACAGAATCTCAGAATTGGAAGAGCCCTTAGAAATCATCCTCCAGCCGAATTCTGTCTCATCTTATGGATCCTCCTGTGTAAAATTCCTGATAAAGCATCTGTTTCTATACTTCTGATGTGGAATTCATTACCTTATTTTACCATTTATTCCATTTTCAACAGTTCTAATTGTTAGGAAGTTCTTCTTTGTATTAAACTAAGAGATCTGTCTCATACTTGGTACTCCTTGATTCTGTTTCTGCCCTTTGAAACCCAGCAGAATAAACTAATCCTTCTTGGAGAGGATAACACTTCTCAAGTCCTGTAATGGAAAGAGCTCTGGGATCACCTCTGAATGGGTGAACCCTGTCTCTTATTTCTCTGATCCTTCCTTTCTTTAACTCTAACATGGAGATGTAAAAAAAAATATTCTAACTATAATTAATCTGCAAAAATTATAACTGTAGGCTATCTGAAAAATTATAACGCTGAAAAATTTTAACTTTCTATAGCTGTATTAGCATCTGAAAAATTATATCTGGCTCGTAAGTCCCTTTATGGTCGCCATTCAGTGTAAAAAATATAATTAACTGGGGGGCCTAAATCTGTGCACTCCTGGCTGGCTATCTGACTGCTTTTAGCTGGTAAAACTGTAGCTGGCTATTAGCTGCCTAAGCCAGTCTGCAAGGGCCATTTAAAAATTCCCCCACTGCTTCTCCCAAATTGATAAGAAAAAGATTAGGAAGGCTCTTTTAATTTAACAGCAAAAGGCTTAATTAGGTGAATAAACTTAGGGATAAAGACAACAAAAGTAAAAAAAGACCTGTGAACTTACTCTCTTTAACTTTCTCTCCTCTGCTGCCTGAAATCTCTCTGTCTCGCTGGTCCGCTGCTGCACCGCCTGTGCTCACAACCCCGAGCTGCATCTCCTTCCTCAGTCCTCTTACCAACCCCCTTTCTCAGTCTTCATACGTCCCTTCACTCTTCCTCCTGACAACCTCTTAGCGTCTTCACTATGTTCCCCTCTTCTAACTTCTCTCTCTGTAGCGACCCCCGCTTCACTGTAGCAACCCTTCCTTCTAATTGAAAGCCCCCTGTATCTCAGTCTCCTTTCACTCTTTTTCTCCTTCACTCCAGCTCTCTCACTGCTCGACCTTCTTTTAGCATCCTCCCTGACTAACTACCCCAGCATATAAAAGGCCTCTCTTTCTCACTTGAAACCCTGGCTGACCACACCTACGTATGCCAAACTAATTTGTTGGCTCCCCCAGGCCCCGGCCCAAAGCTGGCCAGGCCACTAAGCCTTCATGAAATGCGCCCGCTGGGTGGAGGAAGCTGGCCAAGCTGGCCTTTGTGAGGCTTATGGGCATATCCCCACTGAGTGGGGAGGCTTCTGTGTGGGGCAGTCTGGAAAGAGCAGTTGCACTGGGAGGGGCGGCCCAAGGCTAATTTTAGTGCTTAGCCTACAGGGAATATTTTCCCTCTACTACATAGGGTTGTTGTGATGAAAGTTTTTTATAAATCCTAAAAATGTTCTATGACTTAATGCTAGTAGGGTAATTAGTTCCTCCTTGAGTCTTTTCTAGGTGTTAGACCCAGTACTTTAAAGATTTTTTCATGAGTTTCCAGATCTGCTCACCATCCTAGTTATTCTCTTGTAGACACACTCCAATTAATCCATGTTTCTTCTAAAATGTGATTCCATAAATTTCTTTTGTATTATTTTTTGGTTCCACATATTTAACAGATTACTTTCAAAAGTGGTCTCTCTAGGGCTCTAAGGAGGGCTGTCACTTCACTTGTCTTGGACATTCTTTTGATGTCTAAAGTTTCATTTACCTTTTGGGCTGCATGGCCACATTGTTGGCTCATACTAAGCTTAACCAAAATGGTAAGTGTATTTTATGTACGTTGCTGTCAAAGTATCTCTCCCCTGTCCTCTGAGGGCTCCGATTGTCCTTTCAATGGCCTAGGTCTATAATGTTGGTATCATTATTGCCTCTTCTTTCTAGGTGACCCCACGTTATCTAATTAATTGCTAAATCTTATTTCTTTCTCTACAGCTCACTTCTATCCCCTGTTCTGCACACAGACAACCGCCACTCTAGTTTGGGCCCTCATCACCTTCCCACTCCCCTGATCAGCCTTCTAATGGTTATTCCTGCTCTAATCTGTCCTCCACCCAGCTTCCAAAGTGACTTTTCTAAAGCCCAGGTATATCCATGTTTCCTTCCTCAACAAATGCCAGTGGCTTCCTGTTAGCTCCATGGTCATATGTAAAGCCCTTTGGCATTATTACAGCTTCACAACAAAGCCTCTTCCTATTTATCCTGTCTTACTTTCTACTGCCCTTCACACATTCTACTCTCCTGCCAAACTGTCCCATGTACTATTCCTCTCACAGGACTCTTAGCTTTCGTTTTATGCCATTGCACTGGTTTTTCTAATGCCTGGAATGCTTGCCCTTCACACCTTCTGAATCTTAGAATCTCTTGCTTCCTTTAAGACTCAGCTTAAGCAATCCCTTCTTCAGGAGGCCTTTTCTGGTCCCTCTGACTATTACTGTCATACTCTCTAAGCTTCAGCTGCTTTGCGTTGATGTCTTTCTGTCCTTACCTCTACAACATCTTCTGCATCTGATCCTTTCTCTTAGCATCAGCTCCTACCTTAATTCAAACCCTCATTACTTCTCACTTAAAATACTTCAGCAGCTCCTTAATTGGTCTGCCTGCCTCAAGTTTCTCCCCACTTTGTTTCATTCTTCAAACTAATGTCAGAGTGATTTTCTCACAGAAAGACCTGGTCATGCTGTTGTCACACTTAATTAACTCCAGTGGCCCCTATTGTCCTTAGAATGAAATAGAAACGCCTCTGTTTAGCTTTAAAAGCTCTTCACCTTCTTCCCCCAACTTACCTATCCAGCTTCTTTGAACATTACCATCTCTCCTGCACTCTTCAGTCCAACTAAACTGAAGCCTTCTCTGTGTTGTATAGTTGATATTTTACAACTTTTGGAGCATTCTTTTTTCTTTAAATCAAGTCTCATAATCCTGCAAGGTAATATCAGTTCTGAAAATCACACCTCCCCTTATCCCCTGCCCTAGCACCCCTCCCTCCCTCTGATTAGAGAGAGTGTGGAAGGTGGACAGCTGAGAACTCCTCCTAGAGCTTTCTTTTTAAAAGTCACCCAGTACAGCCATCCCATCATTTCCCATCTGGCTGCATGCTTCTGGGCTTTTAACACCATCACCACTCTTCAAGTTCTTTTTTGTGATTGTCTTCTCCCATTAGATTTTTTTTCTTTTTTTTTTCTTTCTTTCTTTTTTTTTTTAGTGAGGCAATTGGGGTTAAGTGACTTGCCCAGGGTCACACAGCTAGTAAGTGTTAAGTGTCTGAGGCCGGATTTGAACTCAGGTACTCCTGACTCCAGGGCCAGTGCTTTATCCACTGCGCCATCTAGCTGCTCCCTCCCATTAGATTTTAAACTCTTGAAGGGTAGGGACTATCTTATTTCTTTTTATTCTCAGTGCTTAGCATGGTACCTGACAAATAGATGCTTAATAGATATTTATTGACTTACTGATATTCATATCCTATAATTCATTCCCCAATTGATAAGCACCCCTTCCGTTTTCAGTTCTTTTCTCACTGCAAAAAGAGCTGCTTGCTATGAATAGTTCTGTATATTTTTAGAGTTTGTTTTGCTCGGGTTTTATCCCTCCCTTAATCTAGCCTCCCTCTTCTTCCTCTCCTTTTCCTTCTTTGTCCCTATTGAGTGAAATCTACTTCTGTATCCAAATGTATGCGTATGTATGTGTGTGTATGTATATATGTATGTTCGTTCATTTGTTTGTATGTATGTGTGTATATTTTCCGCTCCTTTGACCAGTTCAGGTGAGAGTGAGGCTCAAGTGTTAGCCACTCCCTTTATCCCTTCCTTGTTTGTAACACTCCTGGCAGTTTTCATTTGAGGATTTCTTTCAGGAGATGACCAATGATTATTTTTTTCTATTTTTATTTTGTCTAAGAGATCTTGGCAATTTAAAAAAATGATTTCTTGAAAATGTTGCCTAGGCTCTTTTGGACATGACTTTTCAGCTAGTCCAGTGAGTCTTAAATTCTCTCTTTGAGCCGTTTTGCAGGTCATTTCTTTCTTTAAGACACGTATTTTCTTTTATTTTTTCAGTCTTTTGACTATTTAAATTTTTTCCTCATTGACTTATGAAATTATCATCTAATTGTTCTGCGTGCTTAAAATCTCTCCCTGCTCCAATCCTCCACATAACTTTGAGGAGGATGTTTCTAAAGCCTAGGTGTGTCCATGTTGCCTTCCTACTCAGTTAACCCCAGTGGCTCCCTTTTAACTCCATGATCAGATAGAAATCCCTTTATCTTTTAACATTCATTCAGAAATGACAAAGTATACTACTGCTTGTATACATTATGGAATAATTTCCAAATCTTCCTCTCCCAAAACTTTATTCCATTTTATGGGTCCATTTCTGTTTCATATTCTTCTCTGCTTAAATTGATTAAATATGTGAACAAACCAGCCCTTTCTCCCCACTTTATTTCTTCAGATGGCATCCCAATACTCTTAGACACTCAGATCCAAAACTTTGGAATCAGCTTTGTTTTCCCCTCCTAAAACACTCTACATCACTTTATTTTTAAGTCCTGTTGATTCTGTCCCCACAAAGTCTCACATCTGTCTCTTTTTTTTTCCCCACACACACTACTGGCCTCATAGTTAAAGTCCTTTTAACTGGGACCCCTTCTTCCCTTTCTTAGTCCATTCTTTGCTCACTTGCTAAAGCCATCTTCCTGAGGGGCAGGTCAGGCTGTGTTCCCACTGTTTAAACATCTAAGGCCTTTCAGAGTCTGGCTCTATTCTACTCTTTAAGACAATTCACCTTTGTTACCTTCAAGTACTCAACATTCCAGCTCAAATAGACTACTGGCTGTTTCTTGACAGCAGTCTTGTCTCCTGCCTTCCTACAGTTTCACACACTCTCTCTTAGGCTTGTACTCCTTTCTTAGCTCCTGCTGTTCTTACCTTTCTAACAACTGTGTATACACCTTCTCCTGACATTGCCACCATCCTGGTGCAGGCCCTCAATTATTGCAATAGACTTTGTGCTTCAAGGCTTTCTCCACTCCAGCCCATCTTCCACTCAGCTGTATGGTTGATTTTCCTAAAGTACAGTTCTGACCATGTCAGCCCCCATTATCAAACTCCAGCAGCTCCCTGTTTGGCTCCAGGATCAAATATAACATCCTCTCTTGCTTTTAAAGTCCTTTATATCCTGGTCTCTTCCTACTTTTCCAGTCTTCTTAGACAATATTCCTCTCCGTGTACTAGGCAATCCAGTGATACCTCCTCCTTGCTGTTTCTTGTACAGGACCTATACGCCATCTCCTGACTCATTGATTATTCCCCATGACTAGAACTCTCTCCCTTTTTGCCCCTGCCTTCTGGCTTTCTTTAGATTTCAGCCAGAGTCCCACCTTCTGCAAGAAGCCTATCCTGATCTCCTGTTTATGCTAATACCTTCCTTCTGAGAGAATTCCTCAATTTAACCTGTATGTGTCTTGTATGCAGTTGTTTGCCTGTTGTTTTCCCCCAGTAGATTGAGCTCCTTCAGAGCAGGGACAGCTTTTTGCTTTCTTTGTATCCTCATTGCTTAGCACAATGCCTGACACATAGTAGGTAATTACTAAATGCTTTCTGACATGACTACTTGGCTTATTCCCACCTTCCATAGTGTTTCTATTTAAGGCTCAGCTCAGGTGCCACATCTTTGAAGTCTCCCCAGATCTCTCCAACTATCAAAGTATTTTCCCCTCTTCTGGCTTTCTCTTTTGCTTATGCTCCCCATACCTCTATACTTTGGTGTTATGCTTTTATCTCTAGCTATGTAACTATCATTATGCCCCCCTGTCCCCCATAGCAGTAGAAGTAATTTTCTTACATGTAGAGAACATATCATTTTTAAATGTTGTCATTCCATAGATTAATGTAAATTTGTTTTGAGTGGGAATTGTATGTCAAGATAATCTTCTGTTCTTTAGTTTTTCACATAGGCTCTATCTGCCTAAAATTAGTTTCTTATTTTTGCTTGTCCATTGTTTTCTTTCTCTGTCCTTATTACTCATTTCCCTTTCTCATGTATTTCTCTTTGTTAGGGACTAGGAAATAAAGACAAAACCTGACCTCTGAGAGCTACATTTTTTGGCAGGGTTGGGGTGGGAAGTTACAACATATTCATAGACAAGTAAATGCAAAGTTATTTCAGGAGGTTGGGTGGATTGCAGACTAACAGTATCTGGAAAGGCTCAGTACTCAAGCCAGCATGGGCAAGGTTTGGTCATAGTTGGCATGGCTGAACCTTCTGGTCTTCTAGTAGCCCTTTTTGGAGTTTTTTTCTTCCTACATAAAACCTGATTTTTTGGGGTGTCATTCTGAGAATTATATTTTTTTTGTAGAGAGAAAATGATACAGTGATTAGATTTGGTATATTTGGTTTTTTCTATTTATTCTATGAGAGGACTTGTTTTTCCGAGTTAGATTTTTACTCCAAAAAAAATGAACAAAGCAACATTTTTCATTGGAAAATTATAGTATAGAAATGAAAATTGGGCCAGTGAATTTACTTAATGTAGTGTAAGGCAGAATTAAAGTCAGTAAACATTTATTAAGCACCTACTGTATAGACTAGGGGCTGTGCTAGTTAATAAACTCCAACCTTGTATCTTCCTTATGAGCTATACCCTTTTTGTTCTCTGAATTTATATCTTAATTGTCATTCAATATTGACCCAGAGGGCAGAAAATCCTTCTGCTGCTATTATGGTATAATGATTAAAACAATTATTAAAAGATAATTTAAGATTTTTTTCTCTCAAAATTCTCTGATTTTCATTTCCAGCAAATTGGCTGCCTTCAATGATGAGTACCTCAAAATTAGAGATGAATATGAGGAAGCTCAGGATGCCATTGTTAAAGAAATTGTCAACATTTCTTCTGGTAAATATAACACACAACGACACTTGTAATTGTTTGAATATAACAATTTCCTTTAGCAGGAGGAATTTCAGTTTTATACACAGAGTAATTTTTATAACTGTAGTTAATAGTGACTATAACAGTGTTTTATAACACAGTTTTTTGTTTTGTTTTTTGTTTGTTTTTTTAGTGAGGCAGTTGGGGTTAAGTGACTTGCCCAGGGTCACACAGCTAGTAAGTGTTAAGTGTCTGAGGCCGGATTTGAACTCAGGTACTCCTGACTCCAGAGCCAGTGCTCTATCCACTGCGCCATCTAGCTGCCCCATTTTAATAACACAGTGACTATTTAGTTTATGTTAGGTATTAGTAAGAAAAAACCCAAATTTTTAGAAAAACCTAAAATTAGATTGGAGAGAAATTTTAGATGAAATTGACTTTTAGGCAGCTTCCTTTTCAGTAGATTACTCAGTTAAAACTGAAGACATTTGTAGGAGAAAATTGGAACTCTTGTAGAAGAATTACAGGATTTTGTAAAGCAGGTGGGGAAAAAGGTGATACAAGGAATTTTAATTGCCTACTTTACATCTATATAAAAAACTTTTAAATAACAATCAGCACATGCATCAAGACTGTAATTATTGGGAGAACAAAGCATAACCAATAGAGAGTCTCTGTGTTCATGGCTCTTCAGGAAATTAGGAGAAAAGCAAAGATCATCCTTCAGCACATTGGGTTAAGTATCAGTCTCAAATATAGGAAAAGGCCTTGGAAAAGTATCTCATAGCATGAGTGACCTAGATGTGTTGGTGGTCTGCACATTGGAGGATTATCCACATTGATGATACCACATCTCTAGTGGAATAGGAATCTTGAAGCCACCACAGCCTCAGAGGCAGTGTTTAAGATAGTAATTCTTGGACTTAGTTCAAGTCCCAGCTCAGAGCAGAGTAACCCTAGGGGAGGTAGCATGACCTCTAGGCCTTCCATTATCTTGTTTTTAAAATGGAGATAAGATAGTTGGCTTCAAGAGGTTGTTTAAGGAAAGTGCTTAGAAAGCTCTATAGACAGGAAAAGTTTTGAGAGTCACTTAAGCAGATAATATACAACCCTTTAGTTTATATAGTCAAATTCCAGTCCTTTTTAATGTTGTGAGAGTAGAGTGGAAATTTATGTGTCATTTACATAAAGGGAAATTTTTTCAGCCATATATACTGTTCTACAGGGCCTTTGAGCTAAAGATTTGAAGATTCACCAAAGATTTTAAGATTCACTGAAGATTAAATTCTAAGTTATGGTTACTTTGTGATTAAGGAAAGTGGTATCTGTTGGGATCTGTCATTAATATTTGAGTATTATACTAAACAGCAAAATTATACACACTATCTCTGCCTATCTCATCCAGCCTTAAGAATTAAACTTTTATTGAATAGTCTAAAAGGGTAAATAGGGACTTTTTCAATAAGTCAGTAATGTGAAAGGAAGAAAAAAGGGACAACATACTAATTGTTATTCCATTTGGAATGCTTTATGGCTGGGAAAGCGACTGAAGTTGATTTTTAAGTTGTAAGGGCCAAATTTTATATGGGGGAATTAATTGGGCAGCTCGCTGTAATATTGGGGCAAGAAAGGAAATTAACAGCCTCTTTCAGAAAAAACAAAACAGGGTTTATTGATGGGAACAAATTTAAAACACAAGTAAGGTTAATAGAACTAGGGATAAAGAAAAAGGGAATGGGAGAAGGAAAATTATATGACCCGCAATCACACCGCTGCCTGAACTCTGCAGTTCCCAAAGAGGAAACAGCTGTGTCCTGTTTCTCTCCCTCTGTTGTGCCAGAATGAATCTCTCTTCCCTTCTCCTTTCCAGAAACCCCCCTCCCAACAGGAAACCGGCCACACACACACACACACACACACACACACACACACACACACACACAAGCTAATTGGCTGGCAGCCCTGATTGACAGAATTAACAGGCAGCTGTAGAACTGCCAACCCCACTGGCTGCTGGATGCTGAAGGTCACCTGACTGCCCTCACCAGGCTTCTGATCAATGGCAGGGACTTCCCTCATTATAATTTGGCCAGGCCTGTGTAGGCGTCGTCGAGTGGTGATGACATGGGCTGCAGTGCCATGGCGGCAGCCAGTGAATGGAATACCATGCCTTGGAACATCGTGCTGCAACGGAGGGGGTGGCACCTGAGGCCAGCCGGGTGCACTGGGGCTTCTAATTTTAGCCAAAAATGGGGTCATAGAAACCTCAAATCACAATTAATTCCTTACAAAGTGTTATTAAATAGACATTTAATTTATTACACAATGTTTCTGGCAGGATTATTTCCTGAATGTTGATCTTCCTATGAAGCCTGTAAAGTTAGCATTCAATCAGGGTCTTTTTTTGGAAAGTTAAATTAACAGGTTCTTGTTGAGTGTTGACTTTGGATTCTTTTATTTATTTTCATTTTTTAAAAATTTTTTATGTTTAAAGAAAGTATTTTCGTTGGTCTTAACTGGATATACTTTCTTTTTTTCTTAAATTTTTCTTTGATATCTTTTGTTTTTACATCTTTACTTTGAAATCCCTCTCCCATCCCTTTGTGGAGTGCTGTCCTTTCTAACAAAGATTAGAAAAAGCAGTTTGGTAAAACTCATCAACACAGCAACCAAGTCTGTTCTTTTATGCAGCATTTTGCACCTCTACAAAAAAGACAGGGAAGTATACATCTTCTCATCTCTTTTGAGGCCAAGTTTGAGTTTCTGTCTTTTTTTGTTGTTCTTTCAATGTACATTGCTTGTAGTCATTGCGTAGCTGGGCTTCTCAGAATCCTTCATGTTTTATTTTATGGTACAATAATATTCCACTTCATTAATGTTTATTAACCAATATCCAAAGTTTGTTTTTTCATTTAAACTTAAGATACCCCACCCCCATGATAATGGTCTCTAGTACCCTATTAGTTAGAGGTAGCTAGACTTGGAGTCAGGAAGACCTGGGAGCAAGTCATGGAGTCTCTGATTTCCCCCAGAAAACTTAAATGAAGAAGTTTGGACTATCTGGACTTTAATGCCCCTTCTAGCTCTTTGATATCCTTCCTCCCCCCTCTCTTCACTCCCCCCCTTTTCCCCCCTTCCCCTTCCTTCTTTCTCTTGCCCCTCCTTCCTTCCCCTTTCTCTCCTTCTACCCCCTAGTGCTTAGAAAATACCCTTTTCCCTCCACCTCTTTCAAAGTTCTCTTCCTTACAGACAGAGCTCAGGAGTCATGACATCTATTAAGTCTTTACTTATTCCTCTACCTCAAAGTGATTTTACTCTCTTTAGATTTTCCTAAGGAGATTGGATTCTTATGCCCCCAAACACTTTACCTTATATTACAGTGCTTATCTTTGTGCATTTATGTGACAGCAATAATAGGAGTTAATCCCCCTTTGAGGACGGTGATTTTATTTTTCACCTTTTTATCTCTAGTTTATTTATTGTAATAAATGTTTGTTGATTGAATCAGAAGGAGTGCTCAGATTGATGAGATACTGGGCTGAGGCATGTAATAGTAATTATCACAAAATTTTTTAATGTTTTGGAATTCGTACATTAGCAAATGTTGAGAGAGAGAGGGAGGGAGAGAGGGGGGCTGGGAAGAAGGAGAGAGGGAGAGATCTCTTTCCCTAAGTGGGCAACAGATGAGTTTAATTTTAAATTTCAGATTAATTTTTAGTTTTTTAAAAAAAATTAAGTTCCATTATATAGTAAATAGGATAATTGATTAGTTTGTACATTACTTATATAATGTATATACATTTAGAAATGCAAATTGAACTCAGATTGCAACAATTATATTTCCTTTCTTGCTTTATTGTCATGTTCTGTATTCATGATTAAACTTTTTTTGAGGGGGTGGTGTTTGTTTTTTATTATACAGGCTACGTGGAACCGATGCAGACACTTAATGATGTATTAGCTCAACTAGATGCAATTGTCAGTTTTGCACATGTATCAAATGGAGCCCCTGTTCCATATGTACGTCCAGTCATTTTGGAAAAGGGACAAGGAAAAATCATTTTGAAGGGTTCCAGACATGCTTGTGTTGAAGTTCAAGATGAAGTTGCATTTATTCCCAATGACATTAACTTTGAGAAAAATAAGCAGATGTTCCACATTATTACTGGTAAAAAGTTGCATTATTTCTGGTTTCTTGGGGGGTTTTTTTGTTTGTTTTTTTGAAAAAATTTACTAACTTAAAACATTTCTTTGGGAAATTAGATATTAAGAAAATTGTAGTTCTTGACATTTGAAGAAAAGCATATAAATATAATATATAAATATAAATAGTTCATTGTCATCTTGAAATACTGTTTTAAAATAGTTTGTAGCAAAATATTTTGCATACCTGTAGAATTCTTGTTTCAGGGTGTTCAGGTATTTACAAATTCCATACCTCTGACCTCAAAATATTTTTGTGAACTAGTGTTTTGTTTAACTAAGATATTAATTCTCCCTTTCCGCTTTATAGCATAGGGGAATGATAAACATGCTGTCTCAAATTACTGATAAAAGGGTTGAGCAGGATCTTGAGGACACAGCTCTTGGGGCAAACTGCCTGACTCCATGGCTGTTCTTCGGGGTTGGTCATTAAACCAGTTCTGCATCCAGATAGATCATACCTCCCCACAAGAAGAATGGGAGAGCCTTTATCAGATGTGTTGTTGAAATTCAGCGCTGTCTTGAGCGTTTTCTTGATCTGTCATTTTAATTAAGGTGTGCAACAAGTAGGTCTCTTCATGAATATGTTCTGGTACATAAAGACAATCTCAGTGGAAATTGAGATGCCATTTCTTCATCTCCAGTCTAAGGATACCTCTCCTATTCTCTATTATTTTTCATTTCTTTTTTTTTTTTTTTTAAAGTGAGGCAATTGGGGTTAAGTGACTTGCCCAAGGTCACACAGCTAGTAAGTGTTAAGTGTCTGAGGCCGCATTTGAACTCAGATACTCCTGAATCTAGGGCCAGTGCTCTATCTACTGCGCCACCTAGCTGCCCCCTCTTTATTATTTTTTAAAGGAAAAGGCATAGTTTCCAACAATCAGTTTGGGGTTTATGCTCTATTTAGGCTCAGGTCTGTAGATTTCCTATGTATTTTGAAGAAGTAGGTCCTTATCCATTTACATAAAGAACATTCTTTAATTATCCTTGGTCAGTGATCACAGTGTTACTTCTCTGTTCAGTCTTTCCATTTTTTTTTTTTAAAGAGAGGCAATTGGGGTTAAGTGACTTGCCCAGGGTCACACAGCTAGTAAGTGTTAACTGTCTGAGGTCGGATTTGAACTCAGGTCCTCCTGAATCCAGGGCCGGTGCTCTATCCACTGCGCCACCTAGCTGCCCCCAGTCTTTACATTTTTAAGATGTTTTTTGGGGGGTGGGTGGGATGGGGGGGGGCAATGACGGTTATGTGACTTGCCCAGGGTCACACACAGCTAGTAAGTGTCAAGTGTCCGGGGCCGGATTTGAACTCAGGTCCTCCTGAATCAAAGGCAGGTGCTTTATCCATTGTGCCACCTAGCTGCCCCACATTTTTAAGATGTTAGAAAAATTCTGTATGACTTTCTAGACTAGCTAAATTATAGAATACTCTCTCTAGAGTACAGCTAGTGAGAGACCATTCTTTAAGTCAGACATGGACTTCAGATGATGATACCACCTGCATATTTTATAATGTTGCTCCAATGGCAGAGAACTTGGAACTAGTCATTGGTCAGCTTTTTGTTGTACGTCTAGAATTCCCAGTCAGCCTGACTTCTGTGTATTATCTCCCTACCTCACAATTTTCAGTTATTTATATTTTTTTTAGTAATTCTTAATATGTTCTGTGTATTAGTAGCAGGACATAAGCACCATTTTACTTTTAACTTTTGTTTTCAGGCCCCAATATGGGAGGTAAATCAACATACATTCGTCAAACTGGAGTAATAGTTCTGATGGCTCAGATTGGCTGTTTTGTACCATGTGAGTCAGCAGAAGTGTCCATTGTGGATTGTATCTTGGCTCGAGTTGGAGCAGGTGATTGTCAACTGAAAGGTGTGTCTACCTTCATGGCAGAAATGCTAGAGACGGCTTCTATTCTCAGGTAAAGAGATTCTGATTCTGGTTTAATTTTTTTTTAAAGATGGAAATATGAGGGAATACTACAGGCATAAAGGGAAACAAAGTTTAGCTCCAGGTCGTCCTGTCCTAAGTATTCACCTCAAGTACCACACTTGATCGCTGTTCTCCTGCCTTAGAGGCCTACACAAATCCCTGTGCCCTTAGTTCTGCTCAGAGGAGTTTGAGGGTTTTCTGAACGAAACCTAGTTACCACATTGTTCTTACTTAATGACTCACGGAAAAGTAAAACAAACAAAGCTTCAAATAGATTTATGTTCTATCCCTGACTTCTCTGTGTTTCTGTATGGCAGACCCTGAGGCACCTCTTACCCTCTGGGCTGTCCTGTCCCCTCTCCCAGGTGGAATAAAGGGTTATTTTGCCATAAATATATAAACTCACACCCATCTATTTTAAAAGCCTCTTTGAAGGTACAGCTTAAAACAGCTGTCTGAATTTATTTCATCAAGTAACTGAATTTTTTCTAGGTTTTAAAGAATCTTTTCTTTGGTCTTTATTATTATCGTGAAGATACAGTAGTTTTGAAATTGCATTGAGTGGTTTGTGTTGAGTTTCAGACTTTCTGGTATTAGCTTTCAGGGACATGCCAGTTATTGTTTCTCTTTGGATTTTCTCACTGCTCTGTTTTAGTCTTGATGTTAGGTCTACCTGGAATACCTTCCCCTGTTCTATTCAGCTCTCCAGATACCACCTATCTCTTAAGACCCTGCCCCAATTTTGTCACTTGTAGGAGGGTTTTTGTTTTTATTTTTAATAATTCAAACTTCAAGTTGCATCTCTTTTCTCTGAGCCATTTTCATTTATTTTCTGTGCCTTTCATTTGGCAGTGAACATGCTGTCTTGACACTGTTGTCCTCTTAACTCTTACTTTTCATGTGTTTATCATGTCTCCCCAACTAAATGGTAAGTTTCCTGTGGGTAGGCATCATCATAATGCTTCTTTGTATGCACTATTGGGTCTTTCATATTGAAGTATTGGCCTTGCTCAAAACTATATTATGGAAAAAGTATAATTTTATTTTTTAGGTCTGCAACCAAAGACTCCCTGATAATCATCGATGAGTTGGGAAGAGGGACTTCTACCTATGACGGATTTGGCTTAGCATGGGCTATTTCGGAGTATATTGCCACTAAAATAGGTGCCTTCTGTATGTTTGCTACTCATTTTCATGAACTGACGGCATTGGCTGACCAGTTGCCAACAGTGAATAATCTACATGTTTCAGCATTGACTACTGATGAGACATTAACTATGCTCTATCAAGTGAAGAAAGGTGAGATTGTATTAATGTCTATGGCACAGCTTGTATGTCCTGTGTGACTGGGGAATTCACTGTCTATGAGCTCATCAATAACTGTCTGGTCTTTTCCAAGAAAATATGAAGTTGAGTTGTTTTGGAGTAGTCAGTCAATTAGTAAACATTTATTAAGCACCTACTATGTTCCAGGCATTGTGCTAAGCACTGGGGATACAAAAAGGCAAAAGGCAGTCTCTGCCCTTAGGAGTTTACATTCTTCTGAGAAAGGCAAAAAGCAAACAAACATGTACGATCAAGCTATATGCAGGATTAATGGAAAGTAATGAAAGGAGGACCTGACAGAGCCCTAATTCATCTACCCTCCCCCTTATATCAGAGCAAGAATAGCACCCCCAGAATATCAGAAATTGTTTCACAATATCCCTTATCAAAGTATTTCTAGTAGACTATAAGATCCTTATGAGCAGACTGTTTTGTTTTTGACTTTGTATTGCTGGTGCTTACTTTATGCTGCCTAATGTTGGTATATAATAGGCACTTAATTGTTTCTTGAATTTAAGTGAATTTCAAGTTTTCATTTGAATTACGTTTTGAATAACCACAGATCTTACACTGTCAGATTTAGAGGTTGAAAGCTGCTCTTTTGGAGTGAATATTTAGACTTACCCCTGGTCTTTGTTTCCATGATACTTTAACATTCTTTGATTGATTTAAAGCTGCAGAAAGGTAAAGAAATGACTGAAATTATTTTACACCTATCTCTTAGTGAATAACTTGCCCTTTGTATGTTAGTTATTCTTTCAGTAAAAGTTGTCATCTCTGAGATATTACCTAATAACATCGCCAAATGAAGTTAATATGGCAGATTATACTTTAAAGTTTTATTGTTTGTAACTAATATGGAAATGTTTTGCATGACTTCACAGTTTTCGATGAGGGGGGTAGAGAGGGAGGGAATTTTTTGCAACCAACATTTTATTTTATTTTTTCCAGTTACATGTAAAGGTAGTTTTCAACATTCGTTTTCATAAGATTTAGAGTTCCAAATTTTTCTCCCTCTCTCCCTTTCCTGCCCCCTCCACAAGATAGCAGCCAATCTGATAGAGGTTATATATGTACAATCCACAAGTACTTTTTTTTTTTTAAGTCTGTGTTCAATCAATGTCAGTTCTTTCCCTGGAAGTGGATAGTATGCTTCATCATTAGCCCTTTGGGATTGTCTTGTATCATTGCATTGCTGAGAGTAGTCAAGTCATTCACAATTGCTCATAGAACAATACTGCTGTCACTGTGCACAGTGTCCTCCTGGTGCTGCTCATTTCACTATACATCAGTTCATCAGTCTTTCCAGGTATTTCTGAAATCATTCTGTTTGTCATTTCTTATAGCACAATAATATTCCATTACAATCATACACCACAGCTTGTTCAGTCATTCCCCAATTGATGGACATTCCTTTGATTTTCAGTTCCTTAAAACAATACTGATATTACTGTATAGAATGCTCTCTTGTTTGCAGTCATTTCATTCTTCATTATTCCATGTAGATCTCTCCATGCTCTTCTAAAATCATTGAGCTCATCATTTCTTATAGCAGAGTAATAATAGTCTGTCATGAATACGTACCACAATTTGTTTAGCCATTCCCCCAACTGATGAGCATCCCTGTGATTTCCAGTTCTTTGCCACTACAAAAAGAGCAACTACAAATATTTTAGAACATATAGGTTCTTTTCCTTTTCCCCTAATCGTCTTGGAAAACAATCCTAAGAGTGGTATTGCTGGGTCAGAGGGTATAGGCAATCTAATAACTCTTTGGGCATAATTCCATATCTCTCTTCAAAATGGTTGGATTGGGGGCAGCTAGGTGGCGCAGTGGATGGAGCACTGGCCCTGGATTCAGGAGTACCTGAGTTCAAATCCGGCCTCAGACACTTGACACTTACCATAGCTATGTGACCCTGGGCAAGTCACTTAACCCCCACTGACCCGCAAAAACAAAACAAAACAAAACAAAGAAAATGGTTGGATTAACTCACAGATCCACCAACAATGAATTAAGGCTCCAATTTTCCACAATGCTAAGTAAATTTGAAGAAGAAAAAACAAAAGAAAGAAATAAAAAAAGCAATATAAATTTTTTAAAAAAGCTTTGTTGTTTACATATTCACCAGTCTTCAGAGTAATTGCTTCCTGATTCAAGTGCAGTGCCCTCCCCACTTTGCCCTGGTTTCTCTCCCAGGCTTGTGACATGGGCTGGTAATTTATTTAGTTCAGTATATTAGTATCCTCCTCCTTGACATGAGGATGCTACAAACTAGGTCTTCATAAAGTGTTTTGTAGAAACATTGGTTGAATGAATACAAATGAGCTCTTTTCTCTGGGTGTTTGCTTAGTGCAGTTTTAGTGCTCAAGTAAAGATTTGGTGGTGTTTCTTATCCTCTGATTCATTGTTTTCAATGGTAATATGAATGCCAAGTCATAATCACCTGAGCCTTCTAGTGGAAGCTTAATTAAAAGCTCATTTATACTTTGGTCAGAATCATTTGCCAAGTATTTTTTAATGTATAGTGTGATTTTTCTAATGATACATGAAGAAGGATTAATTCTAGTTCTGTAAGCTCTGTTTTACCCCTCTGGTTTCTTGCAGGTGTCTGTGATCAGAGTTTTGGGATTCATGTTGCGGAGCTTGCTAATTTTCCTAAACATGTAATAGAGAATGCCAAGCAAAAGGCTCTGGAACTAGAGGAATTCCAGCATTTTGGAAAACCTCAAGAATCTGAAGAAACAGAACCAGCAGCCAAGAGGTGCTACCAAGAAAGAGAGGTTTGTCGATTTGTAGATGTAGTTATTTAAGCTGATGAGCCTAACTGCACAGTAAGATTCATCAGCATCACCGGGATACCACCACACCATAATGCACGATTATTTCTACTATAAGGTATTTCAGTGAATAATAATTAGCTTCTATAGAATCTGCTTTATTAGCAATAGACCAAGTATTTATTAAGCACTTAACTATGTGCTAGGCAATGTCCTAAGGACTGAGGACACAGAAAACAAGCATAAAAGACAGTCTCTACCTTCAGGGAGCTCATGTTCTAATAGGGCAGATGGAAAAGTGGCCTGGGGAGAGGAGAGAGAGCATTTGGGCAAGGCTGCTCACAAGAAAGTATGCAGGTCCAGAGAGTGGAGTGAGTGGGGCTGGAACCCTTCAGGAAAGGGCAGTCCTCACTTTTCTCATTCTGACATCCATCCGTCTGTCTATCTCTCTGTCTCTCTGTCTATTTCTGTTCAGAAGAAGAAAATGCAAAGAGGAAAACTTCAGAAGTGGAGAAACATGGTACACTTTTGCATTGATCTAAGTAGGAGTTGGATAAACATTAGAAGTGAATGGCACAAATCGGTGTTGATGATACACCTTAAGGATGAAACATCAGCTTCTTACATTCTATTGAGGGAATCATCGTGTACATAGAAAAGTACCTGTGACATTTGTACAGAATAAATGCCAGGTCATGGGGAGGTGACATGGGAAGGGAGTTGGACCACCGGTGTCAGCTCTGCAGATGCTGGAGGCCGACATCTGCCTGAGGCACCAGTAAGGGTGCTTAAAGAGGACTAAGTCAGGCGGCTTTCCCTAAAGGTGCTGATCATGGTTGGGTGAGGAAACAAAACTGCCTAGTAAACTCTCTTTACCAACATTAGGTGTAATCCCTCCACACTTTAGTAGAGAGGCTTACAAAAATATTCATCACTTGTGAGCAAACCTTTTGGAAATAATAAACTTTTGGGGGGCGGGTGCAGGGCAGTGAGGGTTAAGTGACTTGCCCAGGGTCACACAGCTAGTGTCAAGTGTCTGAGGCCTAATTTGAACTCAGGCCCTCCTGAATCCAGGGCTGGTGCTTTATCCACTGAGCCACCTAGCGGCCCCCAATAAACCTTTTTGAACTTGGGCAGAGTGATCCTCTGACATATACTCTGTTGCCAGACCAATACTTGAAACTGTACTGGTGTGAAGGATCCTGTCAAGGCTATAGCTTATTAATACAGCTTTAGAGAATCCAATAGTTATCTGTGTGGCCCTTTGAGAAATGTTCTAGCGTTGATAACAGCATGGTTTTCATGGAGAAGAGGCTGATCTTGAGCTAGAACTTAGAGGATAGGAAGAATTTGGATACACAGGAGGATAGCAGAATGTCCCAGGCTTCATGAATGGAAAATCACTCTCTACACACACACACACACACACACACACACACACACACGTCCTCAAAGAGCTTTTGTTGTTGTATCT
This sequence comes from Dromiciops gliroides, assembly GCF_019393635.1. Taxonomy (NCBI): domain Eukaryota; kingdom Metazoa; phylum Chordata; class Mammalia; order Microbiotheria; family Microbiotheriidae; genus Dromiciops; species Dromiciops gliroides. Next base: position 603,907,175 of record NC_057862.1, on the reverse strand, counting down.
ATCAGTATTTAGCACATTCAAAATTAAAATACCTTGATATGATGATAATATTTTTCACCTGGTACATCTCCTGGAAGAGTCTCAGGGATTTTTAGGGTGTCCAGACCACACTTTGAGAACTGTTGTCTTATGTTTTCAAGTAAACTAATAATGAAAATAACTGGGAGGATCTTAGTTTTAGTTTTTGGCTAAATTAAGGAACGTATTTTTTGTGATATCCTTTCGCTTGGTACAATTTTAGTTTTTGCCCACTAAGTTTTATTCTTACATGTTCAGATGTTATTATCTTGATGGGTAATGTAATAGAGTATTATTATAGAATTATAATTCAAGCCATTGTGTTCAGATTTATGACTTTGTTTCTATAGGTAGGGACATGATACACATCAGAATTCCTTCATATTAGAATGAGATAAGAGACATTGGATGTTATTCACACTCACACATCCTGTAGCTAAACCTGGATGTTCTGGTTAATTGAAATGCATTTCAAATATTCTGTTTTTAATAGCAACAGGAGTGGTATGAAATAGATGTAGTTGCTTTTTTTTGCACCTGGGACCTTGCTTCTCAGATGTAGTGCATCAATAATAGTTGTTCCTTTGTGAAGGAAGGAGTTTTTTATTTTCTTCAATAATTTCTGGTGCTCTGTACCTCCTATAGATGAAGAAATAGAAATAGCCTCCTTTTCTTTGCATTAGTGTGCTGCATTAGGGATCTTAGATTTAGCACTCAAAGAGACCCTCCCTAACTTCCTCCTGGTCATATAATTAGCAAATGACAGATTTGGGCTTCCTCAGGGTTTTCTGACTCCCAATCAAGTCTCCTCTCATGACAGTTCTTTGGGGGGGGGGGCAGTTGGAGTTAAGTGACTTACCCAAGGTCACATAGCTAGTAAGTGTCAAGTGTCTGAGGCCGGATTTGAACTCAGGTCCTCCTGACTCCAGATCCCGTCCTCTATCCACTGTGCCACCTAGATGCCCCCATGACAATTCTTTGCCTGGAAACTATCAAAGAAAATGTAGTCTTTATGCCATACTTGCTTTTCAAATGTACCTGTAACCTGAAGACATTGAGCTTGTTAAGAGACCCAGGACTAGCACCAGCACGGATTTTCGTTAGAAAATGAGTAGTTTGGTATTAAATTTTAATGAAACATGGTTTGGAAAAGATATTTTAAAGTCTAATTGTGTTCTTTTTTTTTTCCTTTTTCAGCAAGGTGAAAAAATAATTCAAGCATTTTTGGCCAAAGTAAAGGAATTGCCCTTTGCAGAAATGTCTGAGGAAGGCATCAGAACCAAATTAAAACAACTGAAGGCTGAAGTGCTATCACAAAATAATAGTTTTGTGAATGAAATCATTTCACGGTTAAAAGTTACTCCATGAAAAATTCCACAGTGGAATGAACGGATTTTGTAGATTTTTTTTTTTAATTGTAGAAAGTCCCCACTGTTTATGTGCTGTTGCTTTTGTATGGTTTTGTACTTTCCCCATGGTGTTTAGAAATGGATGCACACAAATTATTGAATAAAACTTTAGTATTATGTTTCTTTAAATCATTTGTTTCGATAACTATTTGAAAAATGAAAGTTTTATAGAGGAATTTAATTAGAACTGGAAGGGGATTCCTAGTCTTGCTTCTTCATTACAGAGGGGAAGGTTGGGTACACAGATTGTTGAATTATCCAAATACAGAAAACACTACCCCTACCCTGTGTGAACAAGATACATGGTACCAGGCACTACTGCCCAGGGGCCAGAGTGGGACAGACTGTTAGCCCTCAAGGCAAAACATTCTAAATGCTTTTCAGACAACCAGGAAAATGATTTGACTGTAGATCGCATATAATGGTGTTAATGACTTCTTGCAATGATTTTTGTTTTGGGCAGTAAAATATAGACCATGTGGTCCTGGGAAGAGCACATGAGGTTTAAAGAGTCATCAGAATCATACTTTAGTTCAATGTAAACTTTTCTAAAAGACGATTGATACATACTAATGAGCACCGAAACACAGACATGAACTTCCAGTTATGTAAAGAGATGATAACTAGTTGGCCCTTTCAGTAGACACCAGGTGGTAAATATCTAACCAGCCCCTGGCACAGATGGTCCGTCCCTCAGGATTAAAGAAACAAGTAGCACACGGTCTTTATCGACTTGTAGCATATTGGAGCAGAGAATGATACTTAGATATACTCTTATAGCTCCTCCATTTTACAGATAAGGAGATAAACCCAGAGAGGTTAAGAGATGTGCTTAATGGCACACAGTGAGTCCATGGCTGAATCGGCACTTAGAACCAGAGTTCTTTCCATAGGACAATGCTGCTTCTTAAAGTACATGTTTTCTGCTCCAATCTAAACACTGGTTAATCAGTTTCCAACTGAGTAAACGGCCTCTACTTCCACTATCAGTTTTCCAGGTTTTAAAAACTTAAATGAAGTTGGCCTGTAGACATATACGATAGATCCCTACTGCCTGCCTTTTGCCATTACTGACTTCTTTTTTTTAATCATAAAAGTATTATATTATTTTGTAGATAGTTTTCAACACTTGTTTTTATAAGATTTCTAGTTCCAAATTTGTCTCTCTCTCTTCCTTACCCCCTCCCTAAAACAGCAAGTAATCTGACATAGGTTATATATGTACAATCACATTAAACATATTTCTGCATTAGTCCATTACTAACTTCTAGCAGAGAGTGAGCAGACACTATTTTGCTATTTAGGAGCAGTATGGGTTGAAGGTATAGAGTTAGGCTGATTTTATGGCCACAATGGGACTTGTTGATTGGTTGATAGATTTTCTATGGACTTAATTTTCCATGTTCTCCTTTCACGGTATTAACTGTGAATGATGCTAACATTGAAATTACTATCTGGCTAGTGTAAGCTATGTAACTGGAGAATAGGGCACACTTGTAAATAATGTATTTTTTTTTTAATTTGGAAAAATTGTACTTCTGAAAGGCAGAGTTGACTGATCAGTATACATGCAAAAGGCGATGGATGAGAAGTTTGAGCTTAAAATTCTATTTAAATAATCTGTCTCTTGGTGGTGACAAAAGGAGTGTTGTTTAGATCACTCTGAGTGAAAACATGGTTAAAATTAAAATCATCTTGCAGCTTTAATTGCTGGTGCTCAAAAAAATGTGGTGCTTTGATTCCAAGGACAAAATTTGCAATGCAGCAAGCTCTGGTAAATCAACCTGCTTTCAGCTCTATAAAGAAGATTTAGTATCTAGTTTTGAGACACTTTGAAAATGAAAGGCATATAATGGACCTGCTTAAAACCTTCCCTAGACCCAAGCTTTATTTATTTTGTGAATATGCTAATGAGTCAACTCAGGCCTTCAATTATAATGGGTACTTTATATTGGAATCACATATGTAAAACAGAAGATTTCCCAATTTGTGACCTTGTCTTGGACAGCTTGTGTTTTATTTTAATTGTAATGTACTTCAAGCTCCCCCCAGCACCATCTGCAATAACAACAGAATGGCACCCAAAATACAGATGTTATTCAAGATTCAGAACTAAACTGTGCTGTTATTACCAAGAAGGCTGGGGACCATTTGCCATAATCTTTGAGAAAAGACTTTTTTTTGCTCATTCACATTACGGTGTTTTCAGAAACTTGGCACTGAGGTTCCATTAGAGATGCAGTATCTTTTTGTAATTGGTGTTCTCTGCTTTTCTCTCCCTTTCTTCCTTAAAGATGCTATTTAGAGAGAAAATATCTTTTGGGCAAAAGAGACCTTTGTTACAAAGCACATCTACAAAAATCGTGTTTTGAGGCACTCTATTTGGGGACAATTTTTTCTTGTTGTCTCAGAGTTCCATATATATTAAAATACCTTGTGAGGCCTCTTGAGTGTTAAATGCATCTTCTCTTCATGGTCTTTCTACATTTAACCTTTTTGTGAAATGGCTTTTCTCTATAAATTGTGTTTCTCTGCTGATTCAGGAATTTCTTGTTATTTTTGCTTGTTAGTTGTATTCTTTGGATGAAATGGTATGTATAATGTGAAGGATTTCCTAGCCCTAGGGCTTTGGGTGAAATGGACTCTGCTTCCTGGAGAGCTTCCTTTTCTGAACTGGTTCAGTCCCTCCCTGCTCAGAAGGCCTGTCTGTACCTTGGGCCCCAAACCTCCAGGTACTTAAACCTAATTGCCAATTCCCCTTTTGAAGATGCTATTGTTCATTGGTGTCTTTTCCACATCTGTTTTCTTCTTTCCCCTTTATCCTTTGTCTCTATACACTGGAGGTCACATTTTAGGACTTATTTACAAGGGAAGTGAAAATGTGCAAATTCAAAAGCTCTGTACCCTGGTAAGCTAATTAGGAGTGTATTTAAAAAGGAAAGCTACCAAGTCTTTGAGGGCTACCAAAGCATTCTAACCTATTTCTTACCTAAAATTCCCTGGGCTTCATTTTAATCCTTTCTAGGCTAAAGACTACACCTCAGATGGCCTGCCAGAGGTTGGAATCTAAACTCCTAGAATATCCCTATAGAGTTTTGAGTGCTTGAACGGTATTCAACTCAGTGGACCATTCCTGGAATTGATGGAGGTGGCCAGAAGGATTAACAGAGAAACTAAGACCTAAGTTCTTATTGTTATCAGGAAAATATGTGGGGGGTTGGGATAGGGGTATGGGAAGGGCTTTGGGTTAGGGGTTCTTAGGAATTCCTCTTTAAAGAATTGCACCCTCTTGCACACAAATCCAATTAGAATAATAGTTTATTTAGGATGCTAGGGAAAGGAAACCAAGAGAGAAATCCTTGGACTTCTCATGGGGAGAAGGCATGGCACAGAGGCATGGCTCTGAGATACCTATCTCCTTGATCAGAAGATAGGCAGATAACTTTTATAGAGGCCCGATGGTGGTCTGATGAGGTAATCGTCTGAATGTGGAAAGTTCCCTTATTGGGGGAGGACCATCCCCCAATGTGGTGACCGGGGGAATTGGGTGAGGGGTGGTTTTGCATCTCTCAAGCCATTTCTCTCCCCCTCAGGCCACAATGGCAACAGCCACACCTAATTTTATCTCCCCAGGGTGGGGTAGACTGGAATAAAGGGTGTTGGTCTTGAAGTTAACTCAGTCCCTATCCTGTGCTTATTTCTTTAGGTGCATCTGTCCTTTGCTTTAGTTTCTCAAGGAGAAGGTTCTTTTGATTTACCCCAGGTACCCAGGACCATAACATTATCAACCAGAGGGTTTGAGTCCTTATCAACAAACACTATCAGCAGAAACTTAAAGAAGCTGTAGCCAGGGGCTCCAGCCTCGGGGGATGTCTTAGCACCCCAAGAATTCCAAAATAGGACATGAACCTCCCACAAGAAGGAGATTAAGATAATGAGGAAATAAGCTACATTTCTCACTATAAATATAATTATTTTCATCTCCCTATTCAAGACACATTTCTCCTTTGGGTAGTCTCCCTGTGGCCACCACAGTCTTTTAATAACACTTAGGAACTGAGTCACTGAGTCTTGTAATTCTTTGGGACACCTCACGGTCAATTTGATTAGTTAAGTCCCATCCCTACATCAGAATCAGAGTTAGTTAGAAGGGACTTTAGAGGTCATTTAGTCCAACCTCCTCATTTTACAGATAGGATTTGCTCAGTCACACACAAATTAGCAGAATCGAGCTTTGAACCCCAGATCCTTACTCTAGATTCAGTGCTCTTTCCAATATACCCTTCTTGCAATTCTTATCCTATGGCTCACTTTGGCCATTCGGGAAACTTCTGAAATTCTGCTGTTCCAATCATATTATGAATTCATAACTAATTTTCCCTAACTAAAAAAAGGAAATAAGTAGGACAGTGTTCTTGGCTCATATCAGATGAATTTATAAGAAACCAGATTAAGCTAATCAGAAATATATATAAAGGAAACATCCAGCTCTAAATGTAATGGTGCCTAAGTTTTCTAACTTTTAACTGTAGTTCCCTATGCCTCCCTCCATGCCACTCCTAAAGTTTAGTTTTCCCGATTAGTAACAATTATCAAGGACCTACTCTGCAAGCCATTGTTAAACTTTTCAGGGGCAGCCAAGAGAGAGTCACTACAATCTAGAAGGTAGGAAAAAAAAAGCACAAACAAAATAGTGCTATGTGAGGTCCAAAGTCATAAATTGGTAATCAAATATTCATGGTTTGGGCTGCTAGGTGGTGCAATGCATAGTGTTGGACCTGCAGACAAGACCTGAGTTCAAACTTGGCCACACACACACTTAGTAGCTGTATAACTTTAGGCAATAGTATCTACCTCCCAGGGTTATTGAGGGGATTGAGGAGATAATATTTGTAAAGTGCTTTGCAAACCTTAAAATGCTATTTGAGTAGTATTACTACTACTTTTTGAGTTAGGTTATATAAAGGGTGGGTAGAATTTCATAAGAGAACAACAACAGACAATAGCTTGAACAAAGTGTGGAAATTAATTTTGATTTGGGGACCCTGCCTTTGGGCTGAGATTAAAAAGCCTTAGGCTTGGGCAGGTAGATGGCTCAGTGGATAAAGCACTGGCCCTGGATTTAGGAGTACCTGAGTTCAAATCCGGCCTCAGACACTTAAGTGACCTTGGGCAAGTCACTTAACCCCAATTGCCTCACCAAAAAAAAAAAAAAGCCTTAGGCTCTCAGGGGTTTTCTCTGTATGAGGAACTGGTGCCCTTCCCCCTCCACTTCAGCTGAGCCAAAAAAGCCAGGTGGGCTTTTCAGGATGTCAGGTCAGATGGCTGGGGGAGAAAAAAGAAGAGCTCCAGCTCCCTACGCCCTGAGGGGAGCTGCCCTGGAGATCCCAGGCTTATCCTGCCAGGCCCTAGCATAGCCCATGCGGAGGTCCCAGGCGGGGACACAGGCCCCTCAAGCCCCACTGGGCACAGCCCTAGTGTGGCCGGCGAATTAGCTTGGCATGTGCAGGGGTGCAGAGAGCCCAAGGTTTGAGGGGTTAGAAGGAAGATATATACAAGGGAGTTAGACAGAAGGGGGGCCAAAAGATTAAGAGAAGAGAACTCCGGAGACTAGAGACGTTGAGAGGTCAGTGAGAAAGGGATGCTAGAGATGCTGGGAGGGGTGCCAGAGGACTAGGAGGACACAAGGAGGCTGGAAGATTAAGAGGACAGACAGAAGGGGGGCTGCTACAAGGACGCTAAGGAGACTGAGGCTGTGTAAAGAGAGGGGCTGACGGAAGACACCGGAGCACTAGGAGAATGCAAGGAGAGGTCTGTGAGAGAGAAACATGGGCTCAGCATGGCAGTAGAGAGAGGAAAGTCAAGACGGTAAGGGGGTTCGACAAAGTGAAAGGGGCTTGGAATTAGAAGTGAAAGTGAAGGGGGGGGGCTGTTCAGCAGCTGAGCAGTGAAAGAACTGGGAAGCAGGAGTGAAGGAGAAAAAGTGAAAGTTAGAGAAAGCTGGAGCATACCCTAAGGCAAGAGGCAGCAAGGGGCCTTATATTAAAAGCAGACAGGTTGTATAATTTGCATTTCTTAATCCTTATCTCTTACATTTATTTTTATAAATAAATTCTGCCTTGATTAATTAAGAGACTTCTTAATTGTTTGCTTATCAATTTGGGGAGTAGAGCAGTGTGGAGAAATTTTATAAATGGCCCATACTAAATTAATAGCAGTCAGATAGCCAGTGAGTCAAAAATCCCTTCATAAATCCAGTTATATGATTTTTTAGATTAAGATTAGCTAAGTTATTATTATTTTAACAAAAGGCTCAAAAAGGCAGAAAGCTAAGGATCTTTTCTGGAAGCAAAGGAGCCTAATTGGCTTGGAGGGTAGAAGATACGGAGGAGTATGTAGGAAGGGACGGTGCTTCCAGATTGTGGAGAAACTTGAATGCCTGGCAATCATTTTGAACAATTTAGGTAATAGGAAACCACCAGTGGAGATTTATTAGAGAAATGACATTTTCTCAAAATCAATCTTTTCCCCTAATGTGCAGAATCCTGAAAAAGGAGGCATCTATTAGGCTTCATGTTTAATAACGGAATGTGAAGAGAATTATCACTGAAAATAAAAGTCTATTGTTGGACTCCTTCATGAAGAGAATAATGAAGGTAACATCTGTTTGGAGATAAAAGAAGCTGCAATAATCCCTAGCAAAACTCACACCTAAAATGTTAAACATGTACCTTTGTGAATGTTGTTAATTGGTCCAGCAAAAACAAAGTATTAGGTGAAACAGCATTACAGGGGCAATTCCATGTAAATAGTATTGACCCAACAATGTCCTTGCCAATTTTTGTTACCAAGAAGTTTGGTCATAATAATGTATCGTGGATATTATTAACAAACATTAACAGTGGCAACATAATTTTGTTTATCATTCCTGTCCCTTCTCCCCAACAGTTCTTGTCCTTTTTTTTTTTGAGGCAATGAGGTTTAAGTGACTTGCCCAGCTAGTAAGTGTCAAGTGTCTGAGGCTACACTTGAACTTAGGTCCTCCTGAACCCAGGGCTGGTGCTTTGTCCACTGTGCCACCTAGCTGCCCCCAGTTCTTGTTTGAGACAAAATTTTTTTTAATCTTGATAACCCCTCTGACCCAGCATAGTGCCTTGTATAGTACACATGTAAGCAAAGTTTTGTTGAACAATTGCTATTGAATTGAAACTTACCTGCTGTGTCAGTAGCTTATATTCTAAAAAACAATTTTTAAAAAATAAAAATCTTTCCATCCCCTCCCCCTAATATTCTTCTTCCTCTCCCTTTCCATTCTTTTTTTAAATTTTTTAAAAAATTTTTTTAGTGAGGCAATTGGGGTTAAGTGACTTGCCCGGGGTCACACAGCTAGTAAGTGTTAAGTATCTGAGGCCAGATTCGAACTCAGGTACTCCTGACTCCAGGGCCGGTGCTCTATCCACTGCGCCACCTAGCTGCCCCTCCATTCTTCTTTTAGATCATAAAAAACATGGGGGCAGCTAGGTGGTATGGTGGATAAAGCCTTGTATTCAGGAGGACCTGAGTTCAAATTTGACCTCACCAGCTATGTGACCCTGGGCAAGTCACTTAACCCTCATTGCCCAGCAAAAAACAAAACCAAAACATAATGGAAATACTTCTAGGCTTTTTGTCAAATTATACTTACTCTGATGATTAAAATAGAGTGCAGAGGGGACACATCCATCATCCTTCCATATTAGAATGGAAGCTATTTATCCTTGATTATTTATGTTTGCCTTTTTTGTGTTTCTCTTGTGTTTCAAAGTTTCTATGAAGCTCTGGCTTTTTAACAAGAATACTTAGGGGGCAACTAGGTGGCACAATGGATAAAGCACCGGCCTTGAATTCAGGAGGACCTGAGTTCAAATCTGGTCTCAGACACTTGACACTAGCTGCATGACCCTGAGCAAGTCACTTAACCCTCATTGCCCTGCAAAAAAACCAAAAACCCAAAAAAGCACCCCCCCCCAAAAAAAAACCAAACCAGAAATACTTGAAAGGCCTCTTTCATTAAAGGAGTCTCCCCGCCCCCCCCCCCATAATCATTCTTTTTTCCTTCTGAAATATTGTATTCAAAGCTCTCTTTTCCTTTACTGTGGTGACTGCTAAATCTCATATAGTGTTGATTGGCTCCTTGGTGCTTGAATTCCTTCTAGCTGTTTAGAGAGTTTTTCCTTTGACCTAGAAGCTCTGGATTTTGGCTATAACTTCCTAGTTTTCATTTTGGGATTTCTTTCAGGAGGTGATCAGTAGGGTTTTTTGTTTGTTTGTTTGTTTGTATGGGGCAATGAGGGTCAAGTGATTCAAATTATTTGCCCAGGGTCACATAGCTAGTAAGTGTCAGGTATCTGAGGCTAGATATGAACTCGGTCTCCTGAATCCAGGACCAGTGCTTTATCCACTGCGCCACTTAGTTGCCCCTGTTCTTTCTATTACAAATCATGTCTCCCCCTTTCCAGGAAATCTGGGCAGTCTTATTTTATGATTTCTTGAAATATAATGCCTAGGTGGTATGGGGGGGGGGATTACAGACTCATTTAGGCCAGTGATTCTTAAATTCTCTCCCTGATCTATTTTACAGGTCAGTTCTTTTGATGAGATACATTATTTTTTTTTCTTTTTTTTCCCAGTCATTTAGCTTCCTTTTAATATTTCTCTTTGTCTCATGAAGTGACTATCTTCCATTTGGTCCATTCTAATTTTCAGGGAGTTTGTTGCTTTGGCAAGGTGGTGTACCTCTTGTGTCAAGCTGTCAATTCCCTTTACAATTCTTTCTTCCATAGCTCTTATTTCTTTTCCATTTTTTTCCTCCAGTGCTTTCATTTATATAAAATTTTTTTCAACTTTTAAAAAATAATCTCCTTCATCTCTTCCAGGAATTTCTATTGAATTTGTACCCAACTTTTGTTTTTCTGTGAGTCTGCTCTTCTGGGTTTATATCTTGAGCATCCTTGTCACCATAATAATTTTTTATGGTGGGATTCTTTTTCTGTTTGCTCATTCTGACAGCCTACTTCTCCAGTTCATACTTAGGGCTGGGCTCTGTACACTTTTAGGAGGCTGTCTGGGCTGGTCCCCCTGCTGCTCTTTTGGGCTATTTAATGTTGGGCTATCCTAGGATCGCTGGGATAGCTCAGACTGAGGATCTGTAAGCTTTCAGTGCTTTCAAAGTGCTCTGATCCAGGGCACGGTGTGATATTGACCAACATGCAGATAGAATTGTCTTGATTGGAATTCCAGCAGACTGTTGCTAGACTTGGCCACTAGCATTAGCCTGCTGAAAAGCTCTGTTGGTTCAGTTGCAGAAGTGCAGGCTCCCCTTTGGGCTTCCTGCTGTAGTTATTCTACTGGAAGCTGGAACTGAGATCCTGCCCCGATCCTGGGATCTGAGCCACACATGTGCTGCTTGCCTTGGTACTTGCTTCTCTCTCAGTACACTGCCTGGGGCTATGACTGCACCTTCAGCTGCAAAACCATCTCTAGTCACCAGTCACCTCCACAATGTCTGTGAACCAGAACTGAATATTGAGAAAAAGAGCTGCTAATTGGCATCTATTGCAGCTTCCTGAACAAGCTGAGGCTCCTCTCTGCTGTGTCTAGGGCCTCTTTTTGCCCTGGTGCACAGCCTTCCCCTGTACTAGAAGGCTCTGTGTAGCCATTCCTGGCTAGATTCCTATTCTCAGTGTCTGCAGACCTCTCTGTCTCTTTATGCCAACCTGGGTTGGAAAAAGGATTCCCTAATTTTTTTTTTTTAATTTCCTTATGAGGACTTGGTTCAGTGCATTTTCTAGATCTCTTTGGAGGAGTTGTAGGGCAAAGCTTGGCTACTTTGCTAGCTTGGCTCCACCCCAAACCAATAGCTTTTAGATGTCCATGAACATATTAGTCTTATATAGGAGGATATATTTTAAGGTCTTGCACAAAAAAAAAAAATTCTCTGAAAAGTCCAGCTATTTCAGTATTAGGTTATAACACCACCTTTACCTTTTGGAGGACAAAATATTAAGAGCCTTTCATTCTGCTTTGCCTGTATTATAGCAGATTTTCCCTCCTTACCAGGAGGGAAAATACTTTGGTATGGGAACAAATGGTTCATTGCCCAAATTCAGTAAACGTTAAGGGCCTATTTTTGCTTTGGCAGATGGCTTGTCCATTCAGAAGTACTTATACACAAACCCACACTCACCCACTCACTCATTACCATCCCCCCAACCACCTACCCCCCAATTACATCTAAGCATCTAGGAAATGGAACACTGATGAACTATGAAGGCTGTGGTCTCTAGGAGCTAGGATTAAGGGTTGCTTTGCCATTACTTCTGGTTTAGGCTGTAACTTGGAAAGAGTTTGTGGATTTAGAGCTGAGAGAGACCTTTAAGAACATTTGGTCCAAACTCATTTTATAGATGAAGAAATTGAACACTAGAGAATTTAAGGGATTTGTTCAAGATCACCCAGAAGTAAGTGATAGAGCTAGGATTCAAATACCTGGGTCTTTTGACTCCAAAATCTTTTTTGCTTGGACTTAATTATTCACAGCACCTGGTTCCCATACAGGTAAACTTAGTTTTTGGAAGCTGTCTTAAATAGTTAGACTTTGTGGGGAAGGGAGATGTCAGCTTTCGGGGCAGTTTCTTTTCTTTTTTGTTTTTTTTTTGTTTGTTTTTTGTTTTTTGGTGGGGCAATTGGGGTTAAGTGACTTGCCCAGGGTCACACAGCTAGTTTAGTGTCAAGTGTCTGAGGCCAGATTTGAACTCAGGTCCTCCTGACTCCAGGACCGGTGCTTTATCCACTGTGCCACCCAGCCGCCCCTGGGGCAGTTTCTTTTACAATTTGAACAGTGGCAGTCACATTGCTTAATAGAATTATTGGCAACAACATGAAAATAACAAGTATTTTCTCTGTTATTAACATTGGACACATTCCTTCCTTGGACTTTTGGTGGAATTTCTGATGATCAGTCAATTGCTATACTTGTGTGGAAAGAACTGGATTGCAAGCATCTAAGAATGCTTCCAGGCACAGCAAAAATAAATAAAATTAAATTGACTAGGAAAACATACACACATATATACACACACCCAAACACATATGTATGTGTGTATATGTAAATATATACATATACGTGCATTATAATGGGTTGGAATTATGCCCTCTCCTCACAGAATCCCAGATTTGGAAGGTGCATTAGAAACCAGCTGGGCCATCCCATACCTCAACAAGAATACCCTCAATAACATCCCTGAAAGTGGTTGTCAGCCTCTCCTCTAAGATCTCCAGTGAGAGGAACCTACTGCCTCCCAACGCAGCCCATTCTTTTGGATTTTTTTTTTTTTTTTGGAGGCAGAGTTAAGTCACACAGCTAGTGTCTGAAGATCTCCTGACTCCAGGGCTGGTGCTCCATTTACCGCACCACCTAGCTGCCCTGTGCGCCTCTTCACCTTCTTCCTTTTTCTTGCCTTGGGAGCTCTGGTGTCTTTGGATTGGATTGAGATGGGCTGAATGGAGAGTAGCCCAGGATCAACTACAAAGCCCTGGGGTCTTCTTAAATTGACATTGAAGGATTAATAATTCCTCATTGGATTCAGCCTTTCAACCAGCTCTGATTCCACCTATGAATTGTTGCCTGGCTCATAAATCTCTAGCCTACCCACAAAGAGCCTGTCAAATGCCTTAAAAAATTCTTTTCATAACATTCCTCTAATTTACCAGTTTAGAAAGCCCTGTCAAAAAAGGAAATAGAGTTATTCTGGGGTGATGCACGAAGAAATCAAACAGCTTTTCATTATCTCTGCTGCTTTTTTCAGATGGACTGAGCATCCTTTTAGTAATATTCTAGAATGATGCCTTTTGCTTTCAGGATCCCTTTACACTCTTAAATAAATTATTGAGAACCTCCCTGCTAAGAACTTTTGTTTATGTGAGTTATATCTATTGATAATTACTGTATTAGAAGTTAAAATGTCAATATTGAAGATCATTGATAGTAGCCCAGAAATCACATTTGCCAATACTTTCAGTTCCCTGAGTTCATCTAGACTTGATGACCTGAAGTCATCAAGGGAACTCCCTTAATATACCTCTTCCTATCTTGGGTTCCAGCTTTCTGGTAGTTATTTTTTTTCTCTCCTTCCCCAGTGTAAATATTATTTTCCTTGGTGGGGGGAAGAAAACAGAAGTAAAATATCTTTCTCCCCTATGATTTCATATACCCTGAGCTTTAGTGATCCTATCTTTTTTTTTCCAATATAGCTTTTTAACCCCCCCCCCCCCCCAAATGCCCTTTTTGTTTTCTTTAGCTTTGCTAGTTAGGCTCAACTCATTCTGAGCTTTCACATTCCTCACATTATTTTCATAAAGTTCTTTTTGCCACACTTCTGTACTCATGCTGGATTACCTCTAGGTGTCACTGTGTGTTTCCATCTAGGTATTACATGTGTATTGCAAATCTACGTAGAGCTTTGTTCCTTCTGTATCCATATCAGTATTTTTAGACACTCCCCCCTTCCCCTTTGCCAGAATGATTTCTGTTTGTGTCTTCAGATTTTCATTCCTGAGAACTTCCCATCCATCCTTTATTTACTTCCCTCTAGAATTTTAGTCCATGGGATTCTATCTATCCTTTCTTTGAACCCTTTGAAATTCACTTTCCTAGAGTCCAGTGTGCTAAGACTTAGCACTAAGGTACTAAGTACTAAATAAAGTTTACTGAAGTAAACTTCCTAGTACACATATTATAACCATTACCCAATTTCACCTAAAAGTCATCGCCAACTCTTCCCTTAGTCCACCACATCTGTGGTGTAGGGGAAGAAGAACTGGGTTTGGAGCCAGAAGGACATCAGCTTCAAATCCCAGCCCTTCTCCTTACAGGCCTGTGTGACTTTGGGCAAATCACTCCATTTCTCTTGCCCTCAGTTTCTTCATTTGAAAAATGAGGTCAGACTGTGTGATCCCTCAGGTCCCCACACTAACTCTAAATTATGATCCTATTACCTTAATTTGCTTTCCCCTCAGTTATCATTTAAAATCTTCTCCAGGTCATGGAGGGGTGGTAACTTTGCAGGTTTTTATGCATAATAATCCTTTATATTTTTATAGTATTTCATATTTGTTCAAGTTGTTGGATGCCCCTTTTTGTTTGAGCCTCACAATAACCCTGTGTAATAGGGAGGGCAGGCATTATTATTTCCATTTTGCAGATAGAACAACTGAGATTCAAAATGGCTGATTAACTTGCCCAAGGTCATTTGACTAGTTAGTGATAGAGCCACATCTGGAACTCAGGTCTTCTGATGCTAAAGAGCAACAACTCTTTCCCCTATTGAGAAATCAGTCACTTTTATCTACTACCTACTTTGTGTCTAGTACCTTATTAAGCAACGTGCAAACAAAGACAAAGCATAAGTAGTAGTAGTAGTCTTCACCTGTGAGGAACTTATATTCTATTGGGGGAAACAACATATACAACTGTAGGCACACACACAGAGTAGATACAGGGTAAATAATGGGTAATTTCGGGTGGGAGAAGAAGCACTAGTAGTTGGGAAGATCAGGGAAGGCCTCATGTAGGAGGTGGCATTTGAGCTGGACTTGGAAGAAAACAAAGGATGCCAGAAGGTGGCAACAGTCACCAGAGGAGTGAGTGCATTACGGGCATGAGTAATACGCAAAGGAGAAGAGTTAGCAGGTGGAATGTCATAGCATCATCAATCTAGACTTAGAAGTCATTACAGATGAAGAAATTGAGGCATGGAGGGTAAGTCACTTGCCCAGGGTCACTTTAGTGAGAAGAAAGGGTTACCTCTTCATCATAAGGATAGAATGGGGTATGGTGGCCAGTGGTTTTCGAATATAGAATTAAGGAAAAGCAGGAAGCTCTCTAACAAAGGGGCCTCTGTTCTCCATAAGTAGAAAGCAAGATTCTCTGATGAGAATGGCAGGGAGAGATGGAGCTGTATAGATTATAGGGGAATAAAAATAGATTATTCATTTTCATGGTTTCAGAGAAATTATTCCTTCTCTCCCCCACTCTTGATTTTCTTAGCTATAAATAATGAACCCGAACTGATATTTTTTTGAGCACCAGATCTAAGTGGTAATTGCTGAACCTTGTGTCTGTTAGGGGCCTTATTTATAGACTTTTGAAATACCTTTTATCTTCATTAAAATTATCCTTTTTTTCTCTCTCTGGTTTTTATCTGAATACTGTCAGATCAGAAGACAAATGAGTTGAGTGAATTCCCATTTTCTTTTTCCTTACTTAGAAACTGCATATCAAAATGACTTCAGGATTACTCCATCTAGAAATGTATTTCTAAGAACTCATTATTTTTTCCATATAAATATTATTTTCCAGTTACATTTAGAGATAGTTTTCAACATTTGTTTTCATAAGATTTCTAGTTTCAAAGTTTTCTCCCTCCCCCCATCCCAAGACAGCAAGTAATCTGATATAGGTTATATATGTACAATCACATTAAACATTTCTGCATTAGTCATGTTATGAGAAAAGAATCAGAGCAAAAAGGAAAATCTCAAAAAAAAAAAAAAACCACCACCAACAAAAACAGTAGAAATAGTATGGTTTGATCTGCATCCAGATTCAACAGTTTTTTTTTTCCCCCTGGATTTGGAGAACATTTTCCATCATGAGTCCTTTGGAACTATCTTGGACCATTGTATTGCTGAGAAGAATCAAGTCTATCACAGCTGATCAACACATAATGTTGATACTGTGTACAATGCTCTCCTGGTTCTGCTCATCTCATTCATCTTCAGTTCATGCAAGTCCTTCCAGGCTAAGAACTCATTCTTTAAAGAAGTCTCACCTTGTGACGAGGTCCCAACTCTGTAGGCTGCTTGGGGCATAGGCTGGTTGAATTTTGGGAGTAGCCCCTCCTGCAGGCTTGCCAGGAACCAATGAAGTAGCTCCTTTGGAAAAGAAAGTTCACTGTCACCTCTGTGTGTGATTTTGGGAGGAGACCTGATGAAATATTGTGTGGTCAGGCAAAGTTTGGAGGCCTCTTTTGTGAAGTCATTATATTAAATTTCATAGCTAAACTTCCATGGGCAGAATCAAGACAGAATTTGGGAATTTCTTTTTGTCTACCCCTGAGATCATGAGCTTATCTTTCATTTCTATTGGTTGTAATTCCCAGGTGTAGCTCACTGGGAGAAAAATAGGCTAAATATAGGATGCTTCAGAAGTCTTCTTATACTTTTAAAATAGTAATGGTTAAGCTGCACTAAGACTTTTGGGACACTGTGTATTTTTCCTTCCCTCCTCCCAGCTGGGGCAGACAGGCAGCCAGGCAGATGAAGGGAGGGGAGTGAGGAGATTAGAGGAGAAATTTCTACTTCTTTCATCCCAAGAAATAGACAAGTTGGGCTGTGAGGATTTTTAAAATTTTCTTTTTTGTTTGTTAACCTTTTTTTTTTTTTTGGGTGGGGCAATTGGGGTTAAGTGACTTGCCCAGGGTCACACAGCTAGTAAGTGTCAAGTGTCTGAGGTCAGATTTGAACTCAGGTACTCCTGAATCCAAGGCTGGTGCTTTACCCACTGTGCCACCTAGCTTCCCCGTTTGTTAACCTTTTAATATTCATTTTTTAAAAAGTGAGGATTTCTACCAATTTACCCCGTCTGTGTCTCAGGCAACTGCCTAGGACTTATCTCCTAAGAATTCCTTTGAACTGGTATGATAAAATATCTCATAATGCATCCTCACTGGGTGAGGCAACGAACGCTTCCTTTGTTTTCGTCTAAACTTTGTTCAAATTCCAAAGGGTATTTCTTCAACCTACTCTTGGTCTTTGGTGAACAAGTACCTGTTCAACTTATTCATGTTGTTTAAAAGCTGACAAGTTTTTATAATGGTCCATCCCGTTCCCTAAGACTCATCCTCTCCCACCAGCACTCACTGAAATAAGGTGTGTTGTTGGCAACAGTGGCCCATAGAAAGGCAGATTGTGTGTCCTGAATAATGTCAACTTCAAGGGGAGGGGATCCCACATTCTCTTATTAAAGTCAATAGATGATCAAAGACTAGCTGTGTGACCCTGGGCAAGTCACTTAACCCCAACTGCCTCACTTAAAAAGTGATCAAACAGGAGGCCTAGTTGGTTGGAGAATGATCAAACATTGTGGTATGGGGAAATAATGGCATATTACTGCTCAGAAGAAATGACAAATATGAAGACTACAGAGAAGCACAAGAAGCCATTTATGAGCTATTGCAAAAAATAAGCCAAACCAGTAAATACCACAATGCAAATGGAAAGAATAAAAAATTAAACTGAATGCTGTTTAATTATAATGATCAGGCCTGGCCCTGAAGAAATGAGAACATTTACCTTCCTTCCTTTATTGGAGAGATGGAGCAGGACTCTAAGTGTGGAACATTAGTACTCAGTACTGCTAGAGTCACTGTATTGGCTACTTTTGTCAAATTGCTTCTTTTGTCTTTTTTTTTCACTGTTACAAGAGATGGTTCTCTGGCTATAGGACCGGGGAGAGATAATAATAGTAGCTAGCATTTATACAGTGTTTTAAGGTTCGTAAAGCATTTTACATATGGAGAGATGTATCTGGAAATGAAGGTAGTATAAAAACAAAACATCAATCAAATTAAAAAGAATCCCAGCCTTAAAGGATTTAAAAGATATTCCTTTTCTATGAGGCAGCTAGATGGCACAGTGGATAAAGCACCAGCCCTGGATTCAGGAGGACCTGAGTTCAAGTCCAGCCTTAGACACTTGACTAGCTGTGTGACCCTGGGCAAGTCACTTAAACCTCATTGTCCCACAAAAAAAAGAAAAAAACAATAAAATATTTGTGTTTGGATGAAAGAAGATGGATAATAGAATAAATATCATGGGGAAGGAAATAGGATGGAAGGGAAACAGTTAACAGTAGTAATCATGAAAAAGAGAAAAGGGGGTTCAATTGTACAAAAAATAAAGATATTCCTTTTCTCTCCCCATGGCCCCACTGAAGTAACTCCCTTAACTTCTTGGTAGGTGGGGTCCTTTTTTTCCCTCAATTCTCAACTTCCAAGGCTTCCTCCATATGGTTGGGGAATTCCTATATCACCTCCTCCAGCCCCCACATCAATAAAGTTTATCCCTAGTCTGAAGAGGGTAAAGATAAATAAGCATAGTATTGAAGAATAAGGAATCTTGGTTCTATTGTTTATATACCATATTCAAGTAGAATTTGAGTAGCTAGAAGGGACATTAAAGATAATTTAATATAACTTTCTCATCTTTTTTTTAAACATAATCTTATTTTTTGTTATTATTTTGTTGTTATTTTTGTTATATATTGTTATTATTTGTTGACAAAGGTCAACACAAATTTTTCCAGATACAAAGAACCAAAAATGAGAATTGGAAGAAAAAGGTAGAATTCTTTTTACATACATCTTGCTCCTTCTTAAAAAAAAAAGTATATAATAAATTCAACTCAGTTTCAAAACTGTCCTGCTTATCGGTGTCTCCCTATGAATTATCCTCTGTTCTTTTCTGTTATTTTTTTCTGCTTCAAAAATATTTTGAAATTACTTCAGACAAAAAGCAGAATATATTTCACATTTATAAAAAATTCTCTGCATTACTCTGATAGATACAGGGTTCATAAATTTTTGATATTGCATCTGGTAAAAATGAAACTTAATGAGGTATCACTTTTACAAGTGCAAATATGGAATATTTATATAATAATACAGAGCTGCTGTTATATATCATAATCAATAGAATATTATTTTTGAATCTTATTAAATGAGGAGCAATGCTAGGAATAAATACTCAACTTGGGTTGGTCTTTTTAAACAGAAAATAACATACAACTACTGGAGTGGAGAGGGGGAAACACACAGTAGTTGCTAGAAACTATCACAAAACAGTAAGATTTATAACAAAGCTCTTGCATTTAGCATTTTCCTGTACATTCCATTTATTCTATAAATCTCAATCAAGACTCTTAAGGTAATGCTATTCCCACAGAATATTCAAGAGCCTGGTGCTAAAAAGACAATATGCCTAAATAAGACAATTACCTAAATAATAAGATATATGGCTACTTGCATTTGCAGTGTTTATGGGAAGATGTTGAACATCTCAAGGGATTTGATTGCCAAGGAAACATTTCCCTTCCTAAGTTTGCAACCCCAGAAGGTGGATAGACTTTTGATTTGGTTTTTAATTTTTTAAATTAAAAAAATTATAAATGTATTTTATTAGTTTATAGTTATATGTAAAGATAGTTTTCATTTTTTTTTTTTTTGTGGGGCAATGGGGGTTAAGTGACTTGCCCAGGGTCACATAGCTAGTAAGTGTCAAGTGTCTGAGGCCGGATTTGAACTCAGATACTCCTGAATCCAGGGCCAGCGCTTTAACCATTGCACCATCTATCTGCCCCCCAGCATTTGTTTTTATAAGATTTTGAGTTCCTAATTTTTCTCCCTCCCTTCCTTTCTCCCTCCCCAAGACAGAAAGCAATCCGATATAGGTTATATATGTACAATCACATTAAACATATTTCTGCATAGGCCTTTGATTTAGAAAAAACATCAATTCCTGATAGGTTGCCTGGTCAGCTAGCTAATTTTTTTTCCTATTGATTGGGATGCCATTTTCAATAAGCTTATTTATTTATTTATTAAAAATAAAAGTATTTTATTATTTTCCAGTTCCATATAGAAATAGTTTTCAACAGTTGTTTATATAAGATTTCCGATTTCAGATTTTTCTCCCTCCCTCCCCCCTCCCCTAGACAGCAGGTAATCTGATATAGGTTATATATATACAATAACATCAAACACATTTCTGCATTAGTCATGTTATACAAGAAGAATCAGAGCAAAAAGGAAAAACCTCAAAAAAGAAAAACAACAGCACCAAAACCAAAAGAAATAGTATGATCCAATCAGCATCCATATTCCACAATTCCTTTTTTTCCCCCTGGATTTGTAGAGCCTTTTCCATCATGTGTCCTTTGGAACTTTCCTGTACTGTTGTATTGGTGAGAAGAATCTAGTCTATCACAGTTGATCAACAGATAATGTTGATGATACTGTGTACGATGTTCTTCTGGTTCTGCTCATCTCACTCATCATCAGTTCATGCAAGTCCTTCCAGGTTTTTCTGAACTCCTCCTGCTCATTGTTTCTTATTGCACAATAGAATTCCATTGCATTCATATACCACATCTTGTTCAGCCATTCCCCAATTCAATAAGCTTTTAAAGCAATGCTAAGGACAGAGAAAATTAGGGAGAATTAATCATTAATTAAAAACATTTTTTAAAAAGTATATTTCTGGGGGCAGCTAGGTGGCGCAGTGGATAAAGCACTGGCCCTGAATTCAGGAGGACCTGAGTTCAAATTTGGTCTCAGACACTTGACACTAGCTGTGTGACCCTGGTCAAGTCATTTAACTCTCATTGCCCCACAAATAATAATGAATAATAATAATAATAATATTGAGGGGAATGAGAGTAAGAGAGTGGATAGTGGGGATGGGAAATGGGGTTTGTACGATGACAGCCTGGGGTTCAGAATCACTGGCATGAAAGGATGGGGAGTGTGGTAACTATTGAGAAATGGTTCTGGGCAGGTTATCAGTGTCTGGAGAGAGGTCCACTGAGTGAAGCAGATGATTAATCAGACTAATCAAGGCCCTCTTTCATTGTCCAACCTTGTTGCAAGTTGTATCCTATGAGGCCCCGCTCACAACAGGCAGGCTCAGGTGAAAGTACAGCTTATTTGAGACTAGACAGATAGCAATTGGAGGTGAGTCTGATCCAAACACAGCCTCCAGAGTACTGGGGAAGGGCCTGCTTAAAGACAGAGACCAGAGGTAGGTGACCATTATGGCTGACATAAGCTGCATTTTTCTCCTGAAAAGTCTCAGTGATAAAAAGGCTACATTCCTCTGGTCTGGATTTCTGGCTGACACAGGTAAGCCTGGGAGAAGCACGATCAGTCCCTCTACAAGCAACTCTTAAGCCCTTACTACAAGTACTAAGTAGTGGGTAAAGAAGTAGAAGCAAAAAGACAGTACTTGCCCTCAGGGAACTTTTTTCTTTTTTTTTTTTTAACATTTTATTTTGTTTTTTAAAATAATAAACATTTATATTTAAAGTTTTAAGTTCCAAATTCTTTTCTTCCCTTCCTCCCCTCCCCACTCCCTGAAGTGGAAAGCAATCAGATATAGGTTATACATGTGCAATTATGTAAAACATTACCATATTAATCACTTTGTATAAGAAAACATAAATAAAAGAAAAATGAAAAAGTGAAAAATAGCATTCTTCAGTCTGTGTTCCATCAATATCAGTTCTTTCTTTGGAGGTGGATACTATGAATCATGTGAAGCTTAAAATCTATTTGTGTGTCTAAAAATCTAATGTGTGGTTGCCTTAAATTAGAAACTCGAAGCACCAGTCTTTGGGGCATTAAGCATTTATTAACGTATAATAGGGGTACCTAGCTACCCTGGTGACTCCTCAAGGACCTCCAACCAAAAAACCAGATCCTTAGTCTCCTAGAGTGGAAACTCCCTGCAGGCTGGAAGAGGGGTGGTAGCATTGATTGACATGACTTACAGGCAGTTCTATGAATAGATGTAACTTCTGGACACCAGGCACATGCTTTCTCCTCAGGGCGGTGCTACCCTGGTTCTCACAATGTTTTACTCAGCAGGGGGGTGGCACTCTGATTCTCACAATCATCAATAGTCCTTTGGGATTGCCTTGGATCATTGTATTGTTGAGAATAGTTAAGTCATTCACAATTCTTTATCAAACAATATTGTCACTGTGTACAATGTTCTCTTGGTTCTGCTCACTTCACTATACATCAGTTCATACAAGTATTTCCAGGCCTTTCTGAAGTCATCCTGCTTATCATT
This sequence comes from Dromiciops gliroides, assembly GCF_019393635.1. NCBI lineage: Eukaryota > Metazoa > Chordata > Mammalia > Microbiotheria > Microbiotheriidae > Dromiciops > Dromiciops gliroides. Next base: position 603,884,799 of record NC_057862.1, on the reverse strand, counting down.
TCATATAGCACAATAATATTCCATCACCATCACAATACCATAGCTTGTTTAGCCATTCCCCAATTGGTAGGCATTCCTTTGATTTCTGATTCTTAGCTACCACAAAAAGAGCTGCTAGAAATGTTTTTGCACAAACAGATCTTTTTCAAGGAGTTTATATTCTAATGGAGGATGATATAAAGAGAAGTTGCTAAAGGGATGGGCGTTGCGGGTAGGATCTGGCTGGGGATAGAAAGCACAGCTTGGAGCAGAATGAAGCAGAGGCTGTCCTTGGTGCCTAATTGGACTTTCTAGGAGGAGTCATGAGAGCAGAGAGACTTTCCGTCTAGGTGAGCATTCCAGTTTCTGGAATGTAGTAGAGAAAGTAGAGTGTATCCTAGAGAGGAATGAGACTTTTTGTGGTGTTTTCATAATGTTCCCCTTAGTCCTGAAGTGACTTTTCTTTTGTGTTGTTTGTTTTCAGTTTCTCTCTGTTTTTTTTGTGTTTCTCTATTTCTGTCTCTAGTGTAGGGTCCTTGGTTTCTCTGCTGTCTGTCTCTCCATATGTCTCTGTCTCTCAGTCTCTTTTTCCGAAACAGACTGACAAAGACATACATACATACATACATATGTACACACACAGAGGGAGAGAGAGCTCCCTTTCCTCAAAAGGACATTCTCTTTCAGTCCTTGGTCACTAGATTCAACTACCACCTGAGCATTTGTTGCATCCTTGCTAATATTTTATTTAATTTTTTTGTGTTGAGATTATGTAAACAAATTTTTGTTTTTTGCCTGTCTCCTATAGAAAACAGATCAGAGAAATATTATTATTTTCATAACATCTCCTACAGGAAAAACCAGGTCAGAGACAGACAGGAAAAACATAGTACCAGTTTATTTGTCCCAAGAACAAGGAGGCATGAATCATGTGGAGACTCCTTCCAAAGAAGGAGCTCGAAGACTCCCTCTTTCTGAAGGGTATTTAAAGTTTCTGCTTAGTGGTTACAGATCTTATTGGTATAGGGGGTTATCAGTTTCTTTAGGATGATAGAAATCAACTTAAAAGCAAGCAGTATGGGGCGGCTAGGTGGCGCAGTGGATAAAGCACCGGCCCTGGATTCAGGAGTTCCTGAGTTCAAATCCAGCCTCAGACACTTGACACTTACTAGCTGTGTGACCCTGGGCAAGTCACTTAACCCCATTGCCCCGTGTAAAAAAAAAAAAAAAGCAATCAGTATATCCAGACTGTATGAAATGCAAATCAGCTTAACAATTCAATTTAAAAGCAGGCACTAAGATAAGATTATATAATTTTTTAAAAGGGAGGGGGGTTATCAAGGACAAGGATGCTCAGATGTTTTTACAAGGATGGCTCCAACAGACAAGGTGTTCTTCAGAGCCTTAAAGTCTACTTATTATTCTGGGGAAGGAGATCAGTGGATAGGGACTTGATTCGCTTTTCCAGACATTTGGAGAGACAATTGATATGTAGCACCCAAATGACTCTGGGGTTTTCCTGACACCCGCCAGCACACTGTGTTCAGCTTAGAGCTCAATTGGAAGCCATTTGATCTTGTTAATCCAAGGTTTCATGAAATTCTTTTGGATAATAAGCCTGCTCCATCAAATCCAGGTGACTTATATATTAACAAGATTCACTATAGGTAAATATTTTTTCCATATTTCACTCCAGATATTAGTTTCTAGTTTTATTTCTTCACTTTGTCTCTTCATGGCTTTAGTATCAAGACCATATTTGCATCATTGAAGGAATTTGTTAGAAGCCAAATTTTCCTCTTTGTAATTTCTACCTCTTATTCCTAATTATGTCTTCAGGGGTCAAGCAGAAAAAAGTCTAATTGTTCTTCCCAAGTGCTCCATAGGGGCCAGTTACTAAAAACAACCCTGCAGTGAAAGAATCTTTTGTAAAGTGAAGAGTCTCTTCTCTCTTCATTTTTATACAGAGTAGGCCAAAAGTCACAAAGGGATCTGATGTTTTAATAACTTTTTGAAAATTATTTTTTCTTTATTTCCACCATTTATGAGATTTTAATTTTCATATGTAATGTAAATTCATTTCCTATATATACTGTATATGATGCTAAGAGAAATAAAAACAGAATGCTGTTATCTCAACTAGAGACAAAAGGATGTCAATCTTAAGGCAAGAAGGGAGTCGTACAGGAAGCTAGGTTGGTTACAGAAGGGGATCTCAAGGCCAGTAATATGGTTGGTTTGGGGTGCCAAAGGTTGAAACTAGTTTGTGCTGAGCTTGCTTAATTAGTTTGTACATATTGACTGACATAACCCTGGGAGGAGAGAAAGCTTATTTTAATGCACATGGGAGATATGGGACATGTTTGGGGGAAATAGGTAGAGATATTATGGGAAGAATGTGCATCTCTTTTTCCTCAACCAATGATGAAGAGGGGAGGGACTTTACATTAGATTTAAGGATCAAAAGAGAAGTTTGCTGTGGCAAAGGTGTGCCACTCTTTTATAGTACATACTGGCTCTTTCAAGAATGTAATAAAACCTTCATATATTCAACAAAAAGCAAAGTCCTGTATTTTTATTTCTCATAATGCTATGGTATTGTAAGTTAAAAACAAAAAATAAAGGAGTTATTAAATATTTGTAACTTTTGGCCCATGCTGTATATCAGATTTACTTAAAATGGAGTAATAGGATTATAGATTTAGAGCAGGAAAAAAACCTTAGTAGCCACTTCATCTATATCTCCTCACTTTTACAGATGAAGAAATTGAGGCTCATAGAGGTTAAGTGACTTATCCAAGGTTACACACCAGGATTCAAACCTAAGCCCTTTGACTGTGATATGGCATGTGAGGAAATGGGGAATGGTCTCCTCTCAATAAGAATATAATAGTCACCATTCAAATTATACTCCTCAGGACCTGTTTGAGGAAAAAGGTCTCCTTCTCCTCTCCACCCACCCCCACCTCCAGCAAACAAAATCACATGGTTCAGGGAAGCCCTGAGCTGGTCTCAATTAGGTCCACTCCTCAGCTATGTCCATATAAGGGAGGATTGAAGAATTGTCCCTGTATCACCTCCCCCATTGGCTAAGAACCCAAAGAATAATTATGGAAATTAGGGTTAGGAACACTGCGTTCTGGTTAGCTAGTTTTTGCGTGTAGATTGTAACCCTTGAATAATCAGACCAGTGATGAAAAAGGGGAAGTTCCATTCACGTTAGGGACTAGGGTTTAAAACAGGACCTGTGAGCCCCATTCTTTGCACCCACCAGCTGCACACTGGGTTGTCCATTCTCGAGAGAATGACAATAAATGAGTCTTTGACGTATCACCACCGCTGAGTTCCGGATAATTATTGAGCAGGAGTTGTTTTCCTCACAGGGGATGCTTTGCATTGCCCTCTGCTATAACATATAAGTTTATCAGCTTAAGTGACTTCTTGGACTATAAACCCCCAGAGGTTTTAGTGTGTCTCTGTCTGGTGCTCAACCCTTTTCTTTTTTAATTTTAATCATGAGTTGGAAGATCTACTTGTCTTAGAACTGAGATGGGAAAGCAATTAGAAAGTAGGAAATCAATTTGCTAATTGCTTGTGTGCTTGCATATGTGTACATAATGGAACAGGGAAGGAATTTGTCATGCTACTGGATGTCAAGGAGATTAGGACATATGGAAGAACTGGATTGGGAGGGACATAAAAGGAAACATTCTCTGGCTTTAGGAGGCAGGGTAGTCAGGCCTTCCTGATTGTACCAGAATGAGAAGAATCGTGCTGTTACTCCAAAGAATTAAACTAGTTGAATATTCTCAGGTGGTTGTTGTTGGGTTTTTTTTATTCTTTTTTTTTTTTGTGAGGCAATTGGGGTTAAGTGACTTGCCCAGGGTCACACAGCTAGTAAGTGTTAAGTGTCTGAGGCCAGATTTGAACTCAGGTACTTCTGAATCCAGGGCTGGTGCTCTATCCACTTTGCCACCTAGCTGCCCCTGTTGTTGTTTTTTAAAGAACTATTACAACAAAATCCACTATGGCTGATTCTTCCCACGAGTGGCAGCAGCTTGTTGGTTGGAGAGTGAATCTAAAATGTTTCATTCGTCATGTTGATGGGCCATTGTTTAAAGCTGCTGTGATAAAATGAGTAAGAATTTTCTCTCTCATCTGCAGGAGATTGGCTCTAAGGATAATGTTTGTTCTCTTGACAGTCATCAAGAAATCTTCCTCCCCTAATTCTTCAATACAACATGGTTGGAAATACTGGCAGGATGCAGAATAAGGGGAGAGAATTCTAATTGTTGGTTGGTATCAGCAGCTGACCCTTCAAAACTTCCTCTAAAGACCAAATTTGCATCAGTGAAATTGTTGTGTGGAGATTTTCCATTGTTTGTCTTTAACGTACACATTTTCTCCTTTAGCTCATTTCTTGGGCTTCAAGATTCCCCCCCTCTACTGTCCCTATCCCAGCCCTACTCCCTCAGGTTAATTTAAAATATTGGAAGAAATTGGTTAAAAAAAACCCCAACCCAAAACACAAGGTCCTACTTAATTCCTAGGTCTGAGTGAATAGGGGATAGAAGATGAATGTGCTAAAAATGGAGTTAAGCATCAAAAGATAGGGTGTAATTATTTTTAGGCTTACCTTGGGCTAGAATAATTAATAATAGGATGTATATAGCATATTACAAATGCTATCTCATTTTAGTCCCACAACAACCTTAGGAGGTAGGGTCTATTATTATCATTATTTTACATATGAGGAAATAGTAGCTTTCTGAGGCCAGAGTCGAACTGAGGTCTTTCTGACTCCAGGTCCAGCACTCTAATCCACTCTGCCTCCTAGAATGAAAGCAAATCATAAGGGTAGAAATAGGCTTATAATATCCCAAAGTTGAAAGAGACCTCGGAGCCATTTGTCCAACCAATTTCCAGACAAAAGTTTCCCTTATCTAAAAGGCTCCTGATGTGGTCATCCATCTTTTGTTTGAAGATCTTCAGTGGGGGTGAGTATAGTGTCTCCCAAGGCACTCTTTTTTTTTTTTTTTTTTAATTAATTTTTTTTTTTTTTGCAGGGCAATGGGGGTTGTGACTTGCCCAGGGTCACACAGCTAGTAAGTGTCAAGTGTCTGAGGCCGGATTTGAACTCAGGAACTCCTGAATCCAGGGTCGGTTCTTTATCCACTGCGCCACCTAGCTGCCCCAAGGCACTCTTACATAATAGCTCTAATTGTTTTCCTTGCATCAAGCTTAAAGGGTAGAATTCTGGAGTTGGAAGGTACTTTAAATATAATTTTATAGATAAGTGTGGTAAAAATTATCTGTGGTAAAGATTAATATTCCCGTTTTTAGCTAACTCATTTAGGAGAGGCCACACCTGGCCCACCCTGAGGTTATGAAGGCAGCTTTTTGAAGGACCTCCCCTTTTGGGGGAGGGGAGATTGAACGCTTCCTGAATGTGAGGGTTTTTTTCCCCTGAACTAGCTCTTTCTGCTTGGGCCCTTGGGGTGGTGGTGCGTGGCGTGTTCATGCTCTGTCTGAGGTGACTGCTGTCTCTGGTCAGCAACTGTAAACTTTCAGGTTCGGTGAGTTACTTACTGAAAACCCTAAATTCCTTTGAACTAGCTAAATTGGAAAGGGTCTGGGTTAAATTTAGAGTTAAGAGTAATTATCTGGGGCAGCTAGGTGGCACAGTGGATAGAGCACCGGCTCTGGGGTCAGGAGGACCTGAGTTCAAATGCGGCCGCAGACACTTAACACTTACTAGCTGTGTGACCCTGGGCAAGTCACTTAACCCCAATTGCCTCACTAAAAAAAAAAAAAAGTATTTATCTGTAATTCTATTTTCCTATTTCCTTATCTTTGATTTTTGATTAAAAGTTTTTTTTTTTTGGTGGGGCAATGAGGGTTAAGTGACTTGCCCAGGGTCACACAGCTAGGAAGTGTTAAGTGTCTGAGGCTGGATTTGAACTCAGGTCCTCCTGACTCCAGAGCTTTATCCACTGGGCCACCTAGCTGCCTCCCTTAGCTTTGATTTTGTTAGTTTCATCTTTGTTGTTTAATTAATTCCCAAGTAATAAAATCTGATCCTTTTGTGAACTAAAGCTTAGAGGTTCCTTTTCTCATTGGCCTGGGAGAAATATCTAAAAAGGGCAGTACAGAGGGGAGGATAAACCTAAAAGGTCCCTCATATTTCCAGGACCCCAATATTAAGGTGAGTCACCCAAATAACACTCTGTATATAAAATTTTGGCCCTCACATAAGGAAACTGAGGTCCATACATGGGAGAAGACTTGCCTGAGCTCTGTGGTGGATAATTTATAAGAAGTTGGTGTGTCTTATTGTTTTGTCTGTGTTTTTATGTCTTTGTAAAATGCTCAAAAAAACCCCTTTGTCTTATGGTGTATTTAGTGTTTGTAGATTCTGCTTCCTTGAAAGATTTCTAAAGAGAAAATGCAGCCAGCCAGAAAGACTTCTAAAAAGCCACTGCCAAGGGGTTTTAAATGCTTTCAAAGATTAATGAAGTTTCATACTTGAAGAAATTCTTCCAGATGCTGAACTCTCTGTCCCAGTAAGTAGGAATAACTCCCACTTTAGGCTTTCAGTGGGAGATTAGGTTAAAAAGAAAAACAAAATCTGCAAGTTATTTCCTTTATATTATTTTAGCCATGGCCACATTTGGGATTACAGACATAAAGTCAGATAATAACAGAAAGGAAAACTTTTCCCTGGTTTGTAGAACTGCTGAAAACATTTTAGCAGATTTTGGAGTTTTGGAGATTAAGGATTTTGGAGATAAATCATTTAGGAATTTAGAGATTAACTATTTTAAGATTGCAGGGGAGAACTCCTGGGGTTTTTGGTAATTCCAAGAACTCACCCCCTTGATAAGGCACTTGTCAGAAGCTTAATATATGCTGACATATCTTAGTGAGTTTTAAGGTACCATACTGTAGAATTTGTTTTAAGGAAAAAGAAAATTTTAATTCTGTAAAAGTTTAAGGGGTAAATTACACTTAGATTACTTTCCCCCCTGAAGGTTAATAGAACTATTGCTTTAGTGTAATGAAAGAAGGCAGCTAATTTGAAAATAATTCCACAATAAAGGGGGGGGGAAAGAGACATGTGGCTTGCAGTTTGCCTCTTTTTTGTTTTTTTGAGAACTGGACTCAGAATTTCTTTATTAGGTTTTAACCATATCATTTTTTTTTTAAGTGAGGCAATTGGGGTTAAGTGACTTGCCCAGGGTCACACAGCTAGTAAGTGTTAAGTGTCTGAGGCTGCATTTGAACTCAGGTATTCCTGACTCCAGGGTCGGTGCTCTATCCACTGTGCCACCTAGCTTCCCCTAACCATATCAATTTAAGTACAAGAATCTTTCTTTTACATTTGAGTATGTTTTATTTAACTTTCTGAGAAGTCAAAGAATATTGGCTTTATAATGTAAATTTTTTTTGGGGGGGGCAATGAAGGTTAAGTGACATGCCCAGGGGCTAGTCATGTCAAGTGTCTGAAGCTGGATTTGAATTTAGGCCTTCCTGAATCCAGGGCCACTGCTTTATCCGCTGACCCCCAAAGTAACTTATAAAGTAAGTATTTTTTCCAATTACATGTAAAGATAGTTTTCAACGTTCATTTTAATAAGATTTTGAGTTCCAAATTTTTCTCTCCCTCTCCCCTCCCCCTTCCTAAAAGAGTAAGCAATCCAATATAGATTATACACGTATAATCATGTTAAACAAATTTCCAAATTAGTCATGTTGTGAAAGAAGAACTAGAACAAAAGGAAAAACCACAAGAAAGAAAAAAAACAACAAAAAGGGGAAATAGTATTTCTTCGATTTTCAATCCATAGTTCTCTCTCTGGACGTGGAAAGCATTTTCCATCATGAATCTT